>NC_070590.1:31968696-32280997 GCF_027409825.1 Scomber japonicus | reverse complement strand
AAATGTACCCTTAACCACGATTGCAAATACACATGCGCGTGAGCAATTGCGACTAAGACCCCTCGAGCCCTCGAGTGAGCCAGATCCCCAAATACGCCGGAGTAAAAGAAAGCGCGGGAGAAAATCAACATTGTCAACATCTCTTTTAGATATGGATTACAGTACCCCTACTTCTAAATGGCACCTGTCTACCCCGACAGCATCTGAATGGCACCTGTCTACACCGATACCTTCGAAATGGCTGGAATTTGGTTGTAATTAATAAAAGAAAAGAATGTATGCCAAAACAGTGTTTTTTATATCAATAAAATGCTTTATTGAAATATATGTGAGAAAGAGTATTCATTTCGAACATTCATAACACTCTTTAAATAGTTTTAAAGTACATGCTTTCTGATTTGACGTTTTAGCCGTCTTCACACCCGACACACATTTAGCACATTTCTTAACAAACTTTGTCACATAGTCATCATTCTTTTTCAAATTATCAGAATACAGTCTCATTACTTCTTGAAAAGAAAGTCCTTTAAACCGCTGGCAGAGGAAAAATATAACGTGGGCGCCGCATGCTGACGAATCATCATCTTGAACTTGCAGTTTGTTGTAGCGTATCTCGCTAGAATTAGCCGATAGGAAATTTATAAAAAATTCAGGATAAAATAAAAAGTCTGGTTCATGGCCGTAGCTGTCAAAGAAGTTTGATCTTCCATCGCCCTCATCTTCAACGATCATCCCCACCCAATGTTCACCCTCACGGTTGTGATCATGTGTGTTAACGACTAGGTAGCATGGTCGTTTATCAATCTTAGACGGCAATAAATCACTAGCGAAAACACCTCCAAATGACTCACCCAAGATAGGTCTCAGAATAGATTTTATTTGAAGGCTGTTCATTTTACTCGCTTTAATAGTCAATTAGAACTTGTCTCTTCGAGTTTATTTCTATAACACTGTCGTAACACGCGTAGGCGACCAATGTCATGGTCCGGGGTAAAGCGACTCGGAAGCGTAAATCCAAGCGACAAGTGCCGTGTTCTGACGGTGATAGAGCTTCGCTGTCTATTTCACCATCCCTCGTCAGATTGAAGAGAAACAAACTGTATCCGTTTTCAAAATTATCTCGGTCTATACACAATGGTGAGTCTCTAATGTGCCTGTTATTACCTAGATAAAGATTGTAAAACTCTCGAACAGTCTGATGTGTATCGAAATGCGGTTGGTAGGGCTTTGACGGGATAAAACGTGAATTTACACTCAAAGCTAGGTATTCAAGATCAGCGTGTTGGAACTTGAAAGGATTCAACTGTCTTGTCCCGACATAAGCCCGATGGTCCACTAGCCCCACCACCAGGTACTTTGGAAGTCTACCGAGGTATAAATTATCTTGCGAGCATACGCGGGTCTGGGCGGGGATACTATAATTCTTCACCACTACCCGACTTATAGGATAAATGGCATTTGATTTCATGAGAGCTGCAGAATGCCCTAGCATGACATCCGGGGAGACTTGAACCTTTTTCACAAAAAGGCTTGCCCCTAAAATATTTAACTTGAACTCATCAGCTGCAGCAGACATCAGTGTAAAAGCGCTTTTCGCTTTCACGAGTTTTAATCGTACATCCACATTGTTTAGCATGAGTCTTTCAGAGAAAAAAATGTCTGTGTGCAATGGACCGATTAGCTCAAACTGACGCGAACGATGGGTAAAGCTAGTACGCTTGACTAACCCTTGGTTAGGGGAGTCGACTGCCATTGCAATTGAATCAAGGTCTGCTCCAGTGTCTTTATACCAAAGACCTCCAGAAAACTGGCTCTCCAGTGTTTCTTGTGAAAAATTAAGGAGCGTTTCAATCATGGCTCTGTAAGGATGAGTGGCGGAGGACGAGCTAATGAGTGTGTCGTTCAGGCTCACATCGACCTGTGAGAAGATAGTATTTAGTGGGTATTGGATTATACCACAGGCATCATTATTAGGGGTGCAACGAATCAAAAAACTCACGGTTCGGATCGTTCCTCGGATCAGAGTCACGGATCGGATCATTTTTCGGATCAGCCAAAAAAAAATAGACAGGACAAATAAACATGTTTTCATATGTCAGCTACGTGTTACGTCTGTGTGGTAGGCTAACCTAGGCGACTGGTTTGTGTGGCAGCGCGAGTATAAGGAAACAGACGTAGCACTAGAGGCAGCAGTTATCGTTACAGTAGTCACCGAAGTCTAGCCTACTTTTATTTTCCATGCCCACTGTTCTACATGTTGTACACTGTGGACAATAAATCACAACGAGCCATAGTTTGCTTATTGAAAAGGGAACTGTTGCAGACTTTTACCCAGAGCGTGTTAAGTAGCTCTGTCCCTGGAACTAGCAGGAATGGTTACAGCTGTGTGTGGACTGAACATGCGCACATTTTTATTTATTTTTTTCATAAATCAATCCGCGTATCATGCGTGTGCCGAACCGAAATAGATGGTCCGAACGGATCACGGACCAATGATGATCCATTGCAGGCCTAATCATTATTACCTAGATCTGTTCCATCCGCTTTGGTGATTTTCAGTCGTAGGTAGATAACTGTTGAATTGAGGTCTAAATAAAAATTCCCGCTTCCAGGTATCAGGAAATCCAACACTTCTTGATCAGCTATTGAATTGAGGGGGAAAATCTCAACATAATTGTTTTGTTCCACAGACAGTTGAGTCATCGGGGGTGCAAAGAGGTCGAGCTCTGATTTGGTGCACTCGGTCGAGAGACGGTGTGTGAGAGACATGTTTAAAATATATTCCCGCTACCCAGCTGACTTTTAACTTTTCTCTGTAATTTGGCTACGGTTTTTTCTAGGTACGTGGTCCGATAACGCACGTGCAGGTCTTTTTCCTTTTCTACGTGCCAATCGCGGCAGTCCCGATCCTTCCTGTCTCTGAGCGTTTTGGTTCATTAAACGGTTGGTTACGGTCCCGACCACGTCTGCTGCTATTCCCTTCGCCGCAGATTTCAAGTGCGGTTTAACGATATTGGCTCCTTGTTTAAGAAAGGGTAGGACAAATCTGAAGGCTCTGCCCAGCACAGCGCCAAGACCCCGCCCATAGATGACCGGAGCTCCGACAAAGCCGTTCAATGAGCCGGCGCCGGCCTGGTTCACATAATAATTCACAAATCTTTCTGAATTCATATTTTCTTTCTAATTCAGAGGAAAGACTTTGATACTGGTCTAAAGTGTAGCTTGCATATGGTCTTGCCGTAGGTGAATCGAACTGGAGTGTTCAAATCAGTTTTCAATTCAATCTGTATATCCTGTATCCGCTGTTTGTTCACCGTGATGTAATGAGGGTGGGTGTAGGAAAGAATGATGACATCTCCGTATGATCCTTCTTTTTTAACGATTCTGAGAAGGGGGACGGTGTAGTCTCCGACATGCTGTGCTTCCACGATATTTGTATAGACGTAAAAATTATACTGGCCTCCATTAATATCACAGGGGTATTTAGCCTTCGTTTTTCCGCTCATTCGAACCCATACACCATCCTCAAAACCTAGTATGTAGCATAACCGAGCTGAAAGTTTTATAGAATACCTGTCAGTCCCTAATATAGAAATCCTTTTGTTTATAGAACTGTAATATAGCATCAGATCAATTCTTGAGGACTTTAAGACTGCATTCATCTCCCTCACTATAAGTTCAATAGACTCATACGACCCCGTCGCAATCTTAAGATAAAGCGGTGGGTCTTTCAGGTTGGAATGATCGATTATCTCGAATCCGTTTTCTGAAGTCTCAATATTATTCCATGTGTTGCAGTACATTATCTCGGCTAGCGCCACCGCATAAGATCCTTGTAATTCTATGGGTTGTGATAAAGTTATTGTGAAATTAGTACTGTTGTTGTCCGGAAAAATGTCGTGACATGCGTTGGAGGGCAGTGTCACATAAAAAGACTCGGCCATTATTTTGATTGTGTCTCTTTTTTCCTCTTCCCAAGCTCTACGACCTCTTTAGCAGGCAGCCAGGAGTCAAACTGACGGGGCCATCCTTGCCAGTGGACTAAAACCATTTTCTGACCATTTTTAATTTTCTTATCTAAAATTTTTTCTATACGAAAAAGACGTGACGTCTCACTTTCTGCAGTTCAGCCTCATAAAATGCACCATTCAAAGTTTCCCCTCTTATATCTCTTAATTTATAGACCGGCGGTACTCTAGGGATACATTCATTTACGATAAAATATTCATCTGAGAATGATTGTTCATATGATTTATCGAATACGCCGTGGTATTTTGATATCCTCACAATGTCGCCCTCCTTGAATTTAAACACTGCAGGCTTGGCGGTCAGAGGCATCGTTCCGTATAAATTTTCAAACACCTCCGCTGTCTTGTCTGGAGTTACTTCAAACGGTTTCATTTTTATGCTGCTGTGATAACTGTCATTATAGCCATCTACCAAATCCCTAATTACGTCTATATACCGTTGGGTGTTTTTCGCCGTGAAATACCGCCACATTTTGGATTTCAAAGTTTTGTTAAACCGTTCTACTATGGAAGCTTTGAGTTCACTCCCGGTTGCAAAGTGTCGTATGTGGTGTTTCTTCATCAAGTTTTCAAAGACCCGATTAAAAAATTCTTTTCCCGCATCAGTTTGAATTTTAGCCGGTATACCGCTCTCGTCTAATATTGAAGCAAAAGCCGTTGCAACTTCAGTCGCCGTTTTGTTTTTCAACGGACGTGCGTAAGCCTTCTTTGAAAATACGTCTATTACGGTAAGCAGAAATTTAAACTTGTCATTGTCTTTAGACAGAGCAGTCATATCACAAAGATCAGCCTGAAATTGATACAAGGGACGAGGTGCGAAAACACGGTTTCTAGCATACTTTTTTCGAGACGCTTTGTGCAATGTGTAAGCGTCCTGCCCGGCCAACCAATCCTCGACTTGCGCAATTGCGACCTTTTTACCAGTCTGCTCTTTTACACCATTTTGAAGGCTCTCGGCTCCACCATACGATCCCGCTTTTCGCGGGTCATAATATATTCTCTTGAATACCTGGTCTGTCTTTCTTGAAGACATGTCTGATAGTGAACAGAAGATGTCAGAGCAGTATGATTTTTATGAGTTTATTGAATGGTTACATGCTTGCATAATTCATAACACGATTCTTATGCATTGCATTGACAATTAAAGATTGTATTACATTCAGTACATGATTAACATCGATTATATCCCCCTTTTTCAGTTTATAAGCTGTTACATCAGTTACAAAGGCATACAAAACATATAAATGAGAAGTGTTGAAAAGATCAATACAAACATCATTAATGATTTTACACATTGTTTGTTCAAAACTATCTAAAGTTAAGTTTGAGCACCCATACACCAGTTTTTTCCAGTCCTCTGAAAGGCTTGTCTCTCTCACAATAGCCATCACACGTTCAAAACACTGCAAGTCTTCTGGATTGACACGATCGTTTGTCTGATATAGTGATACACTATTGACACGTTTAGCAATTGCATGCTTCAAAACTGAAGCGTCAACTATTTTGGGAGGCGGTTTAAAAAAATATCCCCCCATTTTTTGATGAAGAACTCTGATTAAGAGTTCCAGAAACCATGGAAATCTTGCAACAAATCTTCCCTCTTCTTATCTCCCGCTATGTATGCAGCAGTGATCTCTTCAACCTTTTCCAGAATGTGTTCTTCTTCCCTCAGATCATAAAGGAAAGCATCGGCTGCTCCTTCCACTCTAGCCTCTACTATATCCAGCCCGACTTTCTCCAACGTATACTTGAGAGCCGGAAGAAATTCCCACGATAGCACGTCCACCATTAATTCTTCAAAGTTAGCATAGAAATATCCTCGGTCGGGTGGGTAGAGACACGAGTGCTGTTTTTGACTCGGATGATCTTGCACGACAACTTGCACGGCTCTAGCCACACAAGCTTTTACAATATCTAGGAAATCCCCACTCGTTGACAATCGAGACTGTGGCAGAGGTGAATTATACCCCGCCACAAGGTTGTTGAGAGTGGCCGCGGTGTAGACTCTACCACCCAGAGGGTCTTCAAAACTCTTATACCCCGGCCCCCAGTATGAGCAGTATGGGGGAGGACCACATGGTACATCCCACGTGCCGTCCGCCGTGTGAAGAGAGTTTGCAGAACATGAGCCAGCGTATGATGAGTTTATGTATCCTTCAACACAATCGTTCGACACCTCCGCTTCTTCTTCGGTTTTACACAACGCATGAAGGGGTGAATCAACCTGATTCTCTGAAACTGAAGAATCTTGAGAAAGGCCCGGCAGCAGGCTGAGAAGTTCCTCATCGTGAAGATCATGCTCGGGTGAGTGCGTAGCGTTGTCTGAAAAATCTGACATGGTGCCGTGTATGAGTATAGCCCTCTATTCGTGCTTCAAGCGTTCAAGTATATATTTTGTGCTTCAAGCTTTCAAGTATATATTTCACTCCTACGGGAAGGGGGCGGGGGCTGAGGGGAAGGTCAGAGGGAAGGGCTCTCTAGTGCATCGAATCGGATTGATTACATGGCCCGCCACAATTTTCAGGCTCCTCCCCGCAGGCTCCGTCGAATTCGATACACGAATCGGTCGTTATCCGCCGTTTGAAAGTTATCTCTGAAATGTGATCTCCAGACCGAGTTCTTAACCTCTTTTCCAACAGCACACGTTTTCGCTTCATTTCTTCCTCACTGAAAAAACATCTGATTTCTTTTAAGAGGTTACGCAGCTTTGGGAAGTCTACCACCTTGAACGCGAGCTGAATCGGGTAGTAGCGCTCTTTCTCCATCACAGTCTTTGGTCTTTCTTCAGGGTGGAAATCGCTCCGAAATCGAACCAACAACCAGATGTGAGATCTGGAACAGTCCACCACGAAAGTACCACCTAGAGGGCGTACTTCTCGATCAGTCCACGTCAGTATACTTGCAGGCATAGAGTCAAGTAGTACACGCTCGCGACTATCAACACGTTCAATATAATCAATAAATTCTTCAATAGCAGCCTTCAGACCAACAAATTCTTTTGGGTAGATTCTCAGATGATAGACCTCCGGTGTAGTTTCATAGCTGTATAGATTGACGAATGGGGATAGCCCGCCACTCCTAAACTCGGCTGACAACACACGATCACCATCAAGCTGCCAAGTCTTTTTCCTGAACACATGTTTCTCCATGTTTTTTTTTTAGTAACGGCTTCACAGTTTACATTGTCTTATATACACCAGTATATACTTCCACGCCTACTTTGTCTCTGGAAAGAGAATAACTACGTCATCCATGTCAAATGTTAATCACTCATATCAATCACAGTAACTCTTATGTCAATGACCCCATCAGCTTCAGGAAATCACATGTAGAATGCCACTATCCCCTACACACAGATTTCCTGTATACATCCTCATCCATCTTCCAATATATACAATAACACCCCTGTTTCTTATTATCACACAACATGATCTCTCTGGACAGAGAATAACTACGTCATCCATGTCAAATGTTAATCACTCATATCAATCACAGTAACTCTTATGTCAATGACCCCATCAGCTTCAGGAAATCACATGTAGAATGCCACTATCCCCTACACACAGATTTCCTGTATACATCCTCATCCATCTTCCAATATATACAATAACACCCCTGTTTCTTATTATCACACAACATGATCTCTCTGGACAGAGAATAACTACGTCATCCAGGTCAAATGTTAATAACTCATATCAATCACAGTAACCCTTATGTCAATGACCCCATCAACTTCAGGAAGTCATGGGATGTATTGGCCCCTTTGTCGAATTCGCGCCTTTGCCTCTCACAATGACCGGAAGGGAGGGGGGCGGGACATCGATGAGGTAATTTTTTTGTATTATTTTTAAGGATTAAATTTATGCGACGTCATCACATCTTGACAGTTAGTGGTTGCTATATTCTCTCTCTGGACATCTATGACAAACACAATAAAGTCAATTGTGTTTAAATGACATCCTTCCAGTCTCCACTCTCAGTAAGAACCTGATGTCAGTAGTTTGTACTATGTCTGTAGGATCAATGAATGCCTAACTTATCTTTTTTTCAATTTCTTGTTGTCTTACTTCAGATTAACAGTCTAAAGGACATGACTGTGTAGGAGAGAGTGATCAAATCTGAGCTGGACATCTACGCCAATTGTGTTTATACTCGACGCATCCCCCTAAAGCTAAGTGTTCTTTTTCTGTGGTTGATATTTTCATGTTTAATCACAAATGTTTCATTGTATAGTCAAAAATCTTCTACTACTTCTAACAAATAACAACTACCCAAGTGAGAATGATAGGAGAATTAGCATTTGAACACATCCCAACACAAGACACTGAGGTAAAGTTAACTAGTATGAGGTAGAACTGGTGCTTAATTTGTTTTATTAACTGTAATATCTACTGAGTGTGTGGACACATGTTTAAAAGACAGTGCCATATAGTTTGAAGTTAACAATAATATCTGTTGTACTAATATCGTTATTTTTGTGCAATTTCAGGAAAAGATGAAGATGATCGGGAGACTGCACTGTTGACAATCATCCTTCTGCCTTAATCAACTACATACCTGTATGCTCCAGATTCAGATTGCTTCAGTCTTTCTCTCTCTCTTTCTGTATCAACCCCAACCGGTCAAGGGAGATGGCCGCCCACCTAGAGCTTGGTTCTGCCTGAGGTTTCTTCCCATTACTGGGGAGTTTTTTCTTGCCACTGTCGCCAAGTGCTTGCTCATGGGGGAATGTTGGGTCTCTTTAAATTAAAGAGTAGAGTCATAACTTCTTATGTGATTATATAAAATTGTTTTTACTTGAATATATACAAAATCTTTCATATACCTATGTACATACATGTGTCTTTTGTTTCCTTCATTGTTTATATTCATTTTATAAAGCATGTGGTTAAAATTCAAGAATTAAATTCTTTGACAATACTGTTTCAGCTCTGTCTTTTGTTTTTTCCATCTCTGACATCAATTTGATGAAAACACATTTTTGTATTTTTAGATTAAAATGTTTGTTCATGTTCAAAATGAAATTCTTTGGTCCTTCAAAGTTATAAACTAAAAGTTAACAAACTTTCAGTACTGGCTTGAGCATTCATTCATTTGAAATGGTCTACATATACATATACATATATATATATATAATAAAATAATACAATATAAATATATCAATAAAAATATAGATAGATAAGATAGTGGATAGATTGATATAATTATTATTACTATTCATTTGTATTATTTTATTTCCATGTCTTATTTCCAGATAGTTCCATAATATGTATACTTACTCTTAACCTCTGACAACTATTTGTAACCAAACTATTTATATTCATTCATATTTATGTATTCATACTATTGATTTATTTTATTTATATTTATACATGTCTGATTTCCAGATATTTCCATGATATGTATACTTACTCTTAACCTCTGACAACTATTTGTAACCAAACTATTTATATTTATTCATATTTATATATTTATATGATTGATTTATTTTTATTTATATGTTTATACTATTGATTTATTTCGCGTATCGCGTTCTGAGTCTGGGGGCGTTTTTTCCAAGCGGAGTTGCCGTACATAACCGTCCAAGATGGCGGATGATTAGCGTCCATTGCTACTGTTGCTATGTTACACGGAGGCGGCCCCCCTTCCGCGCGTGGGTGTGTTTCCAGCGCCTTCAGCAGACACGCCCCCAGCGTTTGACAGCACAGAGAAGTGCTTGATTTTTCATGATTTTAAAAGATAATTTTACATACTTAGACAATTTTTCTAGCATTCAAATTTGGAAGGATGGTTAATAACACATCTGTCTGTGATGTGACTAACTCAGAACACAAATATATTTTTACTTTACACAATCTTTAAGTCAAACCACATTTTTTGTAGTATTTTTGATAACACATATTATACATAGATAAACATATTTCCAGCTACAGCCATTAAACCTATTTACATTTTGCCCTGTATTCTGATTCATATCTAGAGGGAAAATGCAGCATGTAATTCAGTTGTACAGTTTTTAATTTGATCTCTTTGATATCAGCCTCAGTTTACTGTTGACTTTCCTATAGCCACATTAAAGGTGAATTTACTTACTCCAAATGCAATACCAATTTTTCTTACTGCTGCTGCTTCAGATTAAGTGTTCAACTGGTGAAATATATGCTGATTCTTATAGTAAAACAGCAACAGGAAATGCATTGTATTTGTCACCATTAAAGTTGCAAAGGGGTGGATCCACTTGCTGCTGTAACACTGCAAATTACCCCATTGTGGGACTAATAAAGAAATATCTTATCTTATTTTGACCCGGGAACATCTATGACATGCTCTTATTGAGTGAGTTTGCATTGCTGAATAAAACTGCTGTGATTTTAAATTGATTCTAAAATGAAGTCTGATGTTTTAACTGATCGAACATGTTACTGTCAACAGAACTCATGTGCACAATACAAACAGAAACATAGATAGATAGATAGATAGATAGATAGATGTAAGGGTTCTGTCTTTTGTGGTCACGTGCGTGTGTGTGTGTGAAGGTCTGCCACACACAGACACACATCTATGCTTGTGTGTGTGTGTGTGTGTGTGTGTGTGTGTGTGTGTGTGTGTGAAGGTCTGCCAGGTGCCTTTCAAAGTAAAGATTTGAGAATTAATAATCATTTAGTCTTACAAAATTAACCTGGATGCCATCACTCACATAATGACCTTTGAACTGAGAACATAACAATATATAGATGTAAGGGTTTCAGTAGATGGATGCTTTTCATTTCTAATTTCTAGTCATTTTTTCTGTTAACTAAACAGCCTGTCTAGCACTTCTGTTAACAGAATGGCTTACTTAATATGTTTTTATTCCTTAAATCACATGTCCTCACCAATATCATGCAAATGAACATAGAATCAGTTATTTTGTCTGGAAATTCACAAAAAGTCCAGATAATAAGTTGACCATATTAAACTGTTTCTGTTAACTAAACAGCCTTTTTAGCACTTCTGTTAACAGAATGGATTCCAACTAATATTTTATGGCTTAATTCGTCTATTCTCAGCAAGTATATGCAAACTGCTCACTGAATCACTTATTCTCTTTGGACATACACTAAAACACCCAGATATTTCAGAATTCATCACATTGAACTACTTGTGTTTAGAAATCAACCTTTCTATCAGTTCTACTAAGAGAATGGATTACAACTAACCTTTTATGGCTTAATTTGTCTATTCTGAGCAAGTTTATGCAACTAATCACTGAATCACTTATTCTCTAAAACACCCAGATATTTCAGAATTCATCACATTGAACTACTTGTGGTTAGAAATCAACCTTTCTATCACGTCTGTAAAGAGCATGGATTACAACTAACATTTTCGGACTTAATTTGTCTATTCTCAGCAAGTTTATGTAACTAATCACTGAATCACTTATTCCCTTTCTCTTCTTGCTGTAACCATCTGGACAAAAAAGATCAATTGTAAATCTGTACAATCTACACTTGGCAGTTGGAATGAAAATAAAACTCCACTGTCATACACACTGATGTATTACAGTTCTGTTTTAACATCTCAAATGTGGTTTACTGCCCCTTCAGTTTAGAACAAACACAAATACAATACAAACACAATAGATCAAAAGCAAATCAAATTCAGAAACAATGACAATAATGACACCATGTAAGGTATATGATCAGTAGTGACAAAGTAGCAGCATGCCAAGTGTAATTCAGTATGGTTTGTATGCTTTTGTGGCCTGCTGTACTCAAAGCCACTGATGAGGACGTGATGAAGAGTCTGAAGAGTAGCTCCTGAGGCCTGTACTACGAAGCTGGATTTTCTCTTATCGAGGTAACTTCAGGGTTAACTCTGGGTTTTCCGTACTACGAAGCTGGTTCACTTCTTACCGGGGTAAATCACCATGGTAACTTATGCTGAACGGCTAACCTGCTCCGGAGCAGGTTATGTTCTGGATAAGAGATCAATGAGTACAAAAGCACCACCTCCTGACCAATCAGCTCTCTTAGAAAATGACCTGCCCATTCTTAAAAGATCCTGTCAACATTGGTGCGCGGATCGCGAGAGGAGCGCTTAGGAGAGAATGAGCTTTTAGGGATAGATGCAATTTTTTAATTGGCCAAAATATATATTTAAAAAATAATCATTGAGGCACGTGGGGGATATTATTCTGTAGGTTTGACATCCTGAGATCAAAGTGTCAGGGAGCATAATAACTGTATTTATTTATTGTAATTGTAAAAAATTGACGAAAATATATATTTGTAAAATAATCCTTGAGGCACATGAGGGATATTATTCTGTATGTTATACAGTTGGTTTGAAATCATTCACTCAAATGGTTGAAGCGCATAATAGGTTTGTATTTTGAATGTTGAATATTAAACTAACTTAATGTCTCTTATGAAAGAGGGGGACTGAGGAAGCGATCTGCCCCAAACGTCTGTGCTGTAATAAAGTGACATTGTGTGATCAGAGTGCTGTCCATTTATATTGTCTGATAAATTAATATTGTATGATCTCGTGAATTTACACATTAACAGAGTCGGCAATTTTCTGCCAGCATTGCTTCCTGGCTGTTGCTGCAGCAACAGTGTTGCTTTTGGCCTGGATGATGTGATTAAATTCTTCATATGGTTGAAGAATAATTGTCTGCTCCTCCATGGTAAAGTAGGCTGCTCTGCAGGGTTTCTGCATGTTTGTGATTGGTCAGACGCTGCAAACACCTCCCCTTTATGTGAACGCGCAGAGATCCAGATTGGAAAACCCTGGGTTGATTTACCGAGTTGATAACCAGCTTCGTAGTACCGCTTATCCTAGACTGCGAATATCTGGATAAGTCAACCCAGGTAACGGAAAGATATCCTGGATAGGTTAATCCAGCTTCATAGTACAGGCCTCTGGTGTTATTCCTTTCATCACACAGCATCTGCCAGTCTGCCATGGTGGAGTAACAGCAGTATTGGGCATTATGACCTGAGGAATGCAAGACAAAAAATGTAACCTGTGTATAAAATATTTCAGAGCTTTAATCTAAACAAACCCAACATGACCAATAATTCACACATTAAACATTTCAGAATTGCTAAGCTGTCAATTACAATAAACTTCTTTAGTTATGGAAAACACCAGTAGTTGGTAAGACCAAAATATATCAAGTAACAGTCAGAGTATTTCCTCACCAGTCCAATAGCTAAATGTCATACATTTAGTCAAAAGTTTCTGAAATAGCAAGGAATAGAGCATGGTTAGCAGTAGCACTATTGTTTCTATTATATGTACTGTCCTGACAGCATTACTGTGTTTGGCCAACTAACATTACACAAGCAAGCCATACTATATTTTCATACTCATTTCTTTCCCTTTGTGCTATAGAATATGCGGCCATACAATGTGATAACACACAGCACTAGTCGTAAGCATTACTATTCCTTCCTGTGTTACTATTTTATAATGCTTATTGATAATGTTAGCCACATGGCTACCAGCTACTTCATGTGCAGAATTATGTATGAGTTAGATGGTTGTTTTCACATTAATTTGCTGAAGGGTGAAAGTTTGTCTGTACTCACCTTAAATCTCAGTTTCAGATTTGTGATATCACAAATTAGTTAGTACTGAGTGGTGGTCCATTATGCAATAAACACAGGTGTGATGTGAAAATGTGAAGTCGTCAGTGTATTGAGCACAATACATACATGAGTACATGCTGACCATCGAGCCAAAGAATTAGGTCCCATGACTAAAAAGACTGTTAAACGTATCTGACTGGGTTACAACCCAGATCCCACAGCTCTCATACTCTGAGTCTCAAAAAGCTTACGAAACAGCAGTAAATTCTGCTGAGGTTCCAAGCGAGCCGAGCCGATACTAAATGTGACGTCAACAGACTGCTGGCCGCTGATTGATCAGAAGAGTTGTCGCTGGAAGAGTCATGAGCCAACCCCCACAAGAATCAAACCCGGCATTTTTAAATACCGGCAACAGCCTTACAGCCATACGCCTCAATTTTGTTGCTTTGTGTGTGACAGAAAGCCACATACAGCAGCAAGTACACCACTGCCTCCATGTCCTCCATTGTTTATGTGTTTGTGTCGCGTATAAAACGAAGTCACGGCAGTATAGCGGAGCCGTGCTATGACGACCCCTCACGTTGAGTAGGTACTTCTTTATAATGGAAAAGGTCGTTCCTGGAACCGAGCCGAGTCGTGCTGGAACTGTGTAGTGGAAAAGCGCCATAATATGCTAGAGGCTCTGCCACCTTCTCTGTGGTCATCAGGACCGAGAGATGTTGGATTTTGCTCCACTATTGATCCTATTACTTTTGATGTTAAGCCAGATGCAGGACCTATTTGGTTAAACCAGTATCCCCATAAACAGGTTGCCGAAGAGGGCATTGCAGACACCATTGAGGGTTTGGTAGCTGCTGGTGTGCTAATTGACAGCAGTAGTAATTGGAACACACCTATTCTACCTGTGGAGAAGCAAAACACTGGCAAATTTCATATGGCTCACGATTTATGCAGCATTAATAACATCATCACCACAGCTACATTGCCAGTGTCCGATCCATACATTGGCCTGTCGAGAGTTACTCCCTCTCATCAGTGGTTCACGTGCATTGATTTGGCAAACGCATTTTTCTGCCTTCCCCTTGCCCCAGCCTTAAGACACATTTTCTCATTCACATATCAGGGTCAGCTGAAAACAGTGAAGCTCAGAAGTATAGTAACAAGCTGCAGTTCCTCCAATCAGCCACGGAGTGTCGCTGTCCGGCCACTCTGTAGGAGGCATTCAGGGACACTGCTGAAGCGCCGGAGACCAGAGGTTCTTATTTCTTTTATTCTTTTATTATTATATAAAGTAGAATATATAGACAAGGACACATACCAAAATAGAAATAACATTAAAATTACCAACAAAATATGACTCATTCAATGATCAAATCAAAGCCAAAACACATTCAAATAAACAAGTCAAAAAGACACACTGTACCAAATCATTTAAAACAACCCTTGGATATTATTAAGAGTTTTGAAGTAAAACCAGATCCTTAAACTTTTATTGTTTTAAGTGGCACTTTAAACAAGTAAATAAAGTTTACTTTAGAATCAATTAAAATCACAGCATTTTCTTTAAGCAATGCAAAATCACACTGAGCTCCATTACTACAGTAAGAGTATGTCAACGATGTTCTCAGGTCAAAGGTCATTATGTGAGTGATGGCACCCAGGTTAATTGTATGAGGCTAAATGATTATTAATTCTCAAATCTTTACTTTGAAAGGAAATGGGAGAACTCCACACACACACACACGCACACACACACACACACACACACACACACACACACACACACACACACACACATACATCTAATTGACTGCCAGGATTATGACTATGATTCTGTCTGTATTGTGCACGTGAGTCCTGTTGGCAGTAATAAATTCTTTCAGTTAAAAAATCAGACTTCATTTTAGAATCAATTTAAAATCACAGCAGTTTTATTAAAAATCACACTCAGCTCCATTACTACAATAAGAGCATGTCATAGATGTGGGTCAAAATAAGATAATATATTTCTCATATTAGTCCCACAATGGGGAAATTTGCAGTGTTACAGCAGCAAGTGGACAGTAATGGAAAAGCATCAATAAGAAAGATTAAAGAACAATAGATAAGTACGAATAGTAGAGCATATAATTATATAATTACACAACATTTAACAGGCCAATTCTTCAAGAGATAGTATTAGCAATTCTAAAAGACAGTTCCTCTTCAGAATGAAAGTCCTGAAAACATCTCTGCCAGTGATATTTGTGACTCCACAAAGCACCATAGTTTCTTCTTCACAATTATCTTCACATGAAAAAAATGGACAATTCACCCTTTCACATATAACATGAGAAATGTACATGTGATGATCATTTACTGCATCATTTGCCCAAATGACATCAGAAGAGGTCTTAGGAATAAGTTGTCAAAAGGTAACACACATTTCTAGTTTTTTCCAGGAAAAGCAGACACTGATCATTTATATAAGTTGTGTTTATTGTCAGAGGAGCAGAAGTCTTGCAGCTCATCTACAAGCTCTCACCTTGGTGAATACTCCCTCTTGTGGCAAAGAGAAAGAAATACACTGCATGAAGTTAGATTTGAACCCACAGTGAAAACACATTTAAATCACATTTAAATACCCACTGTGACATGTCTCCATGGCACCCAGAGAGGGTGGGACTGTAACTTTTACCCAAATCAGTGAGGATGACCATGGAGATTGTCAACACTTTTTGAAGCTGTATGATGGGCTCCTCACTGCCTGTTGGACCTTACTGTGGAATGGTATGAAACCCATAAAGACTCACTACTTTAATTGTAATGTTGCAGACTTAGAAGGATATTCACTGAATCTGATAGTGGTAGGGGTACATCTCCAACACCATGAAGTGTGGTCAGGCTGTTTTGCTAAATGTTGCACATATCTGAAAAGAAATGGAATTGAAAAGACAATGTTTGTTGTCTGCTGTTAAAGGATTGCTGTTAGGATTATTTGATAAAGAAAATACATTTTTGGAAGTGCAAGTATGCATTTATCCTCCCCGAAGAAGACTGAATGTGAGGAGATAGTAGTTAAAGGTCCCTTCCAGACATATTTCAAGACAAACAAAAATAGTCTGTAAGAAAGTCAGAATACCTTATACAAATTCTGAAATACTTATTCTCCCTGATTGAAAAAAAACTAAATTTATAAATATAATTTATAATTAATTTCACAAGCTTAACTGTTGAACACATGTCTCCATTTCACTGACAATTTTGTGCTCAATGTACTGACGACTAAAGTTGCAAAGGGGTGGAAAATTTCTGGTAAATTTTTGGAATTTTTCCGGTAAATTTCCATGGGAAGTTAAGCTGGGGAATTTTGGAAATATTCCAAATTGGAAACTTTCCATGGGAATTATGGAAATTAATGGGGATTTATGGCAATTGAGGGTAATTTAGTGGAAAGGTATTGTGACGACCCTCAATAACCACCGAGACGTTAGCCGGTTTAGATGGCTCTTTATTGCTTTTAATACACAGGCTACTGTGGGCCGTAGCCAACGCCAAAAAAACAAACTAGCAGGAAACTCTTTAGCCACACACGTGCTGCCGTCCTCTTCCACAGGCTAACAACAACAACGACAACCGCTGCAGCTAGCTGTACGTCTCACTCCAAGACGCATTCACGGACACTCCGGAAAAGCAGCACTTCACTGAACAGCACAGAACTGGCTTAAACACAAAATAACACAAACAGTAACATACCCAGTTCGTTACAGTATCATATATAAGCAAAAAAAATTGTTTAGTTATAAGCAAAATAATACAATTAAAACAGATTTATTTATAAGTTGAACATGATCAAGTTGAACAATCAAACAGAACAAAAACATGAACGTGGAGTTAAATATTACTATCAAAAATGAACACCAATGCATCCCCCCAATCCAAAAATGCACAGTGCATGTAGGGGGGCGTGGCCTCAGTATGCACATTGCATATAGGGGCGTGGTCTCCGTATGCACAGTGCATGTAGGGGCGTGGTCTCAGTATGCACAGTGCGTGTAGGGGGCGTGGTCTCAGTATGCACATTGCATATAGGGTCGTGGTCTCAGTATGCACAGTGCATGTAGGGGGCGTGGTCTCAGTATGCACAGTGCATGTAGGGGGCATGGTCTCACTATGCACAGTGCATGTGGGGCGTGGTCTCATTTTGCACAGTGCGTGTAGGGGGAGTGGTTTCAGTAACCCTGCAGTAAACAGTGTGCTATGTGAGCATGTGATAGCATAGATATTCAACTATACTGCATGATATCTGGTTGTTTTAGTCAGGATTATGCCAAAATATTATTTTACACAACTATATTTAAGTTCCCTAATAGGAACATACCTTCAGTGTAATAAATTCCCAGTTTATTCCTGTTAATTCCCGTTAATTCCCATGGAAAGTTTCCAAGTTTGAAAATTGCCGGAATTTTGCAACCCTACTGACGACTTCACATTTTCACATTACACCTGTGTTTATTGCATACTGGACCACCACTCAGTACTAACTAATTTGTGATATCACAAATCTGAAGATTTAAGGTGAGTACAGACAAACTTTCATCCTTCAGCAAATTAATGTGAAAACAGCACATTCTGCACACGAAGTTCAAACATTCATCATATGGAACAATGTGCAAGGAAAAATGTGCTATGTTGTAATCCTTAAGATTTCAGACCTGGTTAATTTGGCGAGTGCAATTTAATAATACAGCAAACACTTATTGGGCAGCTAAAACAGGCAACTGGTTATCTGTTTGCAGAACAACCAACAAAACTGACTGCATTTTAAGGAAACCCATTTTGGACACATTTATAATCAACTATCACTTTTGGTGGTAACTATGGTGACAAATACAATGCATTTCTTGTTGCTGCTTTACTAAAAAAATCAGCATATATTTCACCAGTTGAACACTTTTAATCTGAAGCAGCAGCAGTAAGAAAACATGGTATTGTACTTGAAATAAGTAAATTCATCTCTTATGTGGCTATAGGAAAGTTAACAGTAAACTGAGGCTGATATCAAAGAGGTCAAATTAAAAACTATACAACTGAATTACATGCTGCATTTTGCCCTGTAGATACGAATCAGAATACTGAGCAAAATGTAAATGTAATGGCTGTAGCTGGAAAAATGTTGTGTTATAAAAATGTGGTTTGACTTAATGAATATATTTTATTATATTGTTATATGTGTGTGTGTGTGTGTGTGTGTGTGTGTGTGTGTGTGTGTGTGTGTGTGTGTGTGTGTGACGGTCTGCCAGGTGCCTTTCAAAGTAAAGATTTGAGAATTAATAATCATTTAGTCTTATAAAATTAACCTGGGTGCCATCACTCACATAATGACAGGTCAAAACCTGAGAACATAATAATATATATATTATGTATGGGTTATGATGTAAGGGTTTCAGTAGACAGGTGCTTTTCATTTCTAATTTCTAGTCATTTTTTCATATTAATTGAGTCAAAGATCTTCTAAATCAACCATCACTACAATACTGTGGCTTCATTGTCTCATATGTGACCTTCTATGTAGAATTGCTAATACTATTTCTTGAAGAATTGGCCTTTTCAATGTTGTTTAATTGTTTATGCTTTACTATTCATACTTATCTATTGTTCTTTATTATTTCTTATTGATGTTCTTCCATTTCTACTGTCCACTTGCTGTAACACTGCGAATTTCCCCATTGTGGGACTAGTAAAGATAGATAGATAGATAGATAGATAGATAGATAAATAGATAGATAGATAGATGTAAGGGTTCTGTACGGTGGCCGACAAGGGCCAAACGCACTGCAACAGCCTAATGTGTTTCAGTTAAGGAAAACAGCTTCAAGTACAGAAACTATTCAAATTAACAAACACAAGCCTTAAACGAGATACAAAAAGAGGAACGTGGTGCAAATGAAAAAACGTGCTGCAAAAAACAAAGACAAATGCAGCAGCATCAAACGCAATGCAAATAGAGAAACGATGCAAAGCACAAAACGAATCAAACCAAGAAACCATCTTCAAAAGAAAAACGCTTCATAACTGGTCACTACTACTGCACAGGGTGGAGAGAGACAGAACAGCTGACTGAACCACTCTGTTTCAACATACAGCGGGAACGGTAATGTGACTTTTATTTGTTTGTTTTTATATATATTATATTTATATTATATGTTTATGTTTTTTGGATGAATACACTCTTGATGAAGCTGCCAGAGAGGAAGCCTTGTGTCCGAGTAGTTTATTTATATTTCCCCTTTTTCAGGGTGTAACATCATCATTTCCAGAGCACTGGCTGCTCCTCCTTGGTCCACAGCTGGTGCTGGCTGTCTTCTGGGCGGAGCAGAGTCCAGATCAGGATCTAGTTTGAGGCACTGAGATGCAGAGGTTAGTGTAGCTTTCCCTGCCTTCTGTCTTCTGTCCCTGATATTGGCTTCATCAAGCCAACAAGCATCAAACATTTTCCCTTTTTTTTATGTTTTGTTTTGACTGACTGATTTCTTCTTTTACTGTTAGTTGGATTTTTTAATTGTTCTAATTCTGTTAGGCTAAAACTGCCCGTACATGGAAACCCACACTCCTGAACCCAGATTTCAATTTGGTCAGTACTTTGTTTACCATATTTTGTGATCATCAACGGAATATTGGGAGAAAACATGGGATGTGGATTTACAGGTGTTTTACCCCTACTGTTGTTGGATACCATTGTTGAAAATGGGAGAAGAAGAAAAAATAACATTTGTTTTAGATTTTTAGTTGCTTCTTCTCTTTAGGTGGATTTGTAAGGACCTTAGATTTAAAAAAATATCCTATACCCCTACGTTAGAACTTTAAACCTAAAACTTAACGATCGTTGATGGTAATATTCAAAGCTTTTCTTTTAATGTGCACAAGGACTGTCTGGTACAGTCTCTAAGGTCCCAGACCCCCAAAGCTTAATCGATCCAACAGCGGTAAGCATCTGCCCTGTTAATACGTCTATTACACCCGCCCCTGGCGGCGAGGATCTATTATTCCTGAATGTACTCACCAGGAAGACACGGTTATGTGCCAGAAAAGGTTCCTTGTTCACGCTAGTGAGTGGGCGTTGGTCCTCACGTGTCAGGTCCCCCACTTCTCTACCCTCTTTGACAGGGAGGTTTGAGGTTTTTGGAGTCCCAGACTCCAGCTGTATACAGACTTAACCTGCAGCGCTGAGTCCCGAACGCCGCCTCACGGGTGATCTGCTGACAACACCAACTGTTCTGGCAATATTTATGTAGCGAACACAGCATCAGGACGGCTCAGAACATCCTCTGGTCAGAGTCACATTTGACCCTCAGATGAGGAAATTGGACCAGGTTTGATATAGAGACAGACAGGGTCCTTCTCTTGGACAAACAAAGATCCCTTATCATTCCATGGGACAGAATCAGTCTCAATGGAATGCTTTGATCCCTTCCATGGGGGTCGTAAAACGATAATTCACTTGAAATAAGACTGAACTGGTTGTTTTCTCCCCCCCCCCCCCCCGACTAAGTCTTATTCTCTAGCTAAGTTTTCCTAAGTTTTGTAATCTTGTAACTTTCACCAGCAACGTCCAGAGAAAAGGCTCTTTAAGTAAACACGTCATTAAGTTTTGCATTCAGCCTGTTTTTGACATTTTTGATGGTTTTGACGCTGAGATCTCTCCAGAAAGAGAACTAGTTAAATTAGACGTTTCCTCCATCTTTCATCAACCTGAGAGAACTTTTTGGGCAGACAAACGCCTGTCAACCCTACAACTCATCATAACCGAGAGGAACAAAGTCTGCCAGTGGACAACAGCCGGAACCAGGCAGTCTGATGAAAGGCCAGCCGACCCCGACCATCCTCACCCCGCCTGGACCTGCGACGCTCTCTGAGATCTTCTCCTTGGTGTGCGTACGCGTGGTTCTAAAGGACGGACAGCTGAGACCCTCCATGGATGAAAGTAGGATCCAAATATTGCATTAATCAAGGGTAGTTTTCTTAGTTTCCACATAATTACATATCCTTCATTTAAATTCATCATTCACCATCGTCTTTCATTCATGTCGCTATATCGAGTAACCTCTTGAATTCATATTGTATTGTATCATCGCATTTACTTACATCATTTATTGGTAGTTAATGTGTAGTTAAGTGTAGTTAATAAAATCCATAAAACTCAATCAATTGTGTATGTCTATTCTTTGAGGTGATACAGGGGATCTATTGAACCGTAGAGCCATGAACTTTAGATATTTGACTGATTCAGAAAGGTATTGATTTATTAATTATGATTTATTGATTTATTAATTGGCTAATCAAACAACCAATTAAGTAAAAATCTTTTCCTTCTTACGAAGCTGGTGCCCCTTATTACGAGAGCTATTTTCAATATCTTTAAGATCCATAATCCGTTACATTTATTATCAAGAAGCACAAAGTCGTTCCTTGTCTTTCTCTAGTTTAATCAGTCGTCTGCAGACGGATTCCTTGCTGTCTCAAGCCTGTGATGGCACAGCGAGCCCAGAGCAGAGGAAATAGTCAGATTATATACAATACATTATCTTGTGAAAGGATGACCTTGTTCTATCATTAGAACAGTGTAAGCACAATAGTCACGTCATAATGTGTGTACAATCAGGACATGATGTTCACTCAATGTTCAATGATGTTCACTCAATCAGCATTTATTGTAACAGAAGTGGTGCCATGGTCAGCAGATTATGACACACACATACACCTAATTATATGACATAGTTACTCATTTGATCAGAGAAGATGAATAATAAGAATTCCCATTGCACATTCCCAGATGTTTTTGGCTCCAGATAACTCACCAGGGGCTGAGGGGCAATGGGCAGACATTTACTGGGGGTTGGTACAGCCTGAAGAGTCAAAAGGGGGTGGGGTGCATTCTCTGTACACCGAATGGAAAACCTGGCTGCACATGTTGCATCCGTACGCTCCTCCACCTGATCCTCTCCATGTAACTCTGTTCTGTGATCGCAATGAGAATTGGGTGTATCATGAGGCCTTTTTTGGACATGGAGGGCAAGGGGTCGGAGGTGACATCCACCTGTTTGTTCGCGGGTCCTGAGGGAGTGGCTGCTGCAGTAACCTTACCCTATGAATTCATAAAAATATATGAAATGGCTGCTGAAGCGGCCCCACACATCACTCTGGCCGTACATGCTGACCATCAAACCAAAGAATTAGGTCCCATGACAAAAAGACTGTTAAAAGTCTCTAACTGGGTTACAACCCAGATCCCACAGATCCCTCATACTTTGAGTCTGAAAAAGCTTACAAAATCACCAAAACACCATAACCCAGTAGATTCTGTTCTACTGGAGCAAAGGCAGATCGAACGATTTCATGGCAGAGCGAAAACTGATCATCCTGACTCCTCTAATATGCTAGAGGCTCTGCCACCTTCTCTGTGGTCATCAGGACTGACAGATGTTGGATTTTGCTCCACTATTGATCCTATTACTTTTGATGCGGGACCTATTTGATTAAACCAGTATCCCCATAAACAGGTAGCCGAAGAGGGCATTGCAGACACCATTGAGGGTTTGGTAGCTGCTGGTGTGCTAATTGACAGCAGTAGTAATTGGAACACACCTATTCTACCTGTTAGGAGGCACTGGCAAATTTCATATGGCTCATGATTTACGTAGCATTAATAACGTCATCACCACAGTAGGGGTGCAACGATTAGACGGCGTTGTCAACAGAAATCGATGACAAAATCAGTCGCCGACAAATTTAATTGTTGATAATTTTCGGTTACGTCATCAGGCGTGTTTTTCGTGCTTTGCGGAGAGGTGAACTCCAGCAGTAACAAACACAATACACACCGCAGCATTACACAACTTAACCTAACTCTGAGGTGAAGAAAATAACTCGGTGCCTAGTCTCTGTCACCTCAACAACGCTGCGTCCTCTCACTGTGTTGTACAGTGATGACTTTCCCGGATCTAGCTGGACGCTGCTCTCCCTGCAGGAGACTGTGCACACCGCACACCACAAGTTCTCCACATTTTGTCATCTTTGTTTCAAATATAACTGTGGTGCTGTGGTAATTCATCCGAGGAGTCCGTCTGCAGACGACTGAATAAACTAGAGAAAGACAAGGAACGACTTTGTGCTTCTTGATAATAAATATTGCCAGAACAGTTGGCGTTGTCGGAGTCAAGTCAACAGACTACTCAGACTCCAAGTAAGACAGACTTCTTATTGTTGTATACGTATCAGTGTTTGTTGTGATAAATGTCTATTGTGTTGTGTTTCTGCAGGCTGTCCTGTGACCTGAGGGTGGTTGGACAGCTGAAGTCCCGCATTCTGGGCAACAGTGCGAATCACCTGTGCAGCACCCTGCGGGACCAGCACTCGGATGCTTGGATGCGGAGAGCCATCCACTACCTTGGCATTTGTGAGCAGTTCCTGGCCTTGTCGAAAGTGAGGGGGAGATTCCAGCACTGCCCCAAATTCCCCCTCTGCCATCACCCATGGTACCGAGGGTACGATGTCCTGACGTGGCTGGATGAGTTCAAGGCCAGGATCACGTCCACCTTTGGATCCATCTTAAAGATGGATTTGACCATGAGGGCAAATTGTGTTGACAATTTCATATTTTACACCACAGCTGTGTGTGTCTGTGTTTGTGTGCACTGACAGTAACATTTGAAATCTATCTCTTCCCCTCTGTCTTTCTCTTTTCCCCCCTACCAGGTGACAAAGAAGCTGGGTGGTGTCTCAGACACGGCTTCCTGGGTTAACAATGTCGATAACGAGCACGGGCAGGTGCTAATGAGTGTCCTCACATGCTCCGAGGGCTCGGGTGGACCCTGGAGATGCCAGCCGTCTCACTGAGGCTAAGCGGTTCCAGCTGGAGGGGAAGCACGGGATGGTCGGTCTGACTGACGCCATGGTGATCCAGAGGATCTCCAAGGATAGTGGCGGCTCCACTGTTGTCGCAGGACATGTGAGGCCGAGGAGTCGACACCTGCTGGACACCTTCGGTGGCATCCCATTGCTCGACAATCTCTGCATACCAGACATTTTTAGTACGCAGAGGCACCATCTCAGCTGCATCCAGGACCCACGGACATGCAGCTGTACATCCTGCCTTGCTGCGCCAGGGGCTCCACGTCTTTGGAGTCCTTCCACCACCACCTCAACCAGTTCATCTGATATCTGATTGTGTGCCATAGCTTGTAATAAAATATATTGTATTCTCATGAAAATGAAAGTTCACTTTTTAATGTAAAACCTCCTTCCTCAGGAACAAGAGCTAGTGCTAAGTACATCTAACAAGCTGTCTGATTTGCACAGGTTTGTCAACTACCTCCGGGGAAGGCTCCAGCTCCCGGGATGCAGATGGCGAACGCTGTCCGCTACATCCGTAAAAGAGACAGACAGAGAGCTGCTGCACAGCCTCTGTCTTGGTTGCCAAGAGTGCATCAACGTATGTGTTTTATTCTAAAGCTGTGATGTTAGTTGCAAATGAATAGATGCACTCTCTGCAGAAAAGTTCATGTTGTGAAATTATACATGCTGTTGTGTTTCATTTATTCTCATTGTAGGCCTCTTGGCCCTGTGATCAAGGCCTTTTTCTCCGGGTGGTGTTCTCTGTCAGGGGTGGAAATGCAGGCCAAGGTGCAGAAGCTGATGACACCAAAGCCTGCATTTCCAGGCAAGTTCCAGTACAGTCTAAATCGTATACAGAGTTCACTGTTTTTACTCTTTGTTGATTCCCTCTGACTGTGTGATTGCAGCCTCCTCCAGACCAGCTATGCCCTCAACATCATCGGAGGAGCCTTCAGATGAAGAGCTGGTCAAGGCGGTAGTTGACACAGAAGAGCGTAAGTAGCAAAAATAAAGTGTTAAATATGGAATATTGTTTATGAAAGAGAAGCTGGGATTCATTTTTGACTGCTCTTAATATTTTGCTCTATACACTGCAAATATTTGAGATTATTGAACTTGTTTTAAAAGTAATTTACTGGTTTCTACCTTTAAATCCATTGTATATTGTTAAACTGTAAAAACATGCTGCTGTCTGCAAGTTCCTAATTTTTTTTTCATTTTACTGAAACTGTATTTGTATACTGTATTTCTCTTTAAGCCTCCCAAGCGTTAGGGAATTTCCATCATTAATATGCACTGGGTCAAACTAGGCTTTGCGGTCATAGCAAGGCCACACAAAATGTTTGGTCTCCCTTTGAGATAGTGGTAAGCAGTGAGTCTGCTCCTTTTGGGGAAAAAAGGAGGCACGCTGCCTGGCAAGGCTGCACAAGTAATCGAAATTTGATCGTGATTACGATTTTGGGACCAGACGATCTCAAAACAAATAAAATCGGAGGGAAACGATTTTTTGTCATTTTCCTGCAAAAAGCTGCGCGTGAGTATTTCCGTCCCTCCCTCTGCAGCATGCACTGTATACCATAAATGCCAACATTACCGTTTTCCCCGGGTTTCTCTTAAGAGAATCCAGTTATTAAACTATTGCATTTAGAACAGCAAACACACTATTTAAAGTGCACAATCACCACCTCCAACATTGCCACAAGACAACAAATACAATTCTGCAAAACTATGACTGTAAGTTATCAGAACTTAGACAACCACAAGGACATTTTTTAAATATTCTTTTAGGGTGAATACTCAACATCAGTCCAGAGACAGCAGATGAAAAATAGCCTTTTGGCTAATTCCGGTATGTTTACATTTGTTAACATGTTTTATTAATGTGCATTGTCCCTGATCATTAAACCTTTAAATAAAATAAATAAATCCATAAATAAATATATAAACCATATACATATATATGCCAAAAATAAAATATACAATCAGAAATGTAAGAAGAGGGGGTTGAGCATAGCTCAGTGGGTAGAGCACCCGCCCCATGTGTTGAGGCTACAGTCCTCGCTGCAGGCGACTGCACCGAGCGGTCCTATCCTGCATGTCATTCCCCCCTCTCTGCCTCCAGTTTCCTCTCTCTCTCTACTAATCTGTACAATAAAGGCTAGAGAATCTAATTATTACACTACACTATTACACAACCCAGAAAATTAAAAATGTTGATGTAAATCAGGATGCTGTTTGTTGACTTCAGCTCGGCATTCAATTCCTCAGCCCCAGCCGACTGATCAACAAACTGCAGATATTGCAACTCGGAACCCCCTCTGTCTGTGGATCAAGGACTTTCTGACGAACAGACTTGGGCACTTCCACATCCTCCACCGTCGTCCTCAACACTATTGTTCCTAATGACTGCGTCCAGTCCTGAGTCCAGTCCTGTTCACGCTGTACACCCTGCACTCAGGCCTGAGCATCAACGGGGAGGAGGTGGAGTGTGTCACGGATTTCAAGTTTCTTGGCCTGCACATCTCGAGGACCTGGGCTGGACTGTGAACACCACCCACATCATCAAAAAAGCTCAGCAGCGTCTCTTCGTCCTGAGAACGCTGAGGAGGAGCAAACTCCCTCCACCTTTTCTGAGGAACTTCTACTACTGCACAATAGAGAGTGTCCTTACAGCTGTACTACAGCAGAGAAGAGACGGCTAAATAAAGTCATCAAGACAGCTAAGTGGATCGTTGGCTCCCCACTCCCACGCCTAGAAGAGATCTACTCGAGACGTCTCCTCTGGCGGGCCAAAAAGATGTAGAATAATCCCATTCACCCATGTCACTCTCTGTTCACCAGACTCCCGTCTGGCAGACTCAGAGTAATGCAAGCCTGTACAAACAGAATCAAACACAGCAAACCCCATGGCGGTGAAGAGACTGCTACAGATGAACAATGAACATGTCACGTGGTGTGTTTGAGTTAATCTTCCACACTCCTCCCATGTGCGAGGAGTGTGGAAGATTAAAGTCCCAAGTACAGCCTTGGTCTTTGAGGTAAGACTGAAGCTCAGCGTTGTCTGATGTTATGCCGAGTTCTTTGCATGCGCCAACAAAGTTCGTCCCTCGATCCGAACGAAAGAGCTTTGCTGGACCTCTGATGGCGATGAATCTTCTGAGTGCATTTATGAAGCTAGATGTCGAGAGAGACTCTACTACCTCCACATGAACCGCTCTGGTAACCAAACAGGTGAACATGACGGCCCAGCGCTTGCTTTCTGAGAAACCTCCCCTGGTACGACGAGCACAGACAGACCATGGTCCAAACACGTCTAATCCAGCCTGTGTGAATGGAGGTGCTTCAGTGAGTCGATCAGCAGGTAAGTTGGACATTTTTTGTTTCTCCATGCTTCCTCTCAACCTCCTGCAGGTGACACATTTGTGTATGATGCTTGATACCAGTCTTTTCCCTCCTAGAATCCACAGCCCGGCGGACCTGACGGCCCCTGCAGTGATGTGCCTTCCCTGATGTGCAACTCTTTCATGGTAATATTGCACCAACAACGTAGCAATGTGGCTGTTTTTGGGGATGATGATAGGATGTTTTTCCTCCCAAGAGATTGCAGCTGATGACATCCGGCCACCGATCCTCAACACACCATCTGAATCCAGGATGGGATCAAGCTTCCTGAGAGGACTGTGTTTTGAGACAATTTCTCCTTTGGACAGACTCTTGATATCCTCTTTGAAGGTCTCTTCCTGTACTGTCCGGACGATTACTGTTCTTGCCTGCACGAGCTCATCTGGCTTTGGCGTACCTCCCTCAGGAGCTCTAGCGCAGGATCTGACTTTTTGAATGAGCTTGGCTATTCCACGTGTCAGCATATTCCAGCTGGAAAAGCGTCCGAATCTGTGTGAACCAAGCAGAGCTCCAGCAGCTTTGGTAGCAAACGTAGCAACCACTGGTCGCACATCTGCATCCGCGTCTGGCTCAACCAGCTCAAAGGACTCAGGTTGAGTAGGTGTTGCTCCATCATCCTTCCTGAGAAAGGAAGGTCCTGAAAACCAATTTGTCTCTCCAAGAAGTGCGGCTGGCACTGGTCGTGTTCCATGGTCCGCAGGATTGTGTTCCGTGCTGACAAAGTGCCACTGTTCTGGCTGTGATGACTTCCTTATGCGCGCGACTCTGTTAGCGACGTACACATAGAATCTCCGGTTGGCGTTGTAGATATATCCGAGCACAACTCGAGAGTCCGTGTAAAACTTCACTGTGTCGATGTTGACGTCTAGCTCGTCCACTAACAGGTCGGCTAGCTCAACTGCGAGCACGGCTGCACAAAGCTCCAGGCGAGGCACAGTATGGGAGTGACGTGGTGCTGATTTAGATTTCCCCATACAGAATCCTACATGACTTTGTCCTCGATCGTCAACGGCTCTGAGGTAGGCCACCGCCGAGATGGCCGTCATGGAGGCGTCGGAGAAGACACATAGTTCCCTCAGCTTGGTGGGGAGTAAGGAAACAGGTAGGTATGGTCTTGGTATGTGCAGTTGCTCAAGTGCCTTGAGTGATTCTTTCCAGGACTTCCACTGTCTCTCCTTTTCTGCAGGTATTGGGTCGTCCCATCCATATTGCTCAGTGCACAGTTCTCTGACTATGGCCTTGCCTTGTACTGTTATGGGAGCCACAAACCCCAACGGGTCGAATATGCTGTTGACTGTAGAAAGAATTCCCCTACGCGTGAATGGCTTCTCCTCTGTAGAGACAAGGAAGGTAAAGCTGTCAGTTCGAAGTTGCCAATTGAGGCCCAAACTTCTCTGCAGGGGCAAAGGATCCACACCCAGCTCAAGATCTTTCAGCTCTTTAGCACGTTCTTCTGGTGGAAACGCTTCCATCACTGCGTTGTGATTAGAGGCTATTTTATGCAGTCGTACGTTGGAGTCGGCTAACATTTCTTTTGTTTTTCAGGACTCTGATGGCGTCGTTGGAGGAGGAGAATGACTTAAGTCCGTCGTCAACATAGAAGTTCCTTAGAACGAACTGTTTTGCCTCAGTGTCATGTTCTTCCTGACTTTGCAGGACAGCTCTTCTCAACCCGTATGTGGCGACAGCGGGAGAAGGGCTGTTTCCAAATACGTGTACGGTCATGCGGTACTCCGTGACCTCCTTGGTCGGGTCGTTGTCCTCGAACCAGAGGAAACGTAAGAAGTCGCGATGGTCTGGGCGAACCTTGAAACAGTAGAACATTTGTTCTATATCAGCTGCCACTGCCACGGGTTCCTTACGGAAGCGAGTGAGGACTCCCAAAAGCGTGTTATTTAGGTCAGGGCCGCTCAACAGGACGTCGTTCAGGGAGACGCCCTCATGCTTGGCACTGGAGTCAAACACTGCTCTCACCTGACCCGGCTTGCGCGGATGATAAACTCCAAAAATTGGTAAGTACCAACACTCCTGTTCTCCGTTGAGTGGTGGGGCTGGTTCAGCATGACCTGCGTCGAAGATCTTTCTCATGAATGCAATCATGTGTTCTTTCATGTCCGGCTTTTTGGCGAGCATGTGGCGCAACGTCGAAAGGCGCTTGACTGCTTGGACTCGATTGTTGGGGAGTCTCTGCCTTGGTTCCCTGAAAGGTAGCGGCGCGACCCAACTGTTTGAGTCATCCATGAAGACTTCTTTGTCCATTATTTCCAGAAAAGCTTTGTCTTCCACAGACATGGCAGGTTTGTCGTCATGTGGTGTTTGCTGGAAGACTCCTTCACCAAGGCTATCTGTTTCATCAAACAGGTCTTTTAGCGTGTTAGCCTTTGGAAGGTGAAAGCGATGTGCTGGAACTTCAAGCTTCTCTTTGATGTGGAGACTGTTTGTACAAGGGTCAAACAGAGATGTACGTCCGTTGCTCAGTACGTTAGTACGATAGACATTGACACGATCAGACTTATGGGCTCTTCCAAGGCAAACCTCTCCTACGATCACCCAGCCCAAGTCGAGACGCTGGGCGTAAGGAGCACTGTGGGGACCATTGCACTGTTCTCGAACCTTGTGTGCCCTTGGGATGTCTCGGCCGAGCAGGATGAGGATGGCTGCTGAGGGATCTAGAGCTGGAATCCTGTCCACAACCCGCTTGAGATGTGTATAATGTCTGGCGATCTCCGGCGTGGGGATTTCAGACTTGTCATCTGGAAGCATATCACATTCGATTAATGTGGGAAGAGGGATGTGAGTCTTACCATCGAATGACTCCATGATGAAATTGTTGGCTCTCCGACCCATGGTTTCAATGGTTCCCGAGCACGTCTTCAAAGTGTATGTCGCCGTGCCCTCTGTAAAAGATTTCGAAAAACTCTGTTCTTGCTAGGGACTTGTTGCTCTGTTCGTCGAGAACAGCATAAGCTTTGACTGCTCTTTCTCGTTGGCCAGCTGGGTAATTTCTGACGAGACAGATTTTGGAGCATGACCTTCCTCTGACAGTTGGCCCACAGATGTCAGTGCATTTCGATGTGAGCTTCTTGGTACCAGTTGCTGGGGATGGAGAGGGGAACTGGGGGGCCTATGAGGCACAGAGGTGGTGAGGTGGTGGTGTTTTTTGTTTTGTTCTTTTTCTCATTTTTAATTTTTGCTTTGGTTAATAACATTAAGGGGATAGAGTTGGACATGTGGGTGCCAGGGTTCCATTTGGGACCCTGACTTTATGGGGGGGGGGGGTGTTACAGCCCTCAGCCCTAGGCAGTGTCCTGTGTGTAGTGGGTGTGGCTGTGTGTTGCAGGTTGCAGGGGATGGCTGATTGGGAGCACCTGTGCCCTGGCTCTGCAGCTGATTTAAGCCGGCTGGCTTCAGTCCTTGCTTTCTCCCTCTGGATAGACACGCTGCTGCTGCTGCTGCTGCTGCTGCTGCTGCACCTCTTTGTTTTGCATTAGACAACACGCACCACACTTGACACTACCTACAGGTACCCTCTTACACCACTGACGTGCACTTCCACACTCCATTGTACTTTTAACTCCTGACATTGTAAATAAACTGACCTGCTTTGGTTTAAAGTTGAAGTATGTAACTCTGACACCAAGTGTTTAGAAATAGTACTGTGGCCCATGTTCAAAACACTGGAGAGAGCTGTTACTCCTCGCCCCCTCCCTGCCAGAGTCTACTTCACGTGGGTTGCCAGTTGTTGGACGTGATCCTGCACGCACGTGAGACGAGTGCAACATACAAAATGCAAAGTGACCCACAGTCAGACATCCCAACCTGTTTCAAAGGCATCTCCTATACATCCCCTTGTTTTGTTTCTCAAATTGTCACGACGTATTGAGAGTCATAATGAGGTTTTTTTGGTTTTGTAACATCAGATATTATCTGCAGTGTTCCTAGCTGCAGCTCAGTGGCAACTGGCAACCTGGCTGCTGAAACACTACTGACTTGGTGATTGGTAGATAGGTGATGGGTGGTGTATCAGGCCAAAACACAGAATGACAACATAAACATTACTTGTGGGCTGCAACTGAGCTTTTCAAATGTGAATATTCTGGCTGGACTACTACTGTCAATGATATCAGGGTTTGAAATTAACATGATTCCTTAATGTCTGGTGACATTTAGGGCCATTTTATGATTACTTGGAATATATTTGTTACATACAGCTACTTTAAGTCACACGCCGGTTATCTGTGTTTTGTTGTGGCCATGGAGCCAGTCGTAACAGAATTAATAATCATTTAGTCTTATGAAAGATAGATAGATAGATAGATAGATAGATAGTATCTATCTATCTATCTAGAATCTTAAGGATTACAACATAACATGAAAGTTTGTCTGTACTCTAAAGTTTCAGATTTGCAGATACAGCAACTTGATTGGCTGAGTTCGACATGATCACGGACAACAGATAGATATTGGTCAAAAGTGTGAGGAATTGGGACAGAGGACGTACACGACGGAGGTGCACGGATGACATGCAAATTCATGAAGTGTTCCTAATTTTCTGACTTAACAAAAACTTATGAGGTTACAAATTACAAACTGGGGTTAAGTGAGACTAGAGTGTCTCACTTAACACAAGCAAATATCTGTAATAAACTAATAAAACAGCAACAAAAAAAACTACAATAAAACTTCCTAAAAACATGTTTCCTGTCTTCATTGTTTCTGTGGATCAAAACACTTTCTGTTTGTGTCTGTGTCAGTAGCAGTACAGCAGCCAGATGCCAGAGACATTTTAAGCATTACACAGTCACTTTTCAAATAAAACATTTCACCTAAACTTACCATTTCCTCCACTGTGTCTGTTCACTGTTGAGCAGTTAGTGTACAGAGCTGCTTTATTTCAACAGTCTCCACAGACTGTCAAATAAAAACTCAACAATACATCTTTTAATGTGTTACTCTACTTCTCACATGTTAAAAGACAGTCATTAAACTGAAATATACAATATTAATAACACACATTAACAGCTCATCTTGCTGCGGACAGTTTAAAAGTTCATACACATAAAAATCAGGAGTGATGTGATGTTGCTCTACAGTGCCTTCTGGTGGTATTTTGCAAGGTGCTCTTTTATTATGAAAGTCCTTGTTTTTTATTGGTCACGTCACGGTCATGTGATTAGGGTCTCAGATGAGAGCAGCCATCTTGTTTAGTTTTGTGTGACACAGGCTGTGTCCCAATCTGGTCCCAATTGCGAGGCTGCATCCTCGAAGTACGCAGCCTTTGCGGCCTTCGAAGGATGCAGCCTTCTGAGGAACCTCCGAAGGAGGTAACAGTTAGGGTAATTAACAGTTAGGGTAATTAACATACCAATGCAATACCTTAATGCTAGACATATAAACTGTAGATAGGCACATAATGCCATATAACCTGAACGTGAATAGTTAAAGAACCCTGACCATAATTTAATATTATTTTGGCATGAATCAAAACTAGATTGCGAAGCCTAGATAGACTGATAAGTGGATCGATATACAGGTTAAGCGTTATCTATCAAAGCTCTGAATTGAACTAGAATTATCTTGGAATGACTTTACTGGAATTATTACTGGAATTATCTTATTAACCAGAATTATGTAGCTATTGTTTAATTAACAATTTTTCTTCTCCTGTTCTTCCCCTCCTTTCTCAATCCAGACCAGACCCCTGTACTGCAGGATCAACCTGGCCGTGCCTGTCCTGGACAGATTTCTTAATAATGGAGACACCAGGCAGGATTTTAGGCTGAGAAGAGAGTCCCTGGCAGTGCTGCTGAACCTTCTCCACCAGGATCGGAGACATGGATGGGGTGCCACAATAGAGACCTTGGTGTTCCTCTTCTGGCTGGCGAGTGGGGCATCATACAGGGTGGTCTCACGGGTGTTTGGGATGCCTCGTTCCACTGTCCACCGCATCGTCCACCGAGTTACTGGGGAGGTGGTGGCCATTCGCCACAAGGTCATCCACCTCCCAAAGACTGCTGAAGACCTGGCGGCAGTAACTCGTGGGTTTGCAGGGCTGGCAGGACACAGAGCCTTTTTAAAGGCTGCTGGAGCGATCGACGGCTGCCATGTCAGGATCAAGCCACCAAGCGGCCCTGATGGTCACTGCTACCTGAACAGGAAAATGTTTGCATCAATTATCCTTCAGGCAGTTTGTGACCATCAGGGCCGCTTTGTGGACGTGTACGTGGGCTGGCCGGGGTCGGTGCACGACTCCAGAGTACTCCGGCACAGCCCACTGTACACACAGGCAGTTTACCCTCCTCCAGGGCACTTCATCCTCGCAGACAGCGGGTACCCGTGCCTCCAGCATCCACTCCCCCTCATCACTCCCTACAAGCGACCACTGCAAGGTGTGGGACCCCAGCGCTTTAATGGCCATCATTCCAGGGCACGCTCTATCATTCAGCGTGCCTTTGGAATGATGAAGACCAGGTTCCGGGCCATCTTCTTTAAAGCGCTGGAGGTGCACCACACCTTTGTGCCTCAGGTACGTCATCACACAACAGGATTCTACTTTACCTTTGAGTAGGCTACTGAAGTGAATCACAATTAATGAATACGTTTTTTACATTGCAGGTCATAACAGCATGTGCCGTCCTGCACAACATTTGCCTGGGGGTGGGTGACATCATGCCCCCAGAGGATGAGCTGCAGGACGCCATGGAGGAGGATGAGGGGGAGAACGGCCTGGAGGCCGTCAGTCGTGCTCTGTGGCGGGGCCAGCTGTCTGCGGAGGTGTCTGCCCTGGAGGAGGTTATACCAGACCACGACTATCTTTAGTTGGCAAATAACATCATTTTAAAGCCATTATTCCTATTTAAAGTGTTTTGTAGATAGTTGTTTGTTGTAATAACTTTATTTTTATTATTATATTATTATATTACAATTCTTGCCTCTTTCTTAAAAATTCTTAGTGACATGGCAGCCGTCGATCAATTCAGCCCTGCAAACCCACTTGATGGACGATGTGGTGGACAGTGGAGACCAGACCCCCAAACACCCTGAATACCAGCCCAGATGATGTCCCACTGACCACAGAAGACAAGGTCTTCATTGTGGCATCCCATCCAGCCCAGCAGCACTGCCAGGGAGTCCTGCTCAGCCTATTACTGTAAATAATTGGGAAATTGTAATAATAATAACATAATAATAATCTGTAAATAGTTCTTTCAGATGTAATTTTGTAAATAGTTCAATGTTTCATCACTTCATAATAAAACAAAATATTTAATCCCTTGTTCTTCCTGAACAGCAGCACTTTCTGCCGTTTGTCAACCCTGTTATAAATTGTACTGAAGTTGTAAATACTAAATGGAATAGAGTGTAACAATGAACAATATTTTTTATTTAATAACAACATAAAACATCAAACTCTTCACAATCAAATAATAAATAAAGAAAAATCATAAATAAACACAGTTCATAAATAAACATCAAATTAAACACATCTATATAGATGTATATTTATTTTTCAATCACTTTTTCCAGGAGAGAGAAGAGCCTCTCCATCCTTTCTTTCCCCTCCTGCTCCCTCCTCTCCTCTGCCTCATTCTGCCGCCTCATGTCCTCCTTTATGAGGTCAAGGAGGTCATCCTCCCTCCTCCTCTTCCTCCTGGGCCCTGGCTGGTCCCTGCTGCTCCCTGGCTGGCTCTCCTCCTCCTCCTCCTCCTCCTCCTCCTCCTCTTCACCCTCCTGCTCACCCACTGCGGCACTTGGCCCTGGTGTGTCCTCACAGATGGAGGCAATGAGGACAGGGGGGGCAATAGATGGCCTCTGCCCCAGTACCTCATCCATGAGGACAAACCACGGCCAAGTGCCAGCAGTGGACTTGCCGCTGGCCCCCTCCCCTGTCCCTGGATATTTGCAATCCTAAGGCAGTGGAAATCAATCATGTCAGCAATTTTCAGCAAAAGTATTTAGTAACAGTAAAACTAATCCAAACCTGTAGGCTACCTACTTTATATATATTTTTTTTAATTGTCCCATTTTTTTTGGCCTGGTAGGGCTGGACCTTCCCCTCCAGGCCAATCTTTTGTAGTATTGCTCTAAACACAGATGGAAGCAAGAGAAAAGGTAAACACAAGATCACATCAACACAGGGATGCAAACATTTACAAAAATGGACATCAGCCTTACCTCCATCCCGCCGTGGCGGAGTTTTTGGCCCCCGTGAACAGATGGTCATTCTCCCCTCTTTGCTTGATCAGGAGCTCAGTTTGCTCCTTGCTCCCTAAAACAAAAATGAAACAAAATGTAATGTGAAACATGTTTTTTTTTACCATTTCAACAGACAAAAGGGTTCTAATATAGCAAAAGATTATCATAATAATGATAATAATGAAGTGTAACATATAATAGTGATAATCCCAAACGTAGCTCTTTCTTAAAATCTATATTTGTTCATCTTAGTCCATTTATATATATATATATATATATATATATATATAAGTCAAGTAATAAAATATAAGTGATTATTAAAAGTATAAAATTATAAGTAGTAATAAGTACAAATGATTAAATAAAACAAACCAATATTTACACTTGAATGGAAAGTCTTCACCTGTTGGTGTCCCCATTGTTGTGTTTTTGCGGCACTGCACAGCGCCGCGCAAAGGATCTTGGGATCTGGGAGCATCTGGGAGGCCGCGAAGGATAGTAGCGGTTCATCCTCGAAAAAGAGGGAGAAGAAGGCCGCATTTCAAGGCTGCATTTGAAGGAGTCTTCGAATTGGGACAGCCTTCGCCCGGCGTTGTGACGTAATCGGCCTCTAAATGCGTACTTTGAGGATGCAGCCTCGCAATTGGGACCAGATTGGGACACAGCCACAGTGCCACTGCCTTGTAATCTATTGCATCCGTCGCTGTTGAGCCTTGGAGAAGCTTTGTTTGTAAGTTTATATTATATATTATATTTGTATAGTTCATAGTTTTGAATATTGTGATGGTTTATTTCATATTTTTCAAGATTTATAAGTGAATGCTAAAATTAATATTTTTCTTGTATGTAACATATTTACTTATTTATAACACCTTTTTATGTACATTTATGGACGTTTTTCTGTGTTTATTTGTAGTTTCACAAGAAAGATTGTTCCTGGCATTGTTAAGTACGGTGACAAAGATCTACAGTAAACAGACTTCAACTTACTTCACGTCTGAGTCATCTTTCAACTTTCCAGCAACAATGTGTTTAGCTATCTGTCACTCCGTGAAGCCACGCACGTAGGGGACAGAATAAGTGAGCTGAAAACAGTGAAGCTCAGAAGTATAGAAACTAGCTGCAGTTGCTCCAATCAGCCACTGAGTGTCGCTGTCCGGCCACTGTGTTTTGGGCATTCAGGGACGCTGCTGAAGCCCCGGAGACCAGAGGTTCTTATTTCGTTTATTCATTTATTATTATATAAAGTATAATATATATACAAGGACACATACCAAAATAGAAATAACAGTAAAATAACCAACAAAATATGAATCATTCAATGATCAAATCAAAGCCAAAACATGTTCAAATAAACAAGTCAAAAAGACACTGTACCAAATCATTTAAAACAACCCTTGGATATTAAAAGTTTTGAAGTAAAACCAGATCCTTAAACTTTAGTGCTTTTACTTTAGTGCTTTATTTTACAGGGTGAAGATGTTGGATCAGGTGTTTGTTTTCTATGTGTTCCTCCAAACTTCTACATAGTAGGTCACATATGGGACAATCAAGCAACAGTACTGTAGTGATGGTTGATTTGGAAGATCTTTGACTCAATTAATATGAAAAGATTACCAGAAATTAGAAATGAAAAGCATCCGTCTACTGAAACAGCACACACAGAACCCTTACATCTATCTATATATTTATCTATCACCTCCATCATTTTAGAATCAAATAAAATCACAGCATTTTCTTTAAGCAATGGAAAATCACACTGAGCTCCATTACTACAGTAAGAGCATGTCAACAATGTTCTCAGGTCAAAGGTCATTATGTGAGTGATAGCACCCAGATTATTTTAATGAGGCAAAATGATTATTAAAACTTCACACACACACATGCACACAGACCACAAAAGACAGAACTCTTACATCTATTTATCTATCTATCTATCTATCTATCTATCTATCTAATTGACTACCACTTTATGAAACAGGATTATGACTATGATTCTACAATAAGAGCATGTCATAGATGTTGTGGGTCAAAATAAGATAAGATATTTATTTCTTCTTCTCCCACAATGGGGAAATTTGAAGTGTTACAGCAGCAAGTGGACAGTAATGGAAGAGCATCAATAAGAAAGAATAAAGAACAATAGATAAGTACGAATAGACTGAACATGAAGTTCAAACATTCATCATATGGAACAATGTGCAAGGAAAAATGTGCTATGTTGTAATCCTTAACCACTTAACACACACCCCTGTTTTTTATGCTGTTAGCCTAAACGACATGCCCAAGTTGTGAGCAGCACAGATCCCACATAGTTTGAGACTCAGAGATGTGTCTGGTATCATTGGAAAGGAAACACTCTCAGGATTCTTGTAAAAGTGTCTGTGTGATTCTGTGACTTACCGACAAAGAGTGGCAGAGGTTACAATGATGGGGTTGTTTACTCGCCCATAGGTTTGCCTTTACAATGACATGTATACAGACATTCAGGGACCTCTCAGCAGGATATAGACACAATGAGGCCACAGCCACATGTCTTGGCTTCATGCAGTCCAAATTTGGAGTCAAAAGACCAGAAGATGAATTTTTCAGAGTTATTTTTCAACAGGTATGTCCATGCGTTTTCCTCAGGTCCTTTTTGGAGACTCCAAATGGACACTTAGTTACCAAAGCTGTATAACCACAATCAAACACCTATAACTTCACATCCCCTTTGCCTACAATCAAAATCTTGGTCTCTAATGAAAGCTGACACCATATTATTATTATTAAATCCAGGTTAAAAACATTTCTCTTCTCCTGTGCTTACGATTGAGCTCTTTTAAAGCACTTTACATTTTAATCTTTCATTTGCACTCTTTGTCCTTTTAATGATTTTAAAGCTAATTTATTATTTTATGCTGCAATCATTTTATTTATGTCTTTCTATTTTTCTGTACTTTGTTTTTATTATGGTGGGGGGGGGGGCTTAATTGTATGTTTTAAGTTTCTCAAATTACATGTTTTTCTGTTTTATGTAAAGCACATTGAGTTGCCATTGTGTATGAAATGCGCTATATAAATAAAACTGCCTTGCCTTGCCTTGCCTTATTGTTATTATTATTATTATTATTACATATAACCATATTTTTTTGCTTGACCATATCTATCTATTCTATCTATCTATCTATCTATCTATCTATCTATCTATCTGTTTATTTTGGTATAAGTCATATGTTAAGTCGAAGAAGAACCGACCGTGTACCAAAATGCCGAGTGCGTAATGATATATGGTTCAACTCTTTTACGCACAGGGCGCACGCCGGTTACGCTTGGAGTTTGTTTATGGACAGCCAAACTTAATAGTTTAGTGTCATACACCGTTGGAAACCTCTGACTATTGGCTAAAAGGTTATCAACTTCATTTCACCGAATATTTCCATAGGCTAGAACAGTAGTCAATCAAAGCCTTGTCGTCATTGTTGTCGGTCACATGTCCTCATTGGCTTTGGAGACATGTACTGCCTAATCCTAAACACTGATTGGCTTGTGTGTGGTGTCGTCAGAAGCAGAAGAGGCTCACGGTCGTAAACATCTAGTCACGTGTACTCTGAGATGGACGCGCAGGTCAGGAAATGATGTAAACGGACCGTATATGGTTTGTTATTTGTGTTATTACGTTACTTGTTGGACTAAATACATGGACATATTGAGGAAAGTATTTCGGTTTTATGGAAACGGATTTCATATTTCACAAGAATGGATATTTGGCGAGCTGTACAGAAAGTGCTGAGTCATAAGATGATCGTTGTGGATAAAGGGAAGACTTTATAAGTCGTGAGTGGTCTTGAATGAATCAGGACAATCTAAGCTTTCCAACGATGTACGGCATATATATGTTTAAGGGTTGCTGTTTAAAACATCCAGAAGAACTTGTGGCTACCTCCTAACATCCGTCCCGTTCCATAGACAGAACAGCGTGCGTTAAGTGGTTAAGATTTCAGTCCTGGTTAATTTGGCGAGTGCAATTTAATAATACAGCAAACATTTACTGGGCAGCTAAAACAGGCAACTGGGTATCTGTTTGCAGAACAACCAACAAAACTGACTTTTAAGGAAGCCTACTAATTCATTTTAGACACATTTATAATCAACTATCACTTTTGGTGGTAACTATGGTGACAAGTACAATGCATTTCCTTTGCTGCTTTACTATAAAAATCATCATATATTTCACCAGTTGAACACTTTTAATGTGAAGTGGCAGCAGTAGGAAATATTGGCATTGCATTTGGAGTACGTAAATTCACCTCTGATGTGGCTATAGGACTGAGGCTGATATCAAAGAAAAAACTGAATTACATGCTGCATTTTCCCCTGTAGATACAAATCAGAATACTGGGCAAAATGTAAATGTAGCTGGCTGTAGCTGGAAAAAAAATATTGTCATATAGTTATTATTTATATAAACAGATGTAAAAATAAATAAATAAATAAATAAAAATAAAAATAGTGTCCCACCTAAAGAATATTACTGGCTGCTTGAATCACACCACATTGTACTGGAGCTCCTATGAGCAAGTAAAAATAAGCATAATGTCGCTGAGGAAACACAAGGGAACAGAAAGGAAAACACAAGTTTTTGTGAAATCAGCTATTTGTAAGATTGCCAGTCCCTCCTCCCATATATAATTAGGTATAAATCTTTTCTCTATCCTTTCTATGTTGTTTGTTCAGGAAACCAACATTGCACCATTCACATTCACCTCCTCCCATTGAGTCTACATTCTACAGTCTACCAAGCTCAGTTGACCAGCCTGCCTTCAGGGTTCCGAATTACCTGGAGCAGCTGAAAAAAATCACTTATTCACACACACGCGCACACACCAGCATATGCAGATAACAGAGTAACTGCAGACCTGCAAGACTACACAAATTCTCTGATTTGTGAACACAGCACAATATAATTTGTACAGTCTCTTGAGCTGTGCATACATGTGTACGCACACACATATACACATACCCACACACACGTGTCACGTGTCTGTATGGAGAGTGTGAAACAAAAATAAAAACCTATGAGCAACAGGCGAACAAAATACAAACATGTAAGTTAAATGCCAAGCTTTGATTTTCATTGAGTTTCATTGTGTGTGTGAAACTTTGTTTGTGCATTCTCTCAATAAACAGCAATGAGTGGAAAGAGTAATGCACTGATTTTCAACATTGTTAAAATGGAGGGATCCAAACTATCATTTTAAAAAGTGGATGGGACTTGTCCCACCTCCATGGGCAACACCCATGCATGTGTGTACGAGAGAGAGAAAGATTGAGACATAAAGCTGCAAATGCAGACCTGAAAGACAATATGAATTCTCTATCTGTTGCACATGCACACATTAATTTTTCAATACACAAATACATAAATACCACACTCTGACATCCATACCAAACAAACAGGTCATTTTGGACACACTCTTATAAATTGTATTCATCCTTAAGCAAAATACATGAAAATGGCACCATCAGGTAAACAATTGGATAAAACTACAATCTGAAGCCACGGCAAGAGATATTTTGACAGGTGTAGGGCAAAAAAAAAATGCAGTTTTAACACTAACTTGGATGTTATGCACAAACACAAAATTATCAAAAATGTCCTTACTTTACATTTGAATGCATTTCATCAAGCGCATGAGTAATGAGCAGCTCAACAGAATAAGGTCCTGTAAAAATAAAGATAAAGATAAAGAAGCTTCATTGTCATTGCACATAAGATACAATGAAATTTCGTTTGGCAGCAATCCTTGTAGCAGTTACAATCGGTATAAATATAAATAAATATGTATGTTTATATTACATAAATAACAACATATCTAAAAATATGTACAAAAATCAAGTAACAACAAGAACAAGAACAAGTTAAAGTTCAGGTAAAATTGCAGTATGTTCATTGTTTTTGTAGCAGTCTCTTCACCGCCATGGGGTTTGCCTTGTTTGAGTCTGTTTGTACAGGCTTGCATTACTCTGAGTCTGCCAGACGGGAGTCTGGTGAACAGAGAGTGACATGGGTGAATGGGATCATTCTACATCTTTTTGGCCCGCCAGAGGAGACGTCTCGAGTAGATCTCTTCTAGGCGTGGGAGTGGGGACTGGACTCAGGACTGGAGGCAGTCATGAGGAACACCAGTGTTGAGGACGATGGTGGAGGATGTGGAAGTGCCCAAGTCTGTTCGTCAGAAAGTCCTTGATCCACAGACAGAGGGGGTTCCGAGTTGCAATATCTGCAGTTTGTTGATCAGTCGGCTGGGGCTGATGGAGTTGAATGCCGAGCTGAAGTCAACAAACAGCATCCTGATTTACATCAGGATGCTGTTTATTGACTTCAGTTAGGGCTTTCTAGGTGACTGAGGGCAGTGTGGAGGGCGATGGAGATGGCATCATCTGTGGATCTGCTGGACCTGTTGGACCTGTAGGCGGACTGATGTTGGTCAAGGCTGGGAGGGATATGGGCCTTAATGTGCTACAACACCAGTCTCTCCATGCATTTCATGATCACCGGCGTTAGGGCCACAGGCCAGTAGTCATTCAACCCTGTGATGGCAGAGGTTTTGGGCACAGGGATTATGATGGCAGTTTTCAGGCAGGTGGGAACTGTGGCTTGTTGCAGCGAGCGGTTGAAGATGTTAGTGAATACTGCAGCAAGCTGATAAGCGCATGATTTCAGCACCCTCGCTGGTACTCCATCCGATCCTGGTGCTTTGCTGATGTCGATGCCACGCAGGACCCGCAGTACCTGATGTTGTTGAAGGGGGGGGGGCTGGTCATGTTCTGAGTATGTGTGGACCATGTTATTATTGAAAACGGGGTATATCCGTTTTTATAAATACCCGGCTACGTGTGTACATGGCCTATATGTAATGGTTTTTTTTTTATAGTCTTGGTTTTATTGGACAAGTTAAAGTAATGTAAGAATAGAAGTGTTTATTCTGTTGTTTCTGTAGAGTCTTAATGTGGTATAATATGCTTTGGTTTTTAGTATCTTAGTGAAATGTTAGGGCCATCACTGTGTGTTGGTTTCTGTGCATGGGGGGAGGAGGGATGTTGTTTGTCTAATACATGGGTAAGGTTATGGTTACTCAGACCAATGGTAGTTACATTTAAAATGCAGTCTGCAAAAAACTCAGTGTCTACTTTATTTGGACATTTGTACTAATTAATGCAATATGATTCAACTGGTCTGGCAATATGTGTAAAGCAGAAGGGTGTGTGAATATTAATTGACTTAGTACTGAATTTGAATTCCCCAATGTGTCAACAAAAACAAAAGCATTTGCTAAACATTAATATTGTAAATGTAAAATATATTAATAGCTGTTGAATTGAAGCAGGTTATATAGGTATAGCATATAAAGTTAGTACTGTATGTATAAACATTTACAAATAGCACAATGTTGGCATCTTGAGATGTATAATAATGGGTGTTATTTATGCTGACCAAGTTCAAAAGTTGCTCAATGTCCAATTCAGTTTTTGTAATTTGTAATTTACAAATGAAATATGTGGATGCTATTCTAAATGTTATACACAATGAATATATCAAATGTCTTCATGTTATTACAGTATAAATATAATATAAAACATTTATGTCCATGGTACTGTTAAATATACTACTACTTGTTGCCTGTGACCGTAATTATATTTGTCAAAATTGTTTAGAAGATAACATTTTAATCTTCTCTTTGGTATTAGGTCCAGGAAGCAATGGCTGTGAGGCCAAAACAGGTATGTGTCTTTTTGAAATCTTTACTTTATACTGATGTAGACTCTTCACTAGAATAGTTAGTAGTTGTTATGATTCAGTTTTGATGGAGGATTTTAAAATTAAAAAGTGACAAAACTGACAACAGACAAACCAAACAAGATTTCACATCTGGAATCATAAATTAGGGTTAGGGAGGATGGGACAAATGATACATTTTTAAATCAATATGATTCTCTTTTGAAAGTACTTAGTCTGGACTCATGCTACTCCTGAGCTCAGGCTAAATAGATTACTACTCATGTCTGTCATGCCAGCTACATTTTTAAGAAATAAGAACTGTTTACTGTATTCAGTATTGAAACTGAATATGATAGGCTTCATAAAAGACTTAAAGGGAAAGAATACTTTGGATTGCTGGAGTGCAATCGTGTGTAACACTGCAGGAAGTCAGGTAGAGATGGTGAGTTCAATGTTGTTTATCATCAAAGTTTGTATAATGTATTTGTATAATGATAAAAAGCTTTGTTGAGGTATCCTAATAGTTGTTTTTCATACTTCAATTCATCAGTTTTAAATCAAGTTTCAAATCAAGTATTATTAAAGTACTGCCTACCATTTCATTGTTGTTCAGTCATCATTTTATTAAGCTTAACGTGTTACATTGTGGATTAGCAACCACAAGTAGACTTGACAGGCAGGAGCAGTTTAGCAATAAATTAGATTATTTTGGTAGCAGGCAAAATGTAGGTTATCAATACAAAAACAATGAGTGGAGGCAAACCAGAAGGGTTGAGAAACGCAGGCTAAAGACTAAAAAACAAACTGTCAACATCATATGGGTAGACGGGCAGATACAGGACACAGGACTTAATTGCTGTGGCTTGGAGGCACATTAAAATATCTGACAAATAACTAAGGCTTCTAGGCTGGTACTGTAGATATATTCTGGGGAGTTTCATACAGTGGAGTAGGTGCTCAGGCAGGTGGAAGATCAACAGATGTTAGTGGACAGAAAGAATGAATTGAACAGATAATGATAGTGAGAATTTAATCAACTTAATTGGGATGGGTGTGGATGAGATGTCACTTTTTGTTTGCTTGTTTTTCAGATGGAGGTTCTGACCTCTTCTCTCTTAAAGTAGCTGTATGTAACAAATATATTCCAAATAATCATAAAATGGCCCTAAAATGTAACCAGACATTAAGGAATCATGTTCATTTCAAACACTGATATCACTGACAATAGTAGTCCAGCCATAATATTCACATTTAAAAAGCTCAGTTGCAGCCCACAAATAATGTTTATGTTGTCATTCTGTGTTTTGGCCTGATGTGCCACTCACCACCTATCTACCAATCACAAAGTCAGTAGTGTTTCAGTAGCCAGGTTGCCAGTTGCCACTGAGCTGCAGCTAGGGAACACTGCAGATAATGTCTGATGTTACAAAACCAAAAAAACCTTGTTATGACTCTCAAATACATCATGACAATTTAAGAAACAAAAAAGGGTATGTATAGGAGATACCTTTGAAACAGGTTGGGATGTCTGACTGTGGGTCACTTTGCATTTTGTATGTTGCACTCGTCTCACGTGCGTGCAGGATCACGTCCAACAACTGGCAACCCACGTGAAGTAGACTCTGGCAGGGAGGGGGCGAGGAGTAACAGCTTTCTCCAGTGTTTTGAACGTGGGCCACAGTACCATTTCTAAACACTTGGTGTCAGAGTTACATACCTCAACTTTAAGAAGAGACTTGAGCCCTGCAGTGAGGATGAGAGTTCAGATACAGATGGTCAGTTAATGGCATTTATTATGAAATTTACAAAAACTGCTGTCTTTTGACAAAGGACCTTCCTGGTTGTGTTTCATACTTTAACCCATCAGTTAAAAGGCAATTAGACTTTAGTGTATAAATTATTATACTTGTCATCATTTCATCCTTTTGTTTCAGTACAAACTTCTACAATTTTGAGATGGGAGAGAGTATAGTAACCCACTTTCTGTCACTTTTTGATTTATGACCCTATGATTTATGACCCCCTGTCATGATTTATGACCTGTTGACCTTTTGACCTTTTGACAGGATATGAGGTGAGCAGGTGTGATCAGGTGTGTGTGTGTGACCTGTGTGTGACCTGTGTGTGAACTGTGAAGAGGTGTGATGAACTGTGTGTGTGAAGTGTTGTTAATGTTGTAAATCTTCTTTACAACATTAACTTTGTAATGAACAGGTGTGGTGAACTGTGTGTGAACTTTGAGAAAGTATTTAGCAGGAAGTCCCTCCTTATTTCCCAGGTTCTGTGATATATATATATAAGCTTCATTTGGGAGTTTAAAAAAACAAAGTTAAAGAATGGCTCCCCATTTTGTACAAACTGTTTTACAAGACATGTTGTCTAACTTGTCAGAGGAGGACTATAGCAGGTTTTGGCGAGCTCTTCTTGATCGTCCTGAAAATGTTAGAAGAAGCAGGGTGGAAGGTAGAGATTATATAGACCTGGCTATGTTCATGGTTTCGTTTTTTACAGAACCTTTAGCTTTGGAGGTAGCTGCGCAGACATTGAATGCAATTGATTGCAACGAGACAGCGGCTGTGCTTCGTTTACAGGAGGTGAAATGGAAAAGACATGAAATCTTAAAGTACTGTAAAATTGACTTAAAAAACATTAGATGTTCTCAGTAGGGTGAGGAAGGGTGGAGGGAGAAGAGGGAGGGGTGAGGGATCAACCAATGAGAAGAGACGCGGGAAAATCCCTAGCGCTTTTAAGCAGCGGATTGAGCAGCAGTTTTTTGTACTCACCATTTTTTGTACTAGCCATGGATCAAGTAACACTGGATGCGATTCTTATGTATGAAGCAGTTTCTAGGCCTTTGGAGGAGGAAAAAGGCTTGTCTTCTGCTACGAAGGATACCGCACTAATGCCTGACCAATGGTCCTCTTCATTGCTGAGTCAAACGCCTGTAACCGTCTATCAAGACCCTGTGGAGGTACCGGGCGCTCCTAAGAAATGTACGATGTATCTGTGTCGTACCCAGATGCCTCCACCATCACCTCTGCATGAAGAATGGCCTCTAAATCCCTGGATGAAAGGATCGTGGGGGTATGTGTTCAACTATGTGGCGGGTGAACTGTGTTTGTACCAGCTGGATGAGGGGGAAAGTCTGGGTCCTTTAACCCCTATGACAATACTGAACGCAGATGACTGGGGTGTGATGAAGATGATGATAAAGATAACGATTACCAAGAAGAAGAAAGAGGAGAGTGAAGAGGACGATTCCGATAAAGAAAACGTGGATGTATCGGGGTCCGAGACGTATACTTGTGTGAAAGAGGAGGAAGAGTTGGTGGATGTAACGGGGTCCGAGGAGGAGGAAGACGACGAGGAGGACGACGAGGAGGCAGAGAAGGAGAAGGGGAAGAGAGTGGGTGGTGAAAGTGAGAATCCTCCTCAGGAAAAACGTCCGAGGATAGGTATTCAGTTTAACGACGTTAACCTGGCAAAGACAAAAACCATCTTAGGAGCAACTTGGCCCTCCACGGCCACCAGCACTGGTAAATGGTTCACTCAAGCTAGTCTGCGATCGACCGAAGATGGAGGGAAGAGATCCGTGGACATTTTTGTTTTGGAGAGATTTAACCCCGACTGCGGCTTATTTCGCACCAGCATGGTCTTACCAGCGACACAATGGCTCTACAGGATGGTGGAGATAAAGGAAAAGGTGACTTCTCTTTTTCACAACTGTCGCAGTTGGAAAGACACTGTGGTGGCGAGAAAAAAAAAAAATGTTTTGAGCCTCAAAAAAAAAACAAAAAAAACACACCTCTTTGAACCTCCCACTTCCAAGACACACCCCTCTCCTCTGGTATTAAAAAGAGCCCGGTTCAGGGCTTTGGCAGTTTTCGAAATGGAAGCCTCAAGACCACATCACCTCCTTCGTTCTCACTCTTTTTCCGAATTCAGCTACATCGGCTCAACGGATCAACAGATGGACATGATACCTGCAACGCCTCCTTGTTCGGAGGATGATGAAGTGATACCTGCTACTCCTCTTTGTTTGAAGGATGCTGATATGATACCTGCCACGCCTCCATGTTCGGAGGATGATGATGATGAGGATATGATACCCTTGACGCCTCCTTGTAGGGAGGCTGTGAAATTGAAGAGGGACATGATGGACGATGTTTGTCTTCCATCGTCTTTGACGGTATCAAATCTGCCGTCTATCATCTGCTGGACCTGACTATCCGCAATTATCGTGTGGACAGGTGTTATGGTTGCAAGATCGATCATCCTAGCCAGAAACAACACGAATGCCTGGAGGTGTTGGAGGACGACTTTTTCCAGAATCACTATTACCGTCTCATTACAAAACTCTTTACCCCTCGCTTTATTCCTGCAGTTCAGCATCTGTTGTTTAACAGACGCTACATTGTGAGTGATCGTACAGTCCGTGTGGCCGCACAGACTCTCCTGCATGAGTTGAAACCGGTCAAGAGAATTTGTGAAGAACTCTCTGCTATGTATGAAAAAATGGACCCACAGGAAATTGAACTGTTGCAGGGCGTCAGCGACTGTTACACCAAGGGTTGCTAGAGTTTTGATAGCATAAGTTTTTGATAGCATGTATTTTTAATTTTCATTGTTTTCATGTATTTTAGATTTTGTAGGTGTTTGTAGGAGTTTTTCTGGTTTGTTGATGTATTTAGTATATCCTGTATTTCAAATTTTTTTTTCATGTTTCTGACTGACTTTTTTTATACAAATAAAAAAAACAATTTTTTTTCAAACAATCTTGTTTCTTCTTTTTCTTTTAAAAAGGGTAGCTCACACAGAGGTTTAGAACAGACGCTGTTAGGAGGTTGACAAGATAGGATGGCTGAGAAACGGTTGATGAAAAAAGTGTATTACGACCCGCTTCACCCAGGTAGCTTTGGAGGAGTGGAACGCCTCCGCCAGGGTGTTGAAAATGAAAAGGATGGAAAAGTCAGTGTTCACGAGCTGAAAGATTTTTTATCAGAGCAGGATGCTTATACTCTGCATAAACCAGCTCGAATACATTTCAAGAGAAACAGAGTGTTTGTCACAAAACCTTTAAAACAATTTCAAGCCGACCTGTGTGATATGCAAACCTTAGCCGATCAAAATGACGGTTTCAAATATATATTAACCGTCATTGACTGTTTTACAAAAAAAGCCTACGCGCGCGTCTTGAAGAAAAAGACGGCGTCTGAAGTGGTCAAGGCTTTCGAGTCGGTGTTTCTAGAGAGTCAAGTACCTGAAAAGCTACAAACAGATGCGGGGAAAGAATTTTTTAACAAGAGTTTTGAGGCTCTGATGCGGAAACACAGTATCGTACATTTTAAGACCGCTAGCGAGCTGAAAGCTTCTATCGTAGAAAGACTGAATCGCACCTTAAAAACGCGAATGTATAAATATTTTACGGCTCACAACACCAGACGATACCTTGAGGTTTTACCCGACTTGTTGAATAGCTACAACAACAGTTACCACAAGAGTATAAAAATGACCCCTCTGGAGGTCACCTCTGAGAACGCCATTCAGGTTTTTCGTAATCTGTACAGTACAATCTCCTCTCGTCCTAAAATTAAGATGAACTTTAAGAAAGGGGATCTGGTCAGAATATCCAAGTTGAGAGGAGTGTTTGATAAAAAATACGAACAGAGTTTTACGGACGAAGTGTTTACCGTGACGAGTGGCATTCCGCGCGCACCCCCGGTATACAAACTAGAAGATTACGACGGCGAGCCCCTCCAGGGTTCGTTTTATGAAGAGGAGCTGCAAAAAGTGAAAATGACCGCGGACAAATTGTTTCAAGTAGAGAAAATCTTAAAACATCGCTTTGTCAAAGGTGAAAAACAGGTTTTAGTACGATGGAAAAACTGGCCCGAGAAATTCAACAGCTGGGTGAAAGCCTCTGAGGTGGTGGGTATATAAAAAGAAAATAATTTCACTTCATTTCATTTAGACATTTAGAGAGAATAGTGAATCATGGAAGATACAGGCGGCGAGGGGTTTTACGTGACCCTACCCTCCAACGCCAGTAAGGAATTATTTAAGAGTAATACCAGCAGTTGTTACACCGTGGATTTGGCTAAACCCATTGAACTGAGCGGGGATTGGATGGTGGGTCTGTGTGAATTTATCTACCCTCGTACCTGGTATAATTTAGCCGAGCACTCTTCCTATTTTGAACTGAACCAAACGATAGACGAACCTCAACCCTTAATCGTCGTTAAATTCAGTAAGGGAGGGTATTACCATCGTCCTAAAGAGCTCCTGGAACAGGTTGTACCGGCGGTCAAAAAGTATGACCCGTCCTTTGAAGCTAGTTTCAACAACGTGACTAAATGCCTAGAGGTTAAAGGCAGCGGTCGCTATAAAATGCGAACCTACCCTCCTCTGGCTTATATGTTAGGATTAAAAGTCAACGAATGGTGGAATCTGTCAGGACGTTCTCCCCCCTACCCCTGCGATTTAAACGGCGGGGTATATAACCTCTTTGTATACACAGACATTGTTCAGTATCAACCGGTTGGCGACAGCTACTCGCCGCTGCTGTGTCGTAAACGTGAAAGGTGATTTCGGAGACGTGGTGAGTCTCAGGTACAATACGGTGCATTACCTACCGGTATCAAAGATTTACATCAAAAACATCCGCATTGAAATTAAAACAGACCGCAACAAGCACGTGGACTTTGTTTTTGGAAAGACTATCGTGAAGCTCCACTTTAAACCCGTTCGACGTTCTTTGCCTCTTCATTAAGGACAGTTATGCAAAGTCTCAAAGAGGATCCTCGTCGCTTTATCAATTATTATGAAGGTCAAGTGGGAGGGAATCTACCCGGTTTTTACGGAGCACCGGTGATGTACGGTAGAGGTATAGGCTCTATCTTTTCAAAATTATTTCGTTTTATATCTCCTCTACTGAAGACCGGTTTTACCATGGCAAAACCTCATCTTAAAACGGCAGCCACCAACATTGCCTCCGAAGCAGTCAGACGTGTGGCGGGGAAACTATCGCAACAGGGGAATCAAGAGGGTTCAGGAGGTATGCTGGTTTTATCCCGTAGAAAGAGGAAACGCCCACCCGGCGACAGAGTTTTTTCCCTTAAAAAACGTCAGAAACAAAATAAGAGAAAATCAGTAGGGAGTGACGGGGCCAAGAGAAGGAAGTCCGCGCAGAGCTCCGATATATTTTAAACTATTCTATTACTTACTTATTTTAAACTAAGACAACAACAAAAATTAAATAAAAAATGGCTCTTTTACATCAGAAATCACCCGAGTGCACCCTGGCTGAATTGGATCTATTTTCCGCTCCCATGACACAATTATCCATAGAGGAGAAAAAATATCAAGAATGCCAACCCCTCTCAGCTCTGACCGACAACTCTCCCATAGAATTTTTCATCCCCGGAGACGGTGAAAAGTATCTGGATCTAAACGATACTATGCTGCATCTCCGGGTGAAAATTACAGAGAGGGACGGGAGCGACATTCCACCCGATGCGGGCGTGGCGCTCATCAATTATCCCCTCAATACAATTTTCAGCCAATGCGACGTTATGCTGGGGGATAGATTGATTTCACAGTCCAGCGCTACTCATCCTTACAGAGCCATGATTGAGACTCTGCTCAATTATTCAGAAGATACGCTAAAGAGTCAATTTAGCGCCGGTTTGTTTTATAAAGATAGTGCCGGTTCTATGGACAGTATAGTTATGACGAATGGTCCTAACAGGGGGGTGGGGCAGAGAGCCGTATTCACGGCTGAATCGAATGAAGTGGACCTGCTGGGTCCCCTCCAAGGGGATATATTTTTTAGCGAGAAACTTTTGCTGAACTCGGTAGATTTGAGAATTAAATTAATACGCCACAGCGACTCGTTCTGTCTGATGGGGGCGCGAGCCTCTGACTTTGTTCTGAAGATCACAGCAGCCTCCCTGTTTGTCAAAAAGGTCACAGTGTCCCCGGCTGTCAGGCTGGGTCACGCGGCCGCGTTGATGAAAGGAAACGCCCTCTACCCTCTCTCACGCGTGTCAGTGAAAACCTACTCTATCCCCGAGAATTCCAGAATCTGTAACTTGGAGAATCTCTTTCTAGGCGCTATACCTAAATACGTGGTTCTGGGTATGGTACACCACGACGCCTTCACGGGCAGGAGGGATCTGTCACCCTTTAATTTTAAACACAACGACCTAGAGTACCTGGCGCTCTGTCAGGATGGGCGTCAAGTTCCCGCTAAAGCCTTTCAACCTCAGTTTGACTGCGGGAATTCAGTCAGAGAGTTTTACAACATGTTTACCGCCACAGGGAGATATCTCAAAGATTTACCTCTGAGTATAGATCGTCGGGATTTTAACGACGGGTACAGTCTGTTTGCTTTCAATCTCGAACCGACCGAGGATAGCGATGCTCTGTCTCCCATTTCCAACGGAAATTTGAGAATGGAAATGAGGTTCAGGGTTCCTCTACCCCATACCACCACACTCTTCGTCTACGCCTGTTACAATTCCATTCTGGAGATCAATGCTAAAAGACAGGTGCTGGTGGATTATTACTGAGACTGAGAAAAAAAAAGAAAACCAAAAAATGGATAACCATCAGTTGGAAAACATTTTGCATCGTGTATTGGGAGATACATTCTGTGGGATGTGGGCTTCCGACCAACTAGCCTTGCTAACCCGCGAGTTTCAAACCCCCTCCTACTTTATCGTCAACACTCACCCTTCACACCTGCCTGGAGAACACTGGTTAGCTCTGACCCTAGAAGAGGATGGCTCTGCCAGCTTTTTTGACTCTTTTGGATTTCCGCCTGATTTTTCACACTACCCCTCCAGCATCTTGGAGTTTCTGGAAAACCGTGCAGAGAAAATACTGTACCATAAACGTCAACTCCAACACCCTCTTTCGATGGTTTGCGGACAGCATTGTGTTTTTTTATCTCTGCCATAGGGCCTGCGGATTTTCTTATAAAGAAATATTGTCTCTGTATGACGACGACGCCTTAAAAAATGATCGTATGGTGTCTCGTTTTACTCATCATTATCAACGCTGCCTCACTCGACATCAACGAGGACAGAATTTTCATCACGGGGCATGCTCGTTAGAAATGTTTAGAGTTTTAAATGATGCATGTTATTTTTTAAAAACAACGCTGTAACCATAAACTTGTAATCAATAAACACGTTTTATTCTTTATTATTGATGCAATTTCATTCATTTCAATTTAATCCCACTTTGACCATTTAGGAGATAAAAGTATTCTCTTCTTGCGCGGCTCGGGGGTGATCCATTTAGGAGATAAAACTATTCTCTTCTTGCGCGGCTCGGGGGTGCTCCATTTAGGAGATAGATTCTTACGGAGATTCTTGCGCGGCAACGATGTAGTTTTTTCATCTTCAAATTGACTTTCTGTTCCCGTTTGGAGATTCAGGTATTCCTCGCGCGCATGACGGTTATTTAGCATAGATAAGGGGATGTTTACTCCGGCTAAGGTCTTTAAAAAACTCGTCCAACCTTTTGGAAGAGATTGGGGTTTTTTTTTATGGGTATAGGAGAGGTTTTTGAATAAATCCATAATATGAGAGCCTTTGACCACGTTGCCCTTATCCACAAATTCACCCCTCGAGGTCCACTCTACCCCGGCCTCTGATAATTTCTGCATAATGTAGCTAGCATTTTTACGATCTCGCGAGGGTAGGTTTTTTATCAGTTCGCTCGTCACATCATCATCAGGTCCTGAAGATTCAGGTTCATTCTGAACAGGTTGTGTTGAAATATCTGTTGAAATATCAGGCTGCAGCTGCAGAGTTACCCGACGTTCATCTTTCAGACCCTGTCTCATCAAAGTGAGATATCTGTGTAGCAATGCTTCATACCTCTTCACTTTTTCATAGGAACTCAAACCTTGCTCGTTGAGTACAGCTCTCATTTTATCATCTAAATCATCTTCAGCCGTCTGTCTGATGGAGGAGGACTCGGTTCTGGTTAGCCTGTCCATCTCCCGAGGGGTAACGAGAAACATTTTGTTCACCTTGGCCATCTTTCTTTTTTTTTTTTTTTCTCTGAATCAAGCCTCCTAAAATATTCCCTAGTAGAGGTACGGCTGCTGCTAGCAGAGGAAAAATAAATCCACCCGTCTGTTTCTTCAAAACAAGCTGTTTACGTTTTAAAGCAATTTTCTTATCGGCCAGCAGTCTGATAATCTTTTTTTGACGTTTCAGGGTTTTGTATTGAGAAGGAGAGAGGGGAATGTTCCCCTTTAAAAGATTAAAAGCTATCTCACACAGCGCTTGAAGAAAGTCAGGGGAGGCGTGGGCGAGTATATCTTTACGTTTCTGAGGCGTAGAGTGATACAGAGCTTTTAGTAAGACGGCGTTCCTTTTTATATGCTGCGACATAGTGACTTACTTGGATTTAGGCAGGTAGATGACGGGTCGTTGCTGAGGAAGTATACCCGTCCTCACTCTGTAACGGTCTGGACAGGAAGGTGTGAGATCGAGGACTAAATAACCGTGGGGATCTATGGTAGCATCTTCAAAACTTTCCATGAAAAATGTTTTTTGCGAGGGGAAAACTTGCTGAGCTAGAATATTCATCTGTAATTTGTCTCTGGGATTTTTAAACAGCGTCAGATAATTGCTGTTTAAACTGATGGTACGGCTGTATTTTCCCTGGTGAAATACATTCTGAGTGAGCATCATGACCGACATATTTTTGTGATGTCTGTATTGTGTGAAAATTTTAACCACTTCAGGATGATCCGAAGCTTGAAAAATGACATCGTCCAGGATGACCAGATGCCTTTGATGGGGAGGAAACAGTTTTGCATCTTCAAAATAATCAGGCAGTCCTTCGACGAATTTAATCTTTTTATTCATTTTTTGCAGTTCAGAGTACATGGGTTGAAAAGAAGTATAAATCCACACAATATTTTCAGGCACAGTATTCATCACATGTTCACAGTTTTCCAGTACAGATTTTACAAAATACGTTTTGCCGCACCCACTAGGTCCTACTATCAGACAGGAAAAAGGAGTCTTCCATCTAGGGTCAAAATCAACCTCCTCCATCACTAATAACCAAAAGGTAAAGTTGTCCCGTCAGGCAAGAGTCTTCTTTTGTCATACACCACTCGAAACCTTTTCTGAAATGATGCGTTTTTCAGCAGAAACCCTTTTTTATCCCTTCTAATACTCTGCTGAGGAGTCTGAAGCTCCGCCTCCTTCATACCTCCGAGGTAACCTTCCACCAAGTCTCTCAAGCTGTCAAAGTTAATGTGTTCACAACACTCGCGAGTCTGGGTTATACCTTTAACTTTCACAGCGACTTTTTTCTGATTCCTGGTCTGGTAGGCATAACTCTTGGGACCTGCAGCGACAAATTCCTGAATAGTGTCACCCCCCAACTCATCAGTCAAATCCCCCAAATAATGACCCATTTCGAGAGGGGCCACTCCGTCTTTCTCTACATAGATCACACTGTCTGTATCTGTATAAAGAACATTGTGTTGCAACCTTTCTAAATAGCTGTACAACTTGAGACGACCGTAAGCGGTGGTGAAGGCTGCTAAAAAGACATTAGTGGACCTACCGGGAGGAACGACCGTGCGATCGTTATAACTCCACTGAATCAGAGCTACATCGTCATCTTTATTTTTAGCCTGTTTGGAGGGTAAGAAAGAAACGTGTCTGAGATCATATTGACTGGAAAAGGCGAAACTGAAAAACTGCTCGGGAGTTTTGATGAGGCTGGTTTGTAACAGATTGTTTCTCTGTGCAAACTTGCCCCAGAAGCTGTTAAGACACAATTTAGCTACCTGTCTCTTGGCGGGGTTGACCTCAATATTATCACGGTTTAAAGAAATCCCCTGATGCTTCTTGTATTCGCGGATGTATTTCTTCCTACTCCTAGCATCGACGGCCTCGGGAGGGTAACCTGAAGCTTCCTGTTTACCTTTTAGAAAAGTATGTATGTAGTCGACAAAAACTGTACTGCTACTACTCTCAAAATGCCACACCTCTGTGATTTTACTTACTCTGTAACCCAGCTCTAAGGCTTTGTTGAACTCGACGGTCACCCACACCCCCGTCAGAGCTCTAGCTTCCTCATTGTGAGTGCACGGACCGCTCTGATGATTGATTTCAGCGCAGGTGCGGCAGAGGGTAAACACTAATTTACCTCCGGACGTTTTATAAGGTAAAACGGGAAAAAAGAGCCCTCGAGGTGGGTGAACTACCGCTCTGATCAAACCAAAGTACTTTCGGGGGTCGGCAAAATCTTTGTAGATAATAGTGGGGTGGTGTAAAGGATAAGAACGGTTGGCGTTGACGTAAGGATACAAGGAAGTGACATCTACATAACGCACAGATTCATTAGCGGGTGTACTGTAACGTAACCTCACGGCTGAAGTCCGACCTCCGTAAAGGGCAGAGCGAGGGGAGAGAGGTTCGGGAGCAACATAGCTCTTCATAAATTGTTTTACCTCCTCATTTGATTTTTTCATCTCTTTCCACTCGTGCTCCCTCATCACTCGGGTACGGACACCGTAAACATCCCTAAGCTCTCGCAATCTCGCTTCAGTAGCCGCGTGTAGTTCCCCGTAGGGAGCGTCTGTCAGAGGACATATTTCATCGTAACAAAAACAGGAAGGGCAACCGTGATAATAGCAACCTAAATACTCATAGACCCACTTCTCGCTATCTCTCAAAGCATAACCGTTGACAAAGTACGACCCTATCTGCATTTCCCCCTTGTTTAAAGCATGCTCGATATGGACTTTTTCAGAATGTGCTACCCACTCTAACCACTGGATGGAATCGTTGGAAAATGTTTTAGATCGACGCCTGTAGTTGTCGGGGAAAGGTATGGCCAGAGTTCTTTCTTTTAGGAAATTGGTGCGAAACACTTTCATACATGCTGAGGCTATGGTGACGCAGCTAAAAGGGTCTACTCTCGTGTCCCTGATAAACTGATTTCTGAATTTCTGACACCCCTCGAGGAGAATATCAACGTCGTTTTGAGAGTAGTACAGAGCTTCCTTCTCAAAATTAAAGACACCCTGAGAGACCTCTCTGTACCAGCTGTAAAACTCTTCCTGCTCTGCAGACGACATGCGTTCTACCCCATAATCTGAGGGAGGCGGGTAAGAACCCTGGTAGTTTAATCTCTCCTGTGAGCTGAATTTGTGAGGAAAATGACCCTTTGATTTGTCCTCAAAACCTAAAGCCTTAGGCATAGCGCTAAGACGCATGGTGAGGAAAGACAGAGAGTCGATAAACCTTATTTGGAAGTCGGTTTCAGTGAAGCAGATCATTTTACTACCTTGAGCTATGATAGAGGGCGTCATACCCTCCCCCACCAGGTAACTAAGGATCAAGTAGCTGTCAAACCCTTTAGCATTGTGTGCTATAAAAGTAGCTTCCCTATACTCATCCTTCCTGAAATTTCGGATCAACTTTTCCACGCAGTCTAAACCGTAAGCGTGCCACTCTTCACCCTCGAGCGATTTTGTACACACCAGATACGGTACGTGTACACCCTCACTGTTGACAAAAGTTTCAAAATCATAAAAGAATATATTGTCATCATATTATTCTTCCTTCTTCAGAGGTGTCATGTAACACAAGTGTTGGGCAGAGGGAATTTCAGACTTGTCAAACTCCACCCCGCATATTTTACATCTTTCTGCTCTGCACTTGTGGTCATCGACGCGCAAGACTAGATGTTTACAACTACGGCATTTGTACATCAACCGGCAGATACTGGTCGTCGAATTAGACCCTGGTCTAGGCTGTTTGTGTTTCAAGTAACACGCGCGCGTACGGCAAGTTCTGTTGCAGTCGGTGCATAATACTGCTTCAAAATAATGACTAGGGCAGTTAGGGTCGAAGCAGAGATTGCAATAATCAGGACAGTAATGTTTCTCGTGGCGTTCGTAACTTCTGTGACAGAACATGCAAAATTGCTTGCTTCCTAAGAGACCTTTAACATTTTTTATCTCGTAGTAATGGTTTTGAAACAAGAAAAGATACAGAGGATGAGTTGACTTGGGAAAATCTGTTTGAAGAGGTGAAAGAATTTGTCTCTCGGAACTTCTGTGAAACACTACAATTTTACGGTTCAGTATCTGTTCAAATCTGCCTATGTCACTAAGGGTTACTTCCGTCTGCTCGCTCAGGCCTGCGAGACGTTGCAACTCTCTACCGCGCTCATAGGCCTGACTGTCGGTAAAATTGGGGTTAGTGAGATGAGCCAAATTAATAGCGAAGCAGATAGAGTCGTTTTGGTTGTTTACTACATAGAGGTGACGACGTTTCTTATTGATTATTTCGCAGTCTAACAATCTCTGTTGTTTACGTTTTGTACCGCCTCGAGGGTTTCGCAGCACTTGAACGATAAATTCTAGACGCGAGCCTTCGATGTACCCGTTAGATTGTATCAACCTGGCTAACAAATTTTCAAAAGCTGGTAACATGTTATCATTTCTCTCATCATACTTAACGACTATGTGGTCTCTCACATTTTCACCTATAATCTCTAGCTGTACGATGTCATTGCGTCTGACCTCAGGTCTGACTCTCTCGGCTAAATCTGTCAGGTATTGCAACACATCTAGATACAATTGAGCAATATCAGGTACATCACCGAGGGGAGGAATGTTAAAGAAGCGCCTTATTTCTAGATTGTTAAAGCGATTGCGTTGCGTGACGGACTCGTTCTGATTTAACTCTACCTGAGACCCTCCCTGCTGTTGCTGCTGTTGCTGCTGTTGCTGTTGCTGCTGCTGCTGAGAGGACTCATTTTCATTACTTTGCAGGTTTTGACTTTGACAGATACTCTGAGATATAGACTCGGGGCGACGGCCTAATTCTGTTATAGCTGCGTCTAGTAGTTGAAACGGATTTATACCATACTGATTAGTTTGGGAAGCATCATCTATATGAGGATGTGACTCAGGGCGACGTTGGTCTAATTCTGCTATAGCGGCATCTAGTAGTTGAAACGGAATTATATCACACTGATTAGATGGGCCTGGCTCAGGGTGATCTAATTGGTCTAACTCTTCTACAGCTGCTTGTATTTGAAACGGAATTACACCATACTGATTAGGTTGGGAAGCATCAGGAATACTACGCTGCTCTGACATTTTTTAATTTTTTTTTTCTAAAAATAAAAAAATAAAAATAAACCTCGTACAACTGTCAAACTAACATGGAACCCCATAAAAACAAGCAAACAATGTTGACAAACTGATGAATCACCTTACAACTTTCGAGCTAACATGGAAATGGCTTGAATGGCTTGAAGGATGATTGCTTCCTTGCGAGTCTGTCGTTGGTTGAAGAGATGACTGCCTCTCACACGCCTCCTTCGTTGCTGTTGACGGGTTCGCGTCAACCTTTGTGTTTGTACTGAAAAAGAGAAAAGAAAAGAACAAAAATATGAATTTAACACCTATACAAGACAAAAACAAACAAAAGAAAAAAACACTACAAATAAATAATAATTACCTTCAACTCTCCTCACAGGTGACAAAGAAGTTTCAACAGGTTCAGATTGTACCACTCCTTCTGCTGTAAAACAGACATCATATCCTGTCAATCATACACTGCACGCATATACCACTCCGGTCCATAAGGGGCGCTAGATTTGTTGAGCAAGTTGAAACATACATCATATCCGGTCAATCATACACTGCACGCATATACCACTCCGCTCCGTAAGGGGCGCTAAAAAATAAATAAATAAAAAATAATAATTACCTTCTACTCTCCTCACAGGTGACAAAGAAGTTTCAGCAGGTTCAGACTGTACCACTCCTTCTGCTGTAAAACAGACATCATATCCTGTCAGTCATACACTGCACGCATATACCACTCCGCTCCGTAAGGGGCGCTAAAAAATAAATAAATAAAAAATAATAATTACCTTCAACTCTCCTCACAGGTGACAAAGAAGTTTCAGCAGGTTCAGACTGTACCACTCCTTCTGCTGTAAAACAGGCATCATATCCTGTCAATCATGCACTGCACGCATATACCACTCCGGTCCATAAGGGGCGCTAGATTTGTTGAGCAAGTTGAAACATACATCATATCCGGTGATTTAAAGTCTACACGCGCCAGCGTGTGTCATACACAGAATGTAAATAAAAACATAAAACAGTAATAATAACATTTAAAAAACAAAAAAAAACAAAAAAAACAACTAACCTTTGTGTTCCTCCGACACCGGACCAGGATCTCTCGTTGGGGATGCAGGCACAGTTTGCAGAGTTTGATTATCTTCGTTGGAAAAACCTTGGATCGTTGGGGATGCAGTTTCAGCAGGTTCAGGAGGTCCGTCTGAAAAACCACTGATCGTTGGGGATGCAGGCACAGTTTGCAGAGTTTGATTATCTTCGTTGGAAAAACCTTGGATTAACAGTCTTTCTTCATTCAGATCTCTCGTTGTGGATGCAGCCAAAGTTTGCAGAGTTTGGATATTTTCGTCTGAAAAAACACTGATCGTGGGGGATGCAGTTTCAGCAGGTTCAGACAGGTCTGCGGCTTGGACTAATAACCTTTCTTCAGCAGGATTTCTTGAGTAACTGTGGACTTGAATCAAACGTTCAGGAACCGGAGAAGATTCAACGATCTGCCGGTGGGATAAGACGTTCCTCTCCTCTCGTTCTGAAATATTTTCCAGCTGCAAAGTACCATAGTACACGCACGGATTGCTGTTGTGTCTGCTCCTAATGCTGTAAAAACTTTCACAGCTCCGATCCAGCAACTCTGTAAGTAAATATCACACTATACTTTACTTTTCTTAAATGACTTTCTTAAATGACTAAATCAAGTCATGTCAATGAAAATGTGTCAGTGAAAAATAAAACGTACCGTAATCAGATTGCGTGAGATTTATATTCTCAAACTCGTCAGGAGTCACTTTAGAAGAGAGAGAGAGAGAGAGAGAGAGAGAGATTTTAAATCTCAATTTTAAATCTTTAAAACAAAATTTAAAATTAAAAAAAAAATAATAATAAAAATTGACTTACCACAATGCGGCTGCTCATTCTGGACTGATGAAATGTCTTGCATCTTCTCTTTCTTCTACGCAGTATAAACTGATGTTTACGTTTAAAGACGAAACCGTCTTTAAAGGCGCCTGCAGCAATTGAACATTTATTACCATAAAGAGACATGTTACCTATGAAGTGATTTAACAATAGGCTACTGTTAAGGAAGTAATCTACTCTTCAAAGCTTCAGCATAGACCTCTGTGGAAATCAACTCTTACCCCCCACAAGCTGATTTAATGAATCACTATGTCAAAGACTTTCTCACACACACACACACACAGACCTGATCACACCTGTAAACTCATTTAACACCTGCTCATGTCATTCCTTCTCTTCAACTCTCTACTCTTCAAAGCTTCACCATAGCCCTCTGTGGAAATTACCCCCCACAAGCTGATTTAACGAATCACTATGTCAAAGACTTTATGTACTTCTGTTTTGGAATAGTCTTTTAGAGTATTTACAACATTAACAACAGTTCACTAAACTGTTCATTACAAAGTTCACCACACCGGATCACCCACCTGTAAACTCATTTAACACCTGCTCATGTCATTCCTTCTCTTCAACTCTCTACTCTTCAAAGCTTCAGCATAACCCTCTGTGGAAATTACCCCCCACAAGCTGATTTAACGAATCACTATGTCATACTTTCTCACAGGTCACACACAGGTCACACACAGGTCACACACTTCACACACACACACACACACCTGATCACACCTGTAAACTCTTTTAACACCTGCTCACCTCATATCCTGTCAAAAGGTCAAAAGGTCAACAGGTCATAAATCATGACAGGGGGTCATAAATCATAGGGTCATAAATCAAAAACTGACAGAAAGTGGGTTACTATACTCTCTGATGGGTGTTCCAACACAGAAAATATTTCCTTTATTATGCAAATCAAAAAAAAAAAAAAGCATACAAAGTTCACCCATACTCAAATATAATATATGTACATCCACTCACCGGCCACTTTATTAGGTACTCCTTGCTAGTACTGGGATGGACCTCAACATAGATAGATTCAATAAGGTGCTGGAAACATTTGGTACATATTGACATGATAGCATCACAGTTGCTGCAGATTTGTTGACTGCACATCCATGATGCAAATCATGTAAATATAAAAGATAGGAATGTATTAATAAAATTAATATATACATATTTAACATATATGAGCATATAGAATTTTAAGTATGTTGTTTTAATAAACTTGCATATATAAATAAAATCTATATCCTGTTATGGTCGCAACATATAATGCCTTATATAAATTCATCATATAGAAGATATTAATAGATATTTTTAATTTGTACATATACACATTTTACTAGGGCTGGGTATTGTCAATGATTTGCTGAATCGATTCAATTCCGATTCACGGGGTCCCGATTCGATTCGATTCAATATCAATTCAATTTCATGTTCCCAGAGTTTCTGTTTTGTAAGTCAGACAATATTTTTAACACGCAATCATGTGTGGACACCCAATTCTTCAAGAGTAAAGTTAAATCATGAGTCTGATCCAACACTGGGATCTAGCATGATAGCATCTATGTGTATTTACCCTTAACCTCTTAACGTACGCTGTTCCGTGGGACGGCACGGATGTTAGGAGGTAGCCACACGTTCTTCTGAATGTTTTAAACACCAACCCTTAAACATATATACTCATGCCGTACATCGTTGGAAAGCTTAGATTGTCCTGATTCATTCAAGACCACTCACGACTTATATGGTTGCTCACAGCCGTAATAGTATTAGCGATTAGCTCGGCTAGCCACTCAGCTAAGTGAGAAAAGCTATTATGCCTACATACCTTCAAAGTCTTCCCTTTATCTACAACGATCATCTTATGACACAGGACTTTCTGTACAGCTCGCCAAATATCCATTCTTGTGAAATATGAAATCCGTTTCCATAAAACCGAAATACTTTCCTCAATATGTCAACATGTATTTAGTCCAACACGTAACGTAATAACACAAATAACAAACCATATACGGTCCGTTTACGTCATTTCCTGACCTACACGTCCATCTCAGAGTACAGGTGACTAGATGTTTACGACCGTGAGCCTCTTCTGCTTCTGACGACACTACACACAAGCCAATCGGTGCTTTGGATTAGGCAGTACATGTCTCCAAAGCCAATGAGGACATGTGACCGACGACAATGACGACATGGGTTTGATTGACAGCTGTTCCAGCCTATGGAAATATTCGGTGAAATGAAGTAGATAACCTTTTAGCCAATAGTCTGAGGTTTCCAACGGTGTATGACACTAAGCTATCACGTTTGGCTGTCCATAAACAAACTCCAAGCGTAACCGGCGTGCGCCTGTGCGTAAAAGAGTTGAACCATATATCATTACGCACTCAGCATTTTGGTACACGGTTGGTTCTTCTTCGACTTGACATATGACTTATAGCAAAATAAACAGATAGAAAGATAGATAGATAGATAGATAGATAGATAGATAGTCAGTCAGTCAGTCAGTCAGTTAGATAGGTAGATAGATGGATGGATAGGTAGATAGATAAATAGATAGATATGGCCAAACAAAAAAATATGGTTATATATAATAATATAATATTTAATAACAACAATAATAATAATAATAATATTAATATTCCTCCTCTCTACCAGTCTCTACCTCATCTACACAAGCCACCACCTCCTCTGGTCAACAGGCCAGAACATCAGACAAACCCTTATCTTCTCCAGCCACCACCTTTGGACAAGCCAGATGTCCTTCATTTGCCACAGCCTCCTCTTCACTAGACAGCCAGCATCTTTTTGCATCAGCTTCCCTAACCTCAGCACCAGCTCCAACCTCCTCTGAATCCGCCACCACATCCTCAGCATCAGCTACCATATCCTCTGCACCAACACGTTTTTTCCCACTCTTTCATCATGGCCAATTCAAAGCATCATCTTTTCCAAACATGTTGAAAAGGAAAGGTTCTGCTAATCCAAAACCCTGTCCAAAAATGGAAGAAATAAAGGGAGGGGGAAATGTTTTTCTGTAGTAAACTTTATTTGCTTATTTTTATGTATCTCTCATTGTTTTTCAGTTCTTGAAGCACTTTAAATTATTGCTATTTATTGTTGTCTTATAGCAAATTGTTTTGAATGAACACATTGAGTGTTGTAGTATTGCATATGTTTTTGTTTAGTAAACTGTATTTGCTTATTTTTATTTATTTCTCATTGTTTTTCAGTTCTTGAAGCACTTTAAATTATTGCTATTTATTGTTCCCATAATAGCATAATTTGGATACAAATCCAAACAAAAACAAATTGAGTGTTGCAATTAACATTAGGTTTTGTTGCACTTGTAGTGAGACAGCAGGTGGAGCTGTCTCACTGCAAAAAGACTAATTATGGACTATTGGACACACTTGTGGGACGCCAGGCAGAGAGCTGAGATGTAGAAAATAATATGGAGCTGTGCTTGATTTTAAAGAGCGAACCTGCCGCATAATGGGCAAGACACTGCCATTGCTGGTTCCGCAGGAGGATGGCAAACTGCAAGTTGTAGTTGTCCAATCTGATACTGTAGTTCCACCCCGCAGTGAGGTCATCATACCCGGGACAGTTGCCAATGGTTTTGGGGATGGGTTAGAGGGTATGTTGGAGCCCTCCGCTTCATTGTCCAATCACTGTGACATCATGGTAGCCCGTGTAGTTTGTCGAGTAAAACAGGGGGCTCTCCCTGTTCGGGTGATTAATGTCACAGGTGATGAGTTCATATTGAAAACTGGCGAAAATAGGCACTTTTCACACTGGTATTGAGATTGAGAACTGTGGGGAGGGGGGACCTAGTGAACAGATAGAATCCAACCAGTACTTGTCCGTTGAGTCGCTTTTGTCCCAGTTCAGTGTTCGCCATAAAGTTGTTTTTAGCACCGGTGATTCGGACCTGGGTAGAACCCATCGGGCGTTACACCGTATTGATACAAGCGATGCTAACACTGTTAAAATCCCCCCCCCCCCCGGCGTGTCCCGCTCCATTTACAACAGGAGGTAGCTGAACATGTAAAGCAGATGCAGGAAAATGACATTATCCGCCCTTCATGTAGTCCATGGGCCGCCCCAGTTGTTCTGGTTAGAAAGCGTGATGGCAGTCTCCGTTTCTGTGTAGACTATCACAAGTTAAATGATTTGACTAAGAAGGATGCTTACCCTTTGCCTAGGATAGATGATGCACTGGACAGTCTGTGTAATGCCTGCTGGTTCTCGACTCTTGATTTGGCCAGCGGGTATTGGCAGGTTGAGATTGACCCAGAGGATAGACACAAGACGGCCTTCATCACGCGGCAGGGGCTCTTTGAATTTAATGTGCTGAGCTTTGGATTATGTAATGCGCCCAAGTACATTTCAGAGGCTCATGGACGTTGTGTTGGCTGACTTGCAGTGGAATATTTGTCTTGTGTATTTGGACGATATTATCGTCTTTGGCCGCTCTTTTGAGGAGCATTTACTGCGCCTGGATGAGGTATTGTCAAAATTGCGTGAGGCTAATTTGAAGATAAAACCCTCCAAATGTGATCTTTTTTCCACCCAGGTACAATATCTTGGCCATATCATTTCACCAGAGGGGGTTAGGGCAGACCCAGCAAAAGTGCAGGCTGTGCGGGAGTGGCCAGTCCCTAAGAGCCAGACTGAAGTGAGAAGTTTTGTGGGCCTAGAATCTTACTATCGCCGCTTTGTGCAAGGCTTTGCTGAGATAGCACGGCCTCTACACCAGTTGACAGAGAAGAGGAGGCGCTTCAAGTGGACAGATACATGTCAACGTGCATTTGAACAGTTGAAGCGTAGGTTGATGTCTTCTCCTGTGTTGGCATACCCTGACCCCAGTAAGCCCTTCATCTTAGACACAGATGCCAGTGATACAGGCATTGGTGCAGTGTTGTCACAAGAGGAAGGGGGCATAGAGCGGGTAGTAGCATATGCTAGTCGGGCATTGACTAAGTCAGAACGCAAGTATGCAACAACAAAAAAGGAGCTGCTGAGCATGGTAACCTTCACCAAGCAGTTTAAACATTACCTACTAGGTAAAGAATTCCTCTTGCGCACTGACCACAACTCTTTGAGGTGGCTACATAATTTTCATGATGTAGAAGGTCAAATAGCCCGTTGGATAGAGCAGCTGGCCAACTTCCAGTATAAAATAGTTCATAGGCCTGGGAAATTGCATGGCAATGCAGATGCCATGTCCAGACTCCCAGGGTTTATGGAGGAGGGCCAGGCCGCTGAAGATTTGGGGGATTGTGTTGGCATACATCCTCTTTCTAATCCAGTGATACGTGAAGCTTGTGAGGTGGATCAGGCAGTTAGTCAGAGCACAGAGGGAGACGAAATAGCTGCGGCTCAGGCTGAGGATGAGGAAATACAGCAGTTGGTTAGTTTGAAGATGGGAGGTGGCAAGCAATGTGTGATCTTGCCTGATGAGCCAGCTCTGCGGGGTATGCCCCCGTATGGTCACAGCCAGTGGCGGTTTTTGCTATGGGCAATGTGGGCAACCGCCCAGGGCGCAATCTACTTGGGGGCGAACGAGCGCTCTAAAAAAGAAAAAAAAAAAGTCTGTCGTCAAAAAAAAAAAATCGCCAGTTTTCTAGACTAATACCGCTCATTTCCACATCAAGTTGGTGCAATGAGGCGCCCCTACTAACTTGCTGCTGACAGTCATGTATAGGCTACAGGTTGTGTGTGTCAGAAGAAAAGGCAAAGGGGGGGGGGGGGGGGTCAACTTGCAACTGCAGAGGCTGTGAGCAGGTTGTGTGTGCTTCCAAATAAATAATAATACATTTATAAAATTAATACAGACCCACTATAACTACATGTAAATTATTGGGTTATGTGAAAATGCAATAAATAAATAAATAACTTTACACCTGCACTTTCATGTGGTCAAGCACTCCCTGATAGCAATCTAATCACCCAGAAAACATTTTAATGCCAGTTGTAAAAAGGGTGAAAGTCTGTCAGATTATGTTAATTATTAGTATTTTTCATTTATTTATTTTATTTTATTCATTTGTATGATGACGGATGTGTGTAATTTACTTTGGTGTTTACATACTATATTTCATTTATTTATCTTATTTTTTGTGTTATGAAGGATTTGTAGGGAGGGGCGCCGATAGTCGGTCCGCCGAGGGCGCAAAACTAGCCAGGACCGCCTCTGGTCACAGCTAGAAATTCGGGGTTCTTGGTTAGTGAGGATACCCCCTGTTAACTCTGATGATGCTTCACAAGTACAGGTGGTTTTGCCTTGTGCATTAGTACCTAAAGTGTTGGCTCAGTTACATAATTCAACAACAGGAGGGCATTTGGGGGTACAGAAACTACAGGCAAAAGTCAAAGACCGGTTCTATTGGCCGGGGTGGTTTAAAGATGTAAAGCAGTGGTGTAGAGAATGTGCAGAGTGTGCCTTACGTAAAATGCACGGCCCACCTCCTTGTGCCCCTTTGCAATCGGTTGTTACATCAAGGCCCCATGAGCGAATAGCCTTGGATATCTTGGGACCCTTGCCTGAAACTGCTATTAAAAACAGATATATCTTGGTAGTGGGGGACTATTTTTCTAGATGGACGGAGGCATTTCCTCTTCCTAATCAAGAGGCAAACACCATTGCTAAGGTGGTGGTTGAGCAATGGGTTTGTCACTTTGGCACCCCACGCAGTATTCACAGTGATCAGGGTCGCAACTTTGAATCTAGATTGTTCCAGGAGTTGTGTACACTGTTAAATATTCACAAAACCCGAACCTCACCATATCATCCCAAGTCAGATGGGTTAATTGAATGCTTTAATCGCACTCTTTTGTCCATGTTGTCCTTGTTTGTGGAGGACAACCAGACAAACTGGGATACATTGCTAGTGTACATGCCAGCACAGGGTTTACTCCGTACAAAGTGCTTTTTGGTCAGGAGATAGTACTTCCAGTGGACGTTATGTCAAACCTAGGGGATGGAGAGAAGTTTTCATCAGTCAATCAATATATTACAAATCTAACAGGTATTCTATCTACAGTAGTGAATGTGGTGCAAACACATCAAGCAAGGGCATTAGGGCAGCAGAAGAGTGCTTTTGATGTAAAGATAAACTTTCAGTATTACTCAGAGGGGGAACTGGTATGGGTCCACAATAAAGCAAAGAAAAGAGGGCTGTGCCCTAAACTGCAAAGACGCTTTAAGGGCCCATATAAGATCATGCAGAGAATTACTGAAGTGTTATATCGAATAAGTCCAGTGCAGGGAGGGTAAGAGATGGTGTTGCACTTCTATCGACTTAAACCCTATCTCTCCCCTTGCCCAGAACCACCAACAAGCCAGGATGTGCCACATGGCTGCCGGTCAGAGCACCACCAAGCCAACCTGATGTCCGGTGGGGGTCGAGCTGGGTCTATCGGAGGCAACAGGATCCAGTTGGCACACCCAGTGGAGGGAGAAGCACAACGTCTGCACGGAGGCCCATGGGAAAGGAGCAGGACCGGAGTGGGCCAGCACCTGCACAGGGGCCACGTCCAGGGACTCTGGGGACAAGCACGCAAGAGAGAGCGAGACATCAGCTACAAGGTGATGTGAGGGTAAATGACGCGCATTCCTCACATCGGCAGCTAAGTATCACTGCACAGACCCAGAGAGAGGAATCAAGGCCTCAGGAGGAGTCTGGACCTGAAGGAAGAAGGCCGCAGCGTCAGCGGAGACCACCAGCGTGGTCCCATGACTATTTGGATCATTGAACTGACTTGGGGACAAGTCCTCTCAGCCAAGGGAGGGAAGAGTGTAGTGAGACAGCAGGTGGAGCTGTCTCGCTGCAAAAAGACTAATTATGGACTATTGGACACACCTGTGGGATGCCAGGCAGAGAGCTGAGATGTAGAAAAGGGGTTCAATCTGTGAGGAGAGGAGAGCTGTATGGACGTTTTGTTTGTTTGGCGGCTGGTACCCTTTTGGGCTGGGAGGGGCGCTCGCAGTTGGTTAGGGCTGCCGGTGCGAAGATAGGAAGGTAGGGGAACTGAACCTGGGTGAGGAGGGGAGGCTAGTTGCCTCCTGTTAGGTAGCCAGGGCCGGGGCTTTAATAGGGCTGCTAGCCGCCGCTTTCCACAGCGTTCCCCCATCACTTCATCAGCGGTGCTGTGGTGACTGTGTGTTACCTGGTGCTTAGGACGCGCCGCCCGACGAAGTGCTGTTCCCCCGGGGAGTCAGACGGCGCATCAAGCGAAGACCCCGGGGGGGGGTCCTCGCCAGTGGGCGAGTTGAGTATATAAAATTGCATATTTAATGTCCGTTTATTGTTGTTTTATCTGTAGTCTTAATTGTGTTAGCCTATTTTAAATTGCCCAGGGACCCGGCAGGTTTTGGTGACAGGGGGGATGATAGTCAGGGGAGGGGAATGAAACATACATAGCTCACTAAGTTGCAGTGAGGGAGGCATCAATTGAAGCGTGCTGTGGTGTACTTTTTTATAAGAGTGTGCAGTGCTGTGATTTAAAAGCAGTGTGTGGTGTAAGCTAGTCTATTGTCTATCTAGCCCTTTTGTGGTGTGATCTGAGCTGAGTGTTGTGCATTTGATGTCCTGGCTATTTGACAAAAACCTTTACTGGTTAATTCCAGGTGGTGGCAGTGTTTGCCTACCCGGTTTACAAGGTGTATTACACACTGTAGCTGTTTAAAAAAATATTTAAAATAAATGAATGTCTGGTTGTTCATGCCTTGTTTAGTCAATGGTTAGGCTACAAATCAATTCCTAGTTACTTTTGAGTATTACAATGACTGACCTTTGCTGGTATGGCTGTAGTATCCGTAGTCTCAGAATGCTATACAAGTGATACGGATCCTGCCTGACAATTACGCTAATCAGGGCACATACCCTGGCTTACGCTCCTCCCAGGGAAAAAAGTTCAGGCTCAGGATTTTTTTTTACTATCACCCCTGACTGTACATACTGAGACCACGCCCCTATATGCACTGTGCATACTGAGACCACGCCCCCTGCATGCACTGTGGATACTGAGACCACGCCCCATACATGCACTGTGCATAGTGAGACCACGCCCCCCATATGCACTGTGCACACTGAGACCACGCCCCCTACATGCACTCTGTATACTGAGACCACGCCCTCTACATGAACTGTGCATACTGAGACCACGCCCCTATATGCAATGTGCATACTGAGACCACGCCCCCTACGTGCACTGTGCATACTGAGACCATGCCCATATATGCAATGTGCATACTGGGACCACGCCCCCTACATGAACTGTAGATACCCCTACATGTGTGATAGGTTGATTTAATAAAAAGTGAAAACAGTCATTATCAAATCAGTCATTAGAAAACGTTAAAAAAGAATCCATTTATAAATAGTGATGCTATAAATGTGAATATACTTTTCATATTTCATAAAGGGTTAAATACTTAAGTTATGTGAAAGAGGTTAAAATGGTTAAAAACTATGTTGAACAGGGATGAATATAACAGATGAGTTGATCTGTGATCGACCTGTTGAACTCTTAATCAAGGTTGATTAGTTTTGCCTGCCGAGGTCGGAAGGGGGAGCTCTTGGTTCTCTGGCACTCTGCTTCACTCTTGATGAAGCTGCCAGAGAGGAAGCCTTGTGTCCGAGTAGTTCATTTATATTTCCTCTTTTTCAGGTATGTTATGAACATGTTTCGTTCTTAAACTTTAGAAAACAGTTGTAGATGGTTTTGTGCATGTTTTATGTACATATTAAATGTATTTTGTATGTTTCTGAGCAGCGAACGTTATGTTAAAATCCCTCAATGAGATACTATTGGAGTGGCTAGCTTACCTCCGTTCTCATGGCAGGCGGCATGAAGCAATACCTTCATACACATGCACTAATGATAGTGTGTATATTAAGTAAATATTAGTTTGTTAATTAATTAAAACTCATGTTCAGCATGTATTTTGATATGTAGTAGTAGTAGAAAGTTTGAAAAAGGCAAAAGTCGGCCCTCTCTTATCTCATATATCACCAGACATTTAGAGAGAGAAGAGTTAGATGAACTGGAGGATCAAGGCATGTCTGAGATACTTACCCTTCAAGATAAAATTATCGAGTTGCAACATTCTACTCAAAACAGAGTACCAGGACAGGAAGCTTTAGATGCAAAACAGGCAGAAGTGGTACAAGAGCCGGCTGGTCAGCCATTAGGAGAAGAGCTGTTAAAAAAAGAGATAGAGAGACTACAACAAGTGTTAGCATTTTCACAACAAGAGAAACCAAAACAAAGCAGAGAAGTCTAGACCAGGCCCCTGCTCAACAGACCTCCCTACCCCGTCTCTCAGTACAGTGGAACAGAGAATTCAAAATATCAGGTCAGATCGGTGAGCCAGGGCAAAAAAAAACAAACTTACCTTCTCAAGCCTAGCACACCAGATTGAGCAAGGCATTAGCAAGGGGTTCCCTGAAATCGAAATAGTTGATGGAGTGATCAGGGCAATAGCACCAGGCCTTCAACTACGCAGTTACCTCGAGGGCAAAACCAACCTTACTCTACCCACCTTGAGGAGGATCCTCAGGTCACACTACCAAGAAAAGGGTGCAACTGAACTGTACAAACAACTAACCTCAGAGGCCCAAAGCAACAAGGAAACCCCACAAACATTCCTGATCCGCACCCTGGATTGGAGGCAAAAAGAATTTTCTGCAGAACAGTATGGAGAAACATGCTCTATACGAGGATGGGATCGTATTTTAATACGATCCCATCCTCGTATAGAGCATGTTTCTCCATACTGTTCTGACAGGCCTGCAAAATGATAACATTCGAAGTGACCTCCAACCTTACCTGCAACAAATGGCAGTAAGTGATGAGCTACTCCTCAAAAAACTCAACATTGCCTGTGCAAACGAAACAGAGAGACAAAACAAAAAGAAGCTACTTACCCAACAGCGGTCAGGGACTGTGCACTCAGTCCAGCATAATGAAACACCTTCAGATAAGAAAACAAAACATCACAATCTGGAAAATCCCAACAACAAACAGCCTGATTTACTAAATGAACTGAAAGAATTACGTTCTGACATGGCAATATTGAAAAATCTAGGTGCTGAAGTTGCACAAATTAGAGAGTCAATTCGACAGCCCCAGCCAGCACAGACCCAGTATCTCACCCGCAGTGGAGGAATGCAACCCCCTCTCCCAGTCTCAGTACCCACAACCAAGCTTCTGGTTAGGCTCAATATCAACAGAGATTTGCTCCACAATGCCAGTACCCCATTCCAAACCGCGCACGCATGAGAAAATGCATTGGCTGTCAGCAGAGAGGCAGTGAGTATTGCACTCATTGCTATTGGTGTGGGAGTAATGAATGAGAGACAGTAGACAAGACAGAGGTGCTCCTTTAAACGAAAGAGGGTTACCCCCACGGGACAGGGAGTAACCAACCAAGGTGTAATGTCCCAACAACATTGCTCTCACTGTGGTGTCGTGGGAAAAGATCAAAGATTGCGGCAGTGTGTATCATGTAAAATGGACACTTACTGTTCTAAAACTTGTCAAGCTGAACATTGGCCAAAACACAAAAAGCTGTGCAACCAGCACTCCCACTCACAAGTACGCCAGCACTCTCACTCAACTTCAAAGCCCAATCGCTCCAAGAAAGAGGACAGACAGTCTCGTCTTGTTGCTCTGGTAGGGAAACGGTGCATGGTTGAGTGTTATATACAAGGTTTCAGAACACTAGCACTATGGGATACAGGCTCCCAAGTCTGTATTGTTGATGAGAAGTGGAAAAAGAGACATTTGCCACATGAGAAGTTAAGAGACATCTCTGAGTTACTTGATGCACCTGATGATTTGAAAATCACAGCTGCCAATGGACAAAACATGCCTTATAAAGGTTTCATTGAGGTTACTTTTGGATTAGCTGCAGAGGGAGCTGAACCCAAAGAACCTGTGGTGCCCATTTTCGTAATGAAGGGTAAAAGCCTTTCACAGCCCATCCTAGGCTTTAATGTCATTGAGCAAATAGTGAAAACCCACACCAAAGAGCAACTGGATGCTGCAAGGAAAGAGCAGTGGCATAGAGCACCAAGAACAGCTTTTCCCAGCCTTGAGAAGGAAAATGTCACAGCCTTCATTGATCTAGTGGCAACTGAACAGACATGTGACTATGTTGTGAAAACGACAAGAGAGAAAGTCAACATACCAAAACGAAGGTTACGATATTGTAACCCTAGTTATATTAGCACAGGCGGAGCCCTCTACTGGACTCTATGGGTACTATACTCCACCAATCGCGTACGCGCGATGGCCCACTGAAATTTTGCATGTACGTAGCCGGCCGCTAGGGCGTGTCTACCTGACCCGCCTCCTTCGGCGGGTATATAAGCAGGTGCATCGCCAGCTGCCCTCATTCCGCCAAACTTCAGCGTAAGGCGAAAGAGCGGCAGGGTCCCTTTGTAGAGGGCTCCGCCTGTGCTAATATAACTAGGGTTACAATATCGTAACCTTCGTTATATCTCACACAGGCTTCGCCCTCTACTGGACTCTATGGGTACAGTAGGCGAAGCCCGATTTATGTACTCCCTGCCGCGGGAGAGGCTCCGCCCACTGACCAGGCCAGCTACAGGTTAGGTTCCAGACCCAGCCATCACTTTATTGATCTAAGCCGCCATGCGGAGTGATAACGGATCCAACCTCCCCCCAGTTAGCAGCATCTGGCTAGACTGGGTGAGGTTGTGGTCTAACCTCGCACCTTATTGCCCGCGTCTTAGTTGAGCGTGACCCAATGCCGGTGCATGACACCCTGTGGGGGCCGAGTATAAAACACTCGACACATCCCTCTTCTCACATGTCCTGAGACCCTATGGTGAGCACAGATCTGGAGAAGGAGCCTGACACGTCCAAGAGATAGAACCGTATGAACGGGCAGGGTGAAGACCACGATGCTGCCGTACATATGTCCTCAACACTCGCACCGCTGAACAGGGCTGCAGACGTCGCCACACTTCGTGTGGAGTGCGCCCGAACCGCAGCGGGCGGCTCCCGATTCGCTTGACTGTAGGCTGCGGAGATACCATCACACAGCCACTTCGCCAAGCGTTTCTTGGACAAGGCTCTGCCAGCCGTCCCATCACCATAACACACCAACAACTGTTCTGTGTTTCTGACGGTGGCCGTGCGGTCGACATAGCATGTCAACGCACGTACAGGGCACAGGAGATGCAGTTTCGCCTCCCTCGAATCCCCATGAGGGGGAGGGTGAAAAGCCTCCAGTTGAATAGTTCTCGACCAAAATGAACTTCTTATGTTCTTGGGAACAAAAGAAGGGTTTGGTTTAAGGATGGCACCGCTGCGGTCCCCACGTAGGAGTAAACAACTCGGGTGGACCGACAAGGCGCACAATTCACTCACTCTTTTGGCTGACGTCAGAGCAAGAAGCAATGCTGTCTTGAACGACAACGCCTTTAGAGAGGAGTGTTCTAAGGGCTCGTAGGGGTCCCTAGTAAGGGCCTCGAGCACCAACGGCAATTCCCATTGTGGTACAGAAGTGCGTGCCACAGGCCGCTGTCTTCTGACCCCCTGCAGGAATCGTTTCACCAGAGGGTGGGCGAAGACTGGACCTCCGCCCAACCCCTCGTGGCATGATGATATGGCTGCAGCGTAAACTTTGATAGTCGCGTGAGACAGCCCTCTATCAACCAAAAGCTGTAGAAAGGAAAGAGTGTCCCCCACTCGACATGTCAGTGGGTCCACTCCCCTTCCCTTGCACCACCGCTGGAAACCCAACCATTTTGGCCTGTAACAGGCAATGGTGGACCCAGCCCTAGCCGCCTGAATGGTTTGCACCACCTGAGCAGTCAGCCCAGCCCGCATCAGCCTGTCCCTCTCAGGAGCCAGGCCTGAAGCGGCTGGTCCAGGGTCGGCAGCGCCTGTATTGCGTCCGCCTCCTGCGACAGCGCCCCCTGGAACTGGGGGATGGGCCATGGTGGAGTCACCGCCATCGGGGTCAGCACCGCGTACCACGGGGCTGACCGCCGGTCGGGGGCCACCAGAATGACCCTCAGCCGCTCCACTCTCACTCTCTCCAGTAGCTGGGGGATGAGGTGGAGGGGGGGGAAGGCATAAAGCAGCCTTCTTGGCCATGGCGCGTGTGCAAACGCGTCCACCCCCAAGGGTGGACGGTCCTGCGGCCTCAGGGAGAACCAGAGAGAGCAGTGGGTGTTCGACCTGTCGGCAAACAGGTCTACCGTTGCCCTCCCGAATCGTGACCAGATCTGCTGCACCACTCCTGGTTGCAGCCTCCACTCGTCGTCCAGGGGACCGCCCCTCGACATAAGGTCGGCCCCCCTGTTTTCGAGCCCTGGAATGTGGAGGGCTCTCAGAGATTGTAGGTGCTCTGAAGCCCATGACCACAGGTTCTCTGCCATCACTAGCAGGGCTGCGGATTGTACACCGCCCTGTCTGTTGATGTAAGCGACCGTGGTGCGGTTGTCGGTCCTCACCAGCACGTGTCTCCCCTTTACTAGGGGACCAAAGTGTTGGAGAACCAGTAACACTGCCTGTAGTTCGAGTAGGTTGATGTGGCGTACCTCCCCCGGAGGCCACACACCACCTATCGCCTTCCCCAGGCAGGTGCCTCCCCACCCCTTCAGGGAGGCATCCGTGAACACCGCTGTGTAGGAGGTCACCCGTCCCAGCGGCGTCCCGGTTAACAGATGTTGAGGGGACCCCCAGTACCGCAGGTTGTCCCGCGCCGTTGGGGGGACTGTCAGCAGCCGAAACTTTTGCCTCTTGAGGTCTAAGTGTAGGCTGGTGAACCATCTCTGCAGGCGGCGCATGTGCAACAGTCCCAGTGGAACCACTGGGTTAGCTGCCGCCATGTGCCCCAGTGCCTGCATTACTGTCAAGGCTGTAACACGTGAGCCCCGTCGCAGCTTGAGAACCTCCTGCTGCAGGGCCGTCCGTCTGGACTCCGACAGAACGGCCCTCAGTCTGACGGAGTCGAGCACCATCCCCAAGTACTCGGCCTGCTGGCTCGGTTGGGGGGTGCTCTTCTTCCAGTTGATAGCAAACCCCAATCTGGTCAGGTGCAGTATCAACTGAGCTGTGTGAAAAATGGCCCATTGTTTGGACCTGGCCATCACAATGAGGTCGTCCAAATAAAAGAAGACCCTCATGCCTCGGCCACGCAACGGTTGTAGCGCTGCGTCCACACATTTGCTGAACGTGCGGGGGGCCAGGGAATAGCCGAATGGGAGCCTGTTGTATTCGTAGGCTGTTCCCTGGAAGGTGAAACGCAGGAACTTCCTGTGTTTTGGCGCCACCTCGACATGAAAATAAGCGTCCTTCAGGTCGATGGTTGTGAACCAGTCGCCTGGCTGGACGAGCTCCAGCAGCTTCCTCGTGGTCAGCATGCGGAACGTTTTGCGATCAATACGCATGTTCAGGGCACGGAGGTCCAGGATGGGTCTGTAATCCCCCGTCTTTTTGGGGACCAAAAAGTATGGGGAGTAAAAACCTCGTTCCCTGTCGTGGGGAGGGACAATTGACACAGCCTGTTTTGATATCAGGTCCTGAATTTCCCTCTCGAGAAAATCTATCTCTTGTTGAGAGGATAGATTTATCGCCCGTATGCCTCTGAATGCTGGTGGGAGGCCGCAGAACTGGAGAGAATATCCTAGTTTGAGGGTCCTGTCCAGCCAGTTCGTCAACACACAGCTGCTTCGCCACTCCTCGTGAAACCACGTGAGGGGACACGCAGGCAGCTGTGGAGCGGCTTTCAGAAAATTGTGGTACACAATTTCGGCCCTCTCCGCCGCCAAACCCGCCATAAAAGGGAGTTCGGCCCATGGGGGGCCCTCTGTGAAAGGGCTGAGTCGTTCCTGAACGCGGCAGGCCCGGTTTACGAGCCGCCGTGGTCGTCCGTGAACGCAACTCTGATGTCCGAGGCAGTGAGGCGACACCTGAACGGCCCTTCACCGTCTGACATTTTACAGTCACAGGAAAAACACTGTCCCTGCTGCTGTCATTTTCTTCCGTGGAAAGAAAAACAGGGGAACAGGCAGGGTTGTTTAGCTCAGCTTCACGACATGCGTACCAAAGAGTAACGCTTTTACTTTCAGCGAGCTCCACTCGGCGATTGCGAGGGGCCCGCGACGCCGTTAGCGAGCAGCTAGCTGCTAACGCCCGCCTCGCGAAGCGGTCAGAGGCCTTGACCGCTTGGACAGGGACTCTGACCGTTCCGCTGCCGTTTGGCGGGGGGCTGGCTCGTGTTAACCCGGCCGTTTCGATGTAGCGGGGCAGGTTAAACGAACGGTGCTGCAGCTGAGTAACGTCACGGTCTGAGTGTGCGTTACGCAAGCTAACCCTGTCTTTGTTAGAAAGTGGAGCCTCGTCGTAGCCGGCGGCTAGGCGGTGGTAATCATCGCCTGTCAGCCGGTGAACGAGCTGCGCTGGGCCGGCTGTTACAGTAGCACTGTGCCGGTTAGCCCTGCGCGAGGCTAGCTGTGTGGTCGCTACAACCGGTGGGGAGCGATATTTACCTATGCATCGCCGCCGGTTGTAGCGCTCATATGGAGGGACAACCGCGGATCTATCCCGGTTAAAAGAGACAACAATGTTCTGCTCAGCCTTGTTACTCACAAAGGATGCGGCTGAGGGTGTGTGTTGTGTGCGTGCTTGAGTGACCGTGAACGGGGGGCCTTGTACGCCGGGCCCGCTGCGGGGATGCAACGGTGGAGCACACATTACCGGCAGCCCGCTGGATGGTGCAGCGTATGCTACACCGATAGGGGCTGTCCAGCAAGCCGGGGGTATGGGAGGGGAGGATTTTGCTCTTTTAATGGTGTAACGTGTTTTAATAAAAACAGTTTCAACATTTTCAGCACGTTTAGTTACACAAGCAGAACATACAGAACCATAACATGAACCATGAGGGAGGGTGGCGGAGCAACCTGCTTGCGCCATTCCTCCCGTTAGCTGTCATTTTGGTTGCTGTGCGCCCCAGGAACAGGACAGCTTCGGCCGGGGCCTCTGTCCGCTGGTGCCGCGTGCTGCGGGGCGAGACACGCTCGCGTCCCGTGGAGGGCGCTGCTGTGGTGGGGCCGGCGGAACCGGCTGCTGGTCAGCTGGGGGGGTCGCCGCGGAGAAGCCTCTCCGCTGGCAACGCTCTCTCCTCCTCGCCGTAGCATTGCGATGCGGCAGCGTCCTTTCTCGCTGCTTGGCGGCGACAGCGAGCGGCAGATGGCGGCTCAGCTGCGCCTTTTCCTCCTCTAGCCTCTTCAGCCGCTGTGTCACCGTGGTGAGAGAGCCAAAGAGGCCGTCTGACGACACTGGTGCGGCCAGGAGATCCTCTCGATCCCTTCTGGGGAGGGCGGTGAGGCCAAGCCAGACGTGGCGAGAGCCGACGACCGACAGCGACATCACACGCCCAGCAGCAGTAGCGACGCCCTGGATGAGGTTGTTGATCTGACCGACAGTACGGCCGAGACAATCAACAGCGTCAGTGGAAGGGGGGGCGTCACGCGACAGTGAAGCTGCTGCCGCGACGCCCAGCACACCCAAGTTGTTTGCTGCTGCTGCAAGTTGCGCGCCCAGCTGGAACATTTTGTCCAAATATTCCAGCGTATCTTTATCCTGTGGCAGCGGTGGTAGCGGCTTCCTGTGCCCTGACCAACCAGCTGACTGTGGGATAATGAGCGCAGCAAGAGCCTCTTCCAGCGGGGGCACACCGGGGAACACCGTCTCCGTATGGCCCTGCACACGCAGGAAAGACGTCATACCCACGACCGTCGCTTTGGTTTTCAGCGGCTCCTGCCAAGACGCTCTCACACATTGCCAAATGTCGGGGAGCGCTGGGGAGCCGTAAAACCCCTGACGGAGTCGGCTCACAGGCTTCGGTGGCAGCGGAGAGGGCAAGGGAAGCCCGACACACTCTGCTGCCGCCGTCATGACTTTCGGGAAGTCCAGCTTGATTGAAGCGGTGCCGGAAACAGCCGAGGCGTCAGAGAGGGAGAGGGAGAGGGAGAGGGAGAGCTCATCATCCTCGTCCTCGTCTCCTCGCGGCGGCGGGCCGGGACCAAAGGCTGAGTCGGGCCCGGGCGGCGGAGCTTCATCAGGCGTTATGGCGGTGGTGTATGCCGGAGCGGCGTCCTCCTCCTCCATGGCGTCATCTTCTGATTCCCGCTCTTCTTCCTCACTGCCGTCAGGAGACAAGGTGAGAAGCGATTCGCCGGAGAAGAAGTCAGCTCGCTGCTGGCGGCGAACACGTGGAAGGTCTCGGCAGCAGACGCAGGCCGGGCGCCGCTCTAACCCGGCGATGGCGTGCTCTCTCCCGAGACACTCGTAGCAGAGTAGATGCCGGTCTGCCGGGGCGATAATGCCGCTGGGGCAGGCCGGGCAACGTCTTGGTTCTTGAAGCGGCGACTCCATCCGAGGAGATGATGTGACAGTGGGCACTCGCCGATCGCTGAAGTAAAAAGGAATGAGGGCAGCTGGCGATGCACCTGCTTATATACCCGCCAAAGGAGGCGGGTCAGGTAGACACGCCCTAGCGACCGGCTACGAACATGCAAAATTTCAGTGGGCCATCGCGCGTACGCGATTGGTGGAGTATAGTACCCATAGAGTCCAGTAGAGGGCGAAGCCTGTGTGAGATATAACACATATCAGTTCAGATTGATTGCAAGGTACAGACACAGTCACTAAAGAAAGACACCACGCTTCTGTTTGAGCCTGACATAAACCCCCAGTGGGCCGACGGCCTTGAGTTCTGTGAGACTTTGGTAACACTTAAAAGTGGTGTTTCCCCTTATATGGTCCTCGATGTGCAAAACCCAACTGATCATGATATTGAAATGTCAGGAAGAACTGTTGTGGGTACCCTTCAGCAGATTCAGGCTGTGTATCCAGTTACTGCCCTGGAGAAACCTGACTGTTGTCCTACAGTCTCAGTGCGTCAAGTTGGAGCAGAGAGTGAACAAACTACACTGTAAAAAAAAAATCTTAAAAAAACGGTAATTTTCCGGCAGCTGGGGCGCCAAAAAAATACCGTTAAATAACAGAAAATTACTTTCTCATAAAAATAGTTATTTTCCATAATTAAAATACAGAAATACAGTTTGTAGTTGTAATTTTAACAAGATTTTGCCTTATTTTCAGGTTGTTTAACGTTTAATTAGGAACATTTTCACATTTTAAAACGATTAAATTACCTAGAAATATGGTAAGTAAACGTTGTATTACGAATAATAATGCTTACATTTACAGAAATGTGCTGTTATTAGTTGGTTTTAATGACATTATTTTATGGAAAGAGGTTGTATAATGTAATTTATATTTAATGTAATATAACAGTATATGACACACAAAACAATGTGATTCATCGTTCAAAACATGTCAAAAAACTGTAGAAAAACTAGATATTAGGTTTAAAATTGCAACAATTTACTGTTAATTTCAGATCACATCAAATGTATATTTAGTTATTTTACGTTGTTTTTAACATTTAATAACAAACATTTTACGTTTTAAAACAATGAAATTACCCATAAAGATGGTAAATTAACATTGTAATATGAATAATAATGCTTAAATTTACAGAAATGTGCTGTTATTAGTTGGTTTTAATGGCATTATTTTATGTAAAAAGGCTGTATATTACTTTATGTTAGATGTAATATAACAGTATACGACACTAATTTGATTAATCTTTCAAAACATGTCAAAAAGACTTAACTACATATTGGGTGTTTATTGCAACAATATTATTATTATTATTATTGTAAATTTAGTTTTGTTTTCTTTTACATTGATTTCCTGAATATTTAAAAAGCCTAACCCTAACCCTTTAAATGGTTTAAACCGTTTTTTGGCTAGTGGGAAAAGGGGCTTAAATGAATTGAAGTTTGAATGAGACTAAGCTGAACAAGAACAGCTACAATTTCCCATTCTCAGTATTTTTATTCAACTGTAACAGGTAACCATTATTACAGCAATATTCAAAAATCAATTAAATTAAAATGACTGGCTCTGAAACAAAAATAAATAAAATTGGAAATGAAAGAAAGTTTAGAAAAAGTTAAAAAAAAAAAAAAAAAAAAAAGTTGAGTTACCAATTCACAGTAATTACATATCCACAACGTTGATAATAAAGCTATAAAACAAATAGCTTACAATACAAGAAAACTTATTGGATATTAATCCATAACAGTCTAAATTGGACAAAATATCCATAACCTGTGAGCACTTATTCCCGCCACTCGTAGTCTGCAATTCTTGTTATCAGTGTGAGAACCTTTGGACTGACTGCAAGTCTTTTGGTGGCGTTCCGCTCCACTTTTGATCCCTTGTCTGGGTTAATTTTGAAGAGGCACCTGTCAAATGAAAAAAAAAAAAAAAAAAAAAAAACTTTAGTAACTGTGGACTGTACTGTAATTTAATGTTTTCATACATTTGCAAAAGGTTACACAACAGTGTAGACAGAGCTTGCTTGTGAAAGAGTGTTTGGACATACAGGGAACTGTGGAACAGTGATGTAATGAATTAACATGTGAGTACTGTATACGTGTATTGTGTATGAATGCGTATTAATGTTTGAAGGTGGTGGGAGGGGCCGTTTGGCACGAAATGGCAGCCACGCTTCCTTCAGTCTGCCCCAGGGCAGCTGTGGCTACAAACACTAGCTTACCACCACTGGTGAGAATGTGTATGAATGAATAATGGTTTCTGTAAAGCGCTTTGGGTGCCTTGAAAAGCGCAATATAAATCCAAGCCATTATCACTTCTTATTATTATCATTATTATTATTATTATTGTTAGTAGTAGTATTGCAAATACTATTTCAAGGAGATGAATGTAACTTCGGTCAGGAGGATCTGCTACTCAAAGGTTTCTTGGGTATTTGAGTTTTGTTTTGTCAATTATTTCATAAATAAGCATTAACAAGCATCTGTTTCTGTAACTTCACATGAGCATGAATCAAGGATAAATAAGAGACATAGCCAGTCTGAAAATCTGAAAAACAAAAATGAACTCTCTGGTACAGTTCGGACCATTTTCATCCAGTAGGGGGCATTTTTCACTCATTTGTTTTAGTCATAACTCTCCCTTGTGATATCAAATCAATTTTTTTTATAATTTCTTGAAATTTTATTATTAAAAAAATTCAAAGAGATCAATAATACATTGTCCTACCCCGTGTATGGGTCGATCTTTTACAGTATGTGCATTATATATCTTATTTTGATGTATTAAATTGACTAGTGGTGTCTTACCTCTGTAAGAACTCTAAAGTTGATGCTTGGGCTGCTGGGTAAGATATGTTCATACAGTAGTACGAACCAAACATCAGCATAACAGCATCACTGAAGATTCTGATATTGCCATTCACAATGGTCTGGTCAACAGACAGCATGAAATTCTCCGCTGCCAAAGTTGAGTTTCCTGTTGTGTACAAGGACAAGAGAAAATTAAAATTAAATTATCATGTTACAACTGAGTCCAGTACAACAATAACAATCAAAGTAATAGTAGTAATAGTTTTCTGTTTTTTGGTTTTAATATATTGTGGTGGAGAAAGACAAATATTCATACCACACACAACAATACATGGTGTACTTGGAAGTCCAGCACAGTCCACTTCAGAGGGCAGGGTTGTTTGATCCACTTTGCAGAACATCTGTTCTTCTTCTTCATTAAAGTACTTGAGGAGCAGTGGAAGAAACACTGCAACATTCACATCTGCAACATTTTTGCTTGATGTTTCCATTTCCCTGAAGATGGTCTCCATCTTCCCTGTCTTGTCACCAGATTTAAGAAATGAAATAACTCTGGCACATTTATTAGCCATGTTTTTGTCTTCCATGTCCACACCTGTAAGCTCTTTAAAATGAGTCTTCATGCCGGTTGTCTCAAACAGATATGGCCATTCCTTTGTCAAGTCAGAAGTCTCAGTCCCACTGATAATGTCTTTTCTCTGAGTGAAGAAAGTGGCTCTCATCATATTCTCAATGGCTTTGCTGTAACAGCATCTTTCTCTCCACATTTTCTTTAACTCTTCTTGTGCATGTTTCTGAGATTCAGGGGTTTCATCAGGTGGCAGCCGTGTTGGTTGCCAGTTTATACACCCATAAGTGTCTAGTCTTTTTTTCTGAGTTGGGGTATCCTCTCCTTCACTGCTGCTAATAATTTGTCTCTTTAAGGAAAGTGAAGTGTTTCCTCTCTTCAGGTTATCCACTCTGCTGACCATCTGTTTGTTGAGTGAGTCATACCCACTGCCTACAACTTCACCTTCAATGACATCAGTAAATGCCACAGGGTAGGCCTTTGTCATCTTCCTTGCTATCTCACCAATATGTTTCTTCCCAGGTGGTGGGCACGCGGTTAAGATTTCACTGACAATGAGCCATATGATTTCAAGTCTCTCACTTTTTGTTGGCCGCATTCCTGTTTCCAGCTTTCTGATGATGTCAGATGGAATTTTCTGCCAAGGAATTTGAAATTTAAAATGCCAGCTGTTGTCAGACAATCAACGAGGTGTGATATCCATACTTGAACTACTTGTTGACCGCAGTGAACTTGCAGTTTCTGAGCTGTAACCACCTGGAGAAAACACAGAGAACATGAGCTGTTATTAAATAATAGGTGGGTTTTCATGGAGCGTTTTTCCTCTTTCGGGACATTGGTTCTGGCCGAAACTATATAGAAATTACTTGGGTCATTTCTCTTTTTTTGGCCGGGTTCGGGCCGAGACTTAATGCTAGTGAGACGCGCTGAGTCCAGATTTCAACACCCATGGGTCCGGTTGAATTTTAATTTTCAGGGCCATAAAGAACTTGTAAATGCATAGTGATGTTTACATTTTGATTTCTGTCGACACAGAGCAGAAAGAACGGAACCAGACAACATTTAGTTTCATTGTTTACATGAGAAAATTGTCTTTCTTTCTTTCGGTTTCTTTCGGTTTAAGAAAAATGTTTATTCCACCTCTCTGGGCTTGTTTGTTTTGATTGAGCTGATTGTAATCAGATTATTTGGCTTCTTGTAGGGTTAATCTGATGCAATTTACTGATGCAACAATTAAAGCCATCCAATTTTCCACATTGTATAATGTAACCTCTATAATTTTGATATTTATACACATATATACATATACATATACTCACCAGAAAGGGCCATCTCGCCAGACTGTGTTACTGGACTTGTACTGGTACTGGCTCTGCTGAACTGTTGGTTGCTCTGGTTGCTTGGAGGACTGTCCAAGACATCTTGTTGGCCTTAATAAAAGGACAGATAGTAGTAATATTTAACCATACAGACATCACATAGCTCAATCTGGGTATATTAATACCTAAGATAATTATATACTCAGTAGTCAACTGATATCAAACTGTTCCTTTCTCAATATAATGCAGTACAGTACACCACCACTAACACTGACTATGAAATCAATGATGAACAAGGTATAGTTTATAGTTATCACCTTTTTGAAAACAACAAAAATGTAGAGAAGATTCTTTGAAGTATAATTCATAGTAGAACTGCTGTATTGGACTGCATTAATTTGAACAGGTGTACCCTAATAAGTATATTTTGACTATGCTCATTTTTCTAATGCAAAAGTTTATTATGTGCAAATTGAAACACATACTTTTCTTTTTGAGTTTCCTGGCTTCAATTGGTCTCAGGACAGAAAGGAGGTCACTCTCCTGCAGGTAGCTCAGGTCCTCCATGTCCTCAACTCCTAAACCTTGCAGATGCTCCAGCAAAGGCTCAGGGTCTCTCAGTTTAGGAAGACTTGATTTGATGAAAGACAAAAGCCGACTCTCTGTATCCATGACTCGGAGGACTAGAAGGGATGAAAAAATACTGTTCTTCAAGCATTACTGTCAGATTTTATCTCTCAAACTCCAGATTACTCTGAGTCAACAATGCTATGCTTAAGTGAAATTACCCTTGTCCCACAAAGCTTGTACACAGGCAAAGGATAATAATCTAGTTTCCGCTCAGGCTTCCAACATTTCATGCTCTGCCTTGCTTGTTTCACTTCATACAATGCAAACGCTGGCATATAGGACACGTCATGAGGTGTAACAATAAAGTACACATGCTGGTCCTGCGTCACAAGCATGAGCTCAATCTGTCCGAATTCAAGTGCCTCACCTTGGTTTAAACATAGAAAGAGTCCCTTTTTGTACTGACTGCCTTTCCACTGCACCTCGGTAGCTGACTCAACATTGGGTTCTTTGACTAAGGTTTCTCCTACTGCAGAGCGCACTGCTTCGCTGTACAGTTCAGCATGGAAAGGAGTGGAGTTCTTAACCATCAATGAGGGTGCAAAAAAGGAGCCAGAATGTAGGTATGCCTGCAGTAGCTGATGGTTCTTTGCAAGTGTGTGACATACATTTTTGAAGTTTTGTGTCCTTCGCACACATCTTTTGAAATATGAATGCTTACTCTCGAACCTCATTGTCCACAGCCGAATGAGTGGGCCAAACTTTAGTATTAAGGCAGGGTAGTGGGTGAGGTAATGATGCTTTGGTTTTAGTTTTTGTGAAGGAAAAAATTCTTTCCTTCCTTCCAGATAATCACCAATCAGAACACTGAGCAATGCAACCTGGGGTACTGATATAGTAGGGGCACAAATCAATTCCACTAGCTCTTTCAGTTGGACAGTCAGTTGCCATACAGGATCCTCCGTGTCTGTGATAATGATAATGGGGAGAAGTCTCAGCAAAGACCAGTTTTCTGTCGCCTGGCCACCTAATTTCACACCCTTTTCTGAAACTTCAGCTGGTTTAGAGCTACCATCAGATCCCTGGTCACTAAACTGTTTGATCCTTCGATTTAGCTGTGAATATGTGAAGAATTTTTTCACCTTGACAAAATGGGTGAGGTAAATGGCAAGGTCAGATGCCACGACACCCTCAAAGAGATCATGGCCAGTACAGGGTGGGAGGCCTGGCTGGCAAACATGAAAAAATGTCAGTGAATTAAAGACAGAGTTACATTTCACACCTCTGACTAGACTTGCATCACCATTTTGCAGTTCTTGAACAGTGTCATTGTACTCTTGTACTGTACGGATTGGAGCATGGTGTTCCGTCTAGCTCACTTCTGGTTACATGACAATATCGGCAGAAATGTTGAGATGTACTGAAATTTTCTGTGAATCCACCAATGTTATGTGACCCCAAATTGTCACCGGCAATGCAAAAGACAGTTGCCTTAACAATGTTTCCAGAAATATTCAGACCATTTGTCTCGAGTTCTCCAAGATCAGTTATCAATTGAGAGAACACTTTCTCGTGGCCAAAATATTTGAAATCAGCTTCTCGGCACAAAAGTAAAAGCTGCAAGTTGTCAATAGTGGATAGATGAAAAGGCTCAAAATTTGCTAGAGTGAAGTAGATTCCAAGCATCTTATGTTTTTTCTTTGCCGAGCCAAGGGGATTAACTACCTCAAAAGCATCTTGATAAAGTATCACTTTTAATGTGAGACCTGACTCAGCAAAAAGAGGATTGGACTTAAATACTGATCCATCACACACATCATTTAAAATATGAGGTGTACGTTCATTCTCAGATGTAGAACCTTGTTCCAGCAGATCAGTATGTTTTAGCAGAGTTATCAATGTATGCTTTATGGGAACATACTGAGCATATTGCTCCTTTCTATTTTCATCAAACCCCCAAAAAATGGGTTGTGGATGCACGTATGGACAATTCTCCTCAAAATACCGTTTTCTGTTGTACTCTGTGGAAAGGGAGGAGCTGCAGGATCCATGAATATCTACATAATCTAGGGTCTTCAAAACATCTTCAATTTCAGTCTCAGATAGTTCAGCTTTTGTTTGAAGAGATGCTTTCAGTTGACTTTTCGTGTACTGCAGACACATTCCATTAAGACTATTCAGTTCTTCTACGATCAACTGGATTGTAGAGGAAGGGATAAGTTGTTTGGCCTGTAGTTTCATGTAAAACATGCACAGATTTCTCATGTACAAACTTTTCATTTGTGCAAGGTCTGGGACATCTGCCTCAGGCTCATCATCAGCTGACCCTTCATCTGCCTGGCTTTCAGCAACAGAGGACTGAGACTCACTAGGAACTGAAGGAGGACAGTATGCACCAGAGACATGCAGAGCTGTGGGGTTTTTGTGCTTCCTAGCTAGGTGGGCTGTGAAAGATGATGTCACTGAAAAAGTTTTATCACAGTCTTTAAATGGGCAATGCACTATCTCTCTTCTTGAAATGTGAGATTTTAGGTGACAGAGAAGGTCTTTAAGGTCGATCAACTGTTTCTGACAATGTGGAAGTTGACATAGAAAGGGTGTCTGCAAAGTTTGAGACTGTGACACAGTAGATAACCGCCGATGATGGCGGTAAACATGACATTTAAAAGCATTGTAATTTCTGAACTGAAACTTACAACTATCCATACAACACGCATGCTGATAATGTGGCTCATTTTTATGAAGCCCTTGATGTATCACGTACCCTTTTAGGGTATTCACTGAAGCACCACAACTACGACAGGTGTAATCTTTTGACATCCTTAACTGCAGTGTAGTACCTTTTTCAGTGTACTCCATGAAATCAACCGCACCACTTATCTGCAGAGAGAAAGAGAGAAAAAAAAAACATTTATGAAATCATGAAATTTACCAAAATCAAAATAAATGCTATTGGTTGTGAAATAGTTGACCTAAACTGTGTTAGCCAATCTCCCCTCAATAAACTAAAAGATGATCATTAGCTTATCCTTTACAAATTTTTCAGTATTGTTTTTAATTACCAAATCTCAGTATCATGTGTTATGACTGGTCATATTTTTGTTTTGGTCTGTTTGTGTGCCCTGTGTTTCTTTTGGTTATTTTCTTAACAGGCAAATAGCGGTGTGCCGTCGCAATGCTGTGATTGGTTGATGAGGATTGCATCCTGGCCTGCGATTGGCTGCAGCTGGGAGGGGCCAGCTATAAAACAGCCAAGATGGCGGCAGTCTTGTGGCAGCAGGCAAATCCCCGTCCTCCTCCTCTCCCAGCCGGCCACACTTTTGTCTCTGTTTTGTTTTCTTTGAAAGTAGATATTGGTTGTATAGTTTATGTTGAGCAGTAAGGGTGGACTGCCAGTTTTGGTTAATCTGGTTTTCTCCTGTTTATTTAGCCAGGGAGCTAAATTCTTGTCATTTGTTTTCTTAGAGTAAGTATCTTAATTTTCAGATAGGATTGTTTAATTTGTTATTTTGGCCTTGGTCCACCCTGAAGTTCGATTCTATTTATATCTATACATTCATTATTTAATTTGTATAAATAAATATTTGAGGAAGATGGGGCCAATTCATGTTACGCCCCAGTCTAGGGGTGCCTAGGGCATAACCTGATTTGGCCCCATCTTCCTCAATTCCCAAATAGCCACAGGCCAATAATTGTTTATAAGGAAAATATTTATATTGTTTTATAGCTGGTCCCTCCCAGCTGCAGCCAATCGCAGGCCAGGATGCAAACCTCATCAACCAATCACAGCATCGCGACGGCACACCGCTATTTGCCTGTTAAGAAAATAACCAAAAGAAACACAGGGCACACAAACAGACCAAAACAAAAATATGACCAGTCATAACACATTTATAAAATATTTATTCTCTCTTCTTTGAAAGAAATTACACTTAAAATGGCTCACTAGCGACATCTGCAAGTGGAGGTGAAGTTTGACAAGCTACATACAATTAAGCTTCCTATCCTAGCCAAAAATCACGCCATTTCAATTCATACAGTGAAAGTTATGGCCAAAAAACGAGTGAAAATGTAGAAGAGGGTTAATAATCGATTATTGTTCGTTGTTGCAGCTCTAAACAATTGTTATTCATCTTTCTCTCGGCCTGTATCAGTTAGTTCACAAAAGCAAACGTAATGACTCACTGTTAAGTGGTAAGCTAGCTGGAGACACCGACCCCGCCAGCCATGCTTTTGTCATCATAGTTAGCTAACATTTCAATTGACGACATGCCAGCGGATTCGGTGCCTTTTGCCGACTGAGTAAACTCAGAGGCATGGTGGTAAATAAACCTAATGCTACTCAGCTTCAGTTTGATACTTGACTTCTACCTTCTTCCTTCATCCAGCCTCCACATTCGTTGCTGTTTGCTGGAAGTTTCTGTCGGAACCGCCGCCGCGCGTGTTGAACTTCTTAAGGATAATGTCAAAGAAGGATGGTCAGTGTCCCAACAGCCAATGACATACCAGTTTCTGTCGAGTGTCGACCAACCCAAACGGGACCCGCGCTTTTCACTCCAATGACATGTTGCGTTGTTGTCATCACGTCTGTGCCATGTGGTGCCGTGAGACTTTGTGTGTGTGTGTGTGTGTGTGTGTGTGTGTGAGTGTTTATGCAGGGAGACGTTGCAGCAGGAGCATGTCTCCTGATTACACGTGTTTTGTTCATACATGCTGTGAAATCATTCAAGACGTTGTAATTTACACAATGTCTGTGTGTGTATATATATATATATATATATATATATATATATATATATATATATATATATATATATATATATATATATATACACACACACACACACACATTCATATATATATTAGCCTACAGTGTGGCCCTGCAATGATTCATACTTTCTATTACTTTTTATTCCTATAAATTATATTTTCACTGTTTACCTCTGAATTGCTGAAAAGCAATTAGACACAGATGACACATATTAATGCTCTGTCATTAAGATCTGTTCTGAATGACAGAATATAATGCTTTCAGGTGGTAGGTTGAGGAAACAGATGAAAAGCATGAAGTTTATGTGGTTTTATCTTGATGTGGGCCTCCTTCACTAGCAGTTCCTTTTCTTGGTTTGTTTTATTGTAACAGATATTGAGATTTGTTTGCCAATACAACAATATTTACCTTTCCTGGAGACCATTGCTACATTTAAACTGCATTTCATATTAGCCTATAGCAGTTCTAGGCAGCTCACAAATGTTTATTTTCATTAACTACGGTCATTTCACTAGCCTACACAGAGTGGTCCAAATCATTCATCTTCACATGATGTATGCAGTTTCACTTTAGAGATGGCTCAAATGAAATTAAATGAAATAACAGTTAAGTTTTAACCTCAACATTAAGGTTAACATTTGCAGTACATATACACATGCTGAAGGTATACCAGGAGGTTGAGTGGTTCTAATGGGAGTGGTCATTCAGGAGCAAGGGTCTGCAGGAAATCCTTTTGAAACTCATGACAAGTCATTCATACTCAGACTGCAAACTCAGACTTTTTCCTGGATTAAAATCAGATGGTGGTACAGTAACCTAACATCCCCCTACCCACCACCACCAAAATAATATTGTACACAAATGTCTGAGTGTTAATGGGACTGTGAATCTGGTCCTAACGGTGATAGGCCTAAACTGATTTACAGACTGGCTAATAAACTGCCCTTGACAATATGAGCATGCCCCATCAAACAGTGTGTCTGTTTCAGTTCTGAAGCAGCAGCTGCAATAAAGTAGCAGCATATCTATCAGGGAAATGCTTTATTGAAAGCATTTAATTGCAGGTCACTTGGTAGTGCTGATGCCCCATAAGCAGAGGCAGCAGCCCTAAGTTCAAGTCCAACTCTTTGCGTTGCACATTATTCACCCTCTCAAGCTTTCCCCTTTCCCCATGTCTCTTTAGATGTCCTTTCAAAATAAATGTTAATATAATGTTAATAAATGTTACCATCTAGGAAATTACAGTAATTGTAGTTATTTTCAATGAAAACATTAGTCAATTAACAAAGAAATTATAGTAAAATTACAAATTAAATAGTTATTTTACTATTAATTTCTCAGTAATTTTAAATGATTTTTTCCCCCTTTTTAGAGTTTTAAAGTTGAATTTTACAGTTTATTCCCTTAAATAACAGACAAATATTAGTGAAATTACGATACATTTGTGAATGTATTTTAACAATAAATATATGTATTTCTAATAAGGTTTTTTTGTAAAAGAACAGAAATAGTGTGTGTTTTCACAGTTACAGTAATTTCATGTTATTTTACATTTGACATGTAAAATCACAGTCTCTTTTTGTAAATTAAATGGTATTTTAAAAATACAGAACAAATCTGTAAAATAAACAGTAAAATTCTGTTATATTACAATTTTTTTTACAGTGTACTGAAACTCCATGGGATCCACCAATTGATTTGAATCATCTGAGTGAACCTGAAAGATTAGTGGTGCAGGACATGCTCGGCGATGAATGCTCCTCTTTCTCTAAGTCAGAAGATGACATTGGATGCATCGAGAAATTGAAGTTGAGCATATCACTGAAGGATGTGGAGCCTGTAGCACGCACTTACCTGTCTGTGCCGAAGCCTCTATATAAAGAGATGAAAGATTATCTGCATAATCTCATTGCACAGGGATGGGGGAAGAAATCAAACTCACCTTATGCATCACCAGTAGTCTGTGTAAGGAAGAAGGATGGGAGTCTTCGACTCTGCATAGATTACAGAGAACTGAACAGGAAGACCTATCCTGACAGACAACCCATCCCTCGAGTGCAGGACATCCTTGACAGTCTTGGTGGCAATACATGGTTTTCATTATTAGACCAAGGAAAAGCCTACCATCAAGGTTTCATGGATGAGAACAGCCGGCTTCTGACTGCATTTGTGACTCCATGGGGCCTCTACGAATGGATAAGGATTCCATTCGGGCTAATGAACGCACCTGCCGCCTTCCAACGGTGTATGGAGGAGTGCTTGGAAGACGTGCGCGACAACATCTGCATCCCCTACCTGGATGACACGCTTGTATACAGTCAGTCATTCGAGAATCATGTGAATCATGTCAGAAAAGTGCTCCAGCTGTTGAGAAAGTATGGGATCAAGTTAAAACCCAGTAAGTGTGAATTAGTCAAACACAAGGTCCGCTACCTGAGAAGAGTAGTTTCAGCGGAAGGGAGCAAAATCGATCCAGCCGATACCATTGCTGTGAGAGCTTTAAAAGAAAAGAGGCCAAGCAACGTAGGAGAGCTACGAACCATCATGGGTTTGTTAAGCTACTACAGGCAATACATACAAGACTTCTCACGTATTGCTGGGCCACGTTATGACTTGCTGAAAGGCACAACAGAAAATGACAATGTAACACAAAACACAAGGCGAGCTACAGACAAATGAAAAGGAGTGCCATCACACAAACCAATTGTGTGGACAGAGAAACATCAGCACATCTTGGAACGGCTAATAGACTGTCTGGTTGAGCCACCAGTCCTCAGCTTCCCAGACTTCTCTCAGCCATTTACACTCCACACGGATGCCTCAAACCAAGGCCTCGGGGCAGTCCTATACCAACTACAAAATGGCAAACTCCGTGTGATAGCCTACACTGTAAAAAAAATACCGTTAAATAACAGTAAATTACTGGCAGCTATAGACGCCAGCAATTTACTGTTATTTTACAGTATCCCTACTGTAATCTAAAAAACAGTTAATTACTGTTAAAAATATTACAGTAATGTACTGTATAGAATTTCAGCTTTACAGTATAATACTGTTGCCCTTATACTGTTATTTTACACTTGCTACTGTAATCTCCTTAAACAGTTTATTACTGTAATATTTATTAAAACTGTTCCTGTACCGTAATGTGATCTTTGCGGTGTACCCTTGAAAATAGAAATGGCTCAGACAATAGATAGCCTTACAACACTCGGCATTTATTGAAACCAGTGCAATGGTAAACACATTTAGTAACTGTTAAACTCAATGTAATTATAGTAATATAGTCCATAAAAACACCATTCCTCATCCTGAATAGGTTCTCAATCTGCATGCTAGCACATGTAACCTGGATTCAGTGACAAGAGATGACTGTATAATATTACATTTTTACACTGCATCAAACACATTCAGTAGCTAAAAAGAATCAATACATTTCTTTTTTTTTTTTTTTTGTCATTCAAATTTTTATTTGTTTTAACATAACTTTACAGACATTTCAAGTGGTACAGATATGGCACAAATTAACAGTCTGTTCGCGAAAGTAAAAACGGAAACATAGATAGGACGAGGAGAAAAACAGACAAAGAAGATAAAAAATATATATATATACATATATATATATATATCTGAAAAATAAAAAATAAAAATAAAATAAAATATAACATTAATAAAATTAAAATACTCAACTTACAACTTAAAGGCAGCCCCCACCCCTGGCACTTCATATATATTCAACCCACAAATAATTACGATTACATGCAATGTAATTATCCTTCCAACCATGCCTCACACCCCCTTATGGCACATCCCTTATGTAGTTCATAAAGACTTCCCATATCTGACTAATTTTACTTGGAACATTATTAACCCTAGCAACCATCCTTTCAAAGGCAGCAGTCTCTGTCATGAGTTTTAACCACTCCACAAGTTCTGGTTTATGTGGGCTCTTCCACTTGCGCAGTATGAGCCGAGCTGCAACAATAAGACCAGTTACTGTCACCCGGACCTCTGCTCTGGTAAGGCCTGGTGGCATTAGAGCCTTATCCATTAACAGGCATAATTGTGGGGATTCTGGTAAAGGTTGTTTAAGCCATCCTTCAAGGTTTTTCAGCACCACCTTCCAGAAGGGTAGTACCATAGTCCCATATAGCATGAAGGAATGTCCCCAACTCCTTATGACATTTCCAGCATTTACTGTCCTGAGTTAATCCCATTTTAAACAGTTTCAATGGTGTAAAATAGTATCTATGTACAATCTTATAGTGGATGAACTTACTCCTTGCATCCCTTGTAGCCCAACCTACATTTGAGATCACATCCTGCCATACATCCTCACTGATCTCATCGCTAAGATCATTTTGCCATATTAATCTCAAGCTTTCACACATTTTTGTTTGAATATTTGACATTTTTCTATAAAACAGTGAGGCTGAGTGCAGAGTATGACGACAATCGAGAAATTCTTGAACCTTATTTTCTCTGGCCTCTGTCCATTCTAATCCAAAAGTAGAGCTCACACTACTCCTCAGCTGTAAATACTTCCAGAAATCCCCTCTGTCTGTTAGACCATATTGTTCTTTGAGGTCCTGAAATGATATAAATGACTGGTCCTTATAGAGGTCTGTTCTGCCCTCATTAAAGAGTTCCCCTTCTTCAACTAGACAGACAGATGACTCCCATCACACACCGGTCAGGTTTGGTAGATTTATTCAAACTGACAGCATGCAAAAAGGTGTAAAACTAAAATGAAGAAACAGAACAAAACACATAATAAGCACAAAATAGCACAGAATATGCATTAAGTAAGATATCTTATACGGATCCCCAAAGATAAGGCCTACAAGTAGCATAGGAAGCTATTACAGTGACTAGATGAACATCTGAAACCGCATGTCAAACATCCATAGCTCTACTTCGTTCATATTACAAAAATATGCAGAAATATACTCAAAATATATTTACCCTAAACAATATCTTTCACAAAATACTTACAGACGATGCTTCAATAATGATTACAAAGGAGGATGGAGTAAGATGTTACAGCTGCTCACACCACCATGCCAAAACTGGTCTGCTTGAAACAATGGATTCACTTCCTATCAGAGTCACATGACTATCATTCATTTCAATATGGCTGCCCAAATGATAAGCCCAACCCAAGCTATTACAAAAACACCACCTAGTGGTAGGAGGAGAAAATAGCACATTAATTACTTATAAAATAAACTCAGTCCAGCACAAGGTCATTGACAACACGTATCCCTTTTGCCAACCATGTACCCCAAGAGCATGTCTTCTTCCCTATACACAATGAAGGGTTATTCCATATAGAAGAGTAACCCTGTTTATATTGTGAAATCCCCAAGGTCTTATGTGCCTTTGCCCATGCCCATCGAGAGTGTTGTAAGATTAGGTTTTCTCCTTCTGTCTGTCTGTCCGTTTTCTTCTGTGATAATAATTCCACAATATTAAATGGAGCGGCAAGTTCCTTCTCGATCTTAACCCAACTAGGGCTTGACCCATAATCTGTCCAGTGATTTGTTAGCTTGTTCATTTCAAATGCTGTGCTATATAATTCCATATTTGGAAGAGCTAGCCCCCCAATATCTTTTGAGGCACAGAGTTTCCTCAAAGCAATTTTGGGTTTTTTCCCGTTCCGTAGGAAGTCTGTTATCATACGATTATATTGTTTGAAAGTATGGTCAGAGATGGTTACTGGTATCATCATAGAAATGTAATTAAATTGTGGAGCGACTGCCATCTTTATAATATTGATTTTCCCCCACAGAGTTAGGTTTATCAGTTTCCATTTGTCCAGATTCGTCTTAATTTTTTTAATTAAAGGACCTATATTAATAGAGATTATATTTTCTAGATCTGAACATAATCTAATTCCTAGATATTTCATCCCAGATGGGATAACCTTAAATTGGAATGTAGAGATTACCGATTGGTTGCACCCTCTCGATATTGGCATACCCTCAGATTTTTGCCAATTTATTTTATAGCCAGATCATTTTGAAAATGATTCAATTACTGATAGGACATTAGGCATAGACACTATAGGGTTATTGATAAGTAATAAAATGTCGTCTGCGTACATAAACAGTTTGTGTTCCTCCCCCCCTTGTGACACCCCTTTAATATCAATATCTGTCCTAATTGCAGTGGCTAATGGTTCAAGGAACAATGTAAAAAGTAGAGGACTAAGAGGGTCTCCCTGTTTGGTCCCGCGTGTTAGGCTAAAAAACGGAGAAGTCAGTCCATTCGTTATCACTGTCGCTCTGGGGTCTGAATAAATTATGTTCACCCATTTGATAAAACCTTCCCCAAACCCGAATACATCAAGTGTATGCCGCAAAAAGCCCCACTCCACTCTATCAAACGCCTTCTGGGCGTCTAGGGAGAAGGCAGCTATTGGGGTACTTTCATCTCGAGTAAGCTGAATCAGATGTAATAGGCGTCTAACATTATCTGAAGATGATCTACCTTTTATAAAACCCACCTGATCCGAATGTATCAAGTGTGGTAAAACGCTCTCCAGCCTCATAGCAAAAATCTTTGTCAGAATTTTACAATCCACATTGATCAGACTGATAGGTCTAAAGCTTCCTGGATCAGTGGGATCTTTATCTTTTTTAACAATTAAGGAAATCAGTGCTTCATTAAATGTTTCTGGTAGTTTTCCCAATGAGAATGATTCATCATACACCGTTTTTAGGATAGGGGCCAATTTGTCAACAAACTTCTTATAATATTCTGAGGGAAAGCCATCTAGACCAGGAGACTTTCCAACCCTCATTGATGAAATGGCTTTCTTAACCTCCTCTACTGTTATGGGGCTGTCTAAAGAGTTTTTCTGATCACCTGAGATTACTGGCAGTTTGATATTCGAGAAAAAAGTCTGATAATTACTTACATCCGGATTGATTTCAGATTTATAGAGTTGTTCATAAAAATGTGCAAATACTTTATTAATATCCCCTGTTTGTGTCACCAATTCACCTTTCTCATGTTTAACAGCTGGTATAGCATAACTGGTCTCCATTTGATGTAATTGCCTAGCCAATAGTTTCCCTGATTTTTCTCCACTCTCGTAAAAATTACTTTTCAACCTAAATAGAGCATATTCAGCTTTTTTGTTGTATATCTCATTAATTTGAAATTTCAAGTCACATACTTTTTTCAACAACGGATCAGAGTGCCTCTCAGACAGTGATTTCTCCAATTCTTTAAGTTGAGATTCAAGGTCCTTTAATCGTCGTATTTGCTCTCTTTTTTTCTTGCTTGAAAAGGCAATAACTTTCCCCCTTATGTGGGCCTTAGAGGCCTCCCAGACAGTCCCAAACCTATCTACTGACCCAGTGTTTTCCCGAAAGAAATTGTCAAGTTCATTTTCTAATAAACTATTAAATTCTGGATCCTGTAGTAGCGACACATTTAACCTCCACCTATTTTTCCTTGCCCCATCTGATTTAATTACTAAATCTAGCTGTACTGCAGCATGATCAGTCAGTGTTATGGGTCCTATTGTACAGTCTGAGATGCTCTCTACTAGATCCTTGCCAATTAAAAAATAATCTATCCTAGAGTGAGATTTGTGATTATGGGAATAGAATGTGTATTCTCGCTGTCTCGGATGGACAAGCCTCCATACATCAATCAATCCCAGGTCCTTCATCAAGAGTTTAATTGCCATCCTGTCTTTTGGTACATTATTAAAAAAGGTGGTTTTATCCAGGGTCCCATCCAAGACTTGATTAAAATCCCCTGCTAAAATTGTGTGACCATCAGGTATGTGCCCTATTAAATTATTTATTCCATGAAAAAAGACTGGATCTCCTATATTGGGTGCATAAATGTTACATAAATTAACTTTTTTCCCATCAATTTTAGCTTCTACAAGTATGATTCTACCTTGTTCGTCCTTCTGTTCTTTTACAATGAGAAAATTTAACTTTTTGTGAACTAGAATGGCCACACCATGCTTTTTACTTGTATATGAACTGTGATATATCTGACCAACCCAGTCCCTTTTCAATTTGGCAGCCTCTGAATCAGTCAAGTGGGTCTCCTGTAAAAAAGCTATATGGGTTTGTTGGGATTTAAGGTATGATAAACATTTCTTTCTTTTCACTGGATTTTGAAGCCCGTTTACATTCCAGGATATTATCCTCACACAATTAGCCATAAATTAATAAATACCTTGTATATGGACCATACTGAAATGATAACTCACCCAGAAGATGGTGAAGAATGAAAGGAAAGAAGGAAAAAAAAAGAAAAGGAAAGAGTGCCACCCCGCTGCCTGTAACAGCCCAAATCAACACGCAAAAAACCTTATATAAAACCCCTTCTGAACACAGAACACTAAACAAAACCCCCATACATAGAACAGGGTACCCGCCCCTCCCTACTCTCACACTATTGAGAGACCCACCGCAAACTCGGTCCATGAATCACACTCAGGTGGTCCCCATTAGAAGCCCCCCACCACCACCCCTCAAAAAGATAGGTGTCTCATTTTACACTATGCCGTACACGTACTGTATGTAGTATGTACATATGTGCACAAACCAAACAGCGGTATTTGAAATGTTGTTTGCATAGCTCAGGATCGTAGCCCAAACAGAGAAAAACAAACAAACAATAACAAAAACAAAAAATAGCGTGGGCCTCTCCGTTTCCATTGTACCGACATTGCTGGCTCTGGATAGACTTAAAAAGTAAATTATGACACTCCGCGTCACTTTTGGTTTAGAATACAAACATAAAGAGAACCATTCAGGTCATTACACATTTTCGAGCCGCTATATAAACCAAACTGATGCCCAACCAGTTGGACGGAGTCCCATACTCACTGCGTCTTGAACTATGGGGTGCCGTTTGTAAAGCAGCTCACGCTGAAAATAACAGCAACATTTTGTCACATTTAGCTTCAAACAATGTTTAAAAAACTGGTGTGAATTTTTGAGCGTCACTTTTTTGCACATTTACAAAAATATTTGTCAACTTAGAGATATTTTAAATATTTAAATCTAAATGTTAAATGTTAAATTTAAATGTTAAATCTAAATCTAAATCTAAATGTTAAATGTTAAATCTAAATCTAAATGTTAAATATAAATCTAAATGTTAAATATAAATCTAAATCTAAATGTTAAATCTAAATGTTAAATCTAAATGTTAAATATAAATCTAAATGTTAAATATAAATCTAAATGTTAAATCTAAATCTAAATCTAAATGTTAAATCTAAATGTTAAATCTAAATCTAAATGTTAAATATAAATCTAAATCTAAATGTTAAATCTAAATGTTAAATCTAAATATAAATCTAAATGTTAAATATAAATCTAAATCTAAATGTTAAATCTAAATGTTAAATATAAATCTAAATCTAAATGTTAAATCTAAATGTTAAATCTAAATCTAAATCTAAATGTTAAATCTAAATGTTAAATATAAATCTAAATCTAAATGTTAAATCTAAATCTAAATCTAAATGTTAAATCTAAATGTTTCGAGTGAAACTAAATATTTAGCTAATATGCAAATTCAAATGCCGGTAACAGGAAGTACCAAAATAAAAGCTCGAGGAGGTCAACGTGTGTTTATAGTGGCAAATAATGAATAAACCCCATCTTATCCGGGGAAATGGACTCTTGGACATGGATTATCGTGATAATAACTACCTGAAATAACAAACACGGTTGGAGAAACTTTATTTGAAGAGTACTGTGAGTTTTTAGTGTGTCACTTTTATGAAGGGTGCCGGACTTATGACCTGTAGCCACTACAGCCATCCACAAGGGGGCTCACTATGACTGAGCTGTCATCTTACACCCTCGCTCCTCCACCCAGCACACTGTACTGTCGGCCATACTCGCGCCTCAAACATGAATGATCCAGCCTTAGCTGAGAACATCGGCAGAGCCGTTCTGGCGGCAATACAAAGTATGTCGACGGCAACAGCGACATCAACCGCCACAGGGCCACCACAGGCCACCTCGGTAAGTATGTTTTACAAATCACGTATCATTGGATGCTTGTCAAGGCTAACTTAACTAAACTAGCTAACGGTAGCCAGTAGAGATTTGCTACTAGCACCAATGCTGTACTGAGTTAGCTGAGTTAGTTGTGTCAGTCGCTGAGCTAGCAACCGAGTTAGCCGCGATCGGGGAACATAGGTGGGTGGGTGACCGGAGGTCAAATGTAAATGTGCCTCTGTCCTCAGCCAGACATCTCACCTTGGCTTACCTGCTGGCCTTTACTCACAAGATAAAACCGTTCTCTGCTCGGCTAGAGAGAGAGAGAGTTATGCTAATGGGGGACAGAGACAGTCACAATGATACAATGATAAAGACATTTCATTTAATGTGAATAAGGTACCAGTGTGCGTACTGTAAAAAAAGCATAACATTTATCTCTTTGTTCCTACATTTTCCTGCTTTTTGTCCTTTGCCAATCTCATCAGTGGTTTTTGACTGCTGGGCGTATAAATTTTTAAAAACACATGAAAGATAATGTTGCTAATATTTTGATAATGTCTCTTCAGGCTCCCACCAGCTCCAGCGCTACCATGCCTTTATCAGCAACAGACCTTGCTCCAGTGACCTGTCTGTCAGTAAGTATTCATTAATATTCATGTTCATATTTGTTTGATTTACCTCTCAGTAACCTGTCATCTTTTGATTGTCCATTTTATTTAGTTAAACATTCCTTAAATAAACATACAGTACAATCTATAATTCTCTTCAGTCAGAAAGATAATGAGTTGATGTGAATGCTCATCTGTTATAATGTCTATAATTCTCTCTTGAATAACCCTTGTTTGTTATAGAAACATGCTAAATGTCATATTCTTTGCTGTGTTATAGAATGACTACCAAGGAAGACATCAGATTTCCAAAGAGGAGCTTGAACATGTTCTTTCACTGAAAACCACCTTTACAGAAGCGGCATCTATTCTTTCAATCTCGAGGCCAACTTTCTACAAGTTACTGCAAGACTATAATATCCCAATGTCAAAATTTAAGAGCATCAGTGATCAACAATTGGATCTTGAAGTGTCACAAATAAAAAATGAACACCCAAATGTTGGAGAAGTGATGCTTATGGGGCATCAAAGACAACGTGTAAGAGATTCACTGCGAAGGATGGACCCAATTGGTGTCTTAGCCAGGAGAAGAACAGCAATAGTTCGGCGAGTATACGCTGTCCCACATCCAAATTTCATATGGCATGTAGACGGAAATCATAAGTTGATTAGGTGGAAATTGGTTGTTCATGGTGCCATAGACGGCTACAGCAGGATGTTGATGTTTCTTCACTGCTCCAACAATAATCGTGCTGAAACTGTGAGAGATCACTTTACTGCAGCTGTTGGACAGTTTGGCAGACCACTGCACATCAGGACTGATCACGGAGGAGAGAACGCTCAGATTTGGGAGGACATGCATGCAAGCAGGGGTGAAGGGTCTGTCTTAACAGGAAGTTCTGTACACAACCAGAGGATTGAGCGTTTTAACCGAGATTTGAACAAAAACTGCAGCCATATTTATGCACCCATTTTTTATGAACTGGAATCCCTGGGTATCCTAGACATAGACAATGCAACAGACCTATTTTGTCTCCATTATGTCTTTGTACCCAGAATCAACCGCACTTTGGAGGAATTCAAAGCTGGATTTAACAATCACTCTGTGTCATCTGAAGGAAATAGAACACCAGTTCAGCTTTTTACTCTGGACAATGATTTGCCCCATCTTCACAACCCAGAACTCTCAACAGCAGGGGTAGTTTTTTGTTCCTCACCAAACTCTAGAAGAGGATTTTCCCCATTGAATGGCAGGGATTTGCAAGAACTGAATGATGCCATTAACCCTCTTCAAAATGATAATAACAATGGCAAAACATTGTTTCAGAGAACACAACAGTTTATTTTTGATAAACTTGTAAATGTGTGATCTCAGCATAACATGGACAACTGGGTAACATTAGCCTCATTGCACTTTCAAAAGTACACTTCTGTAAAGAGTTTGAGTAGGAATAGGAGAAAGAACACATTCTTCAGTTTATCACAAAATATTCATCAGTAAATCTGAATAAACATGGCTTTCAATGGTGAGGAGGGGAATAAAAAAATGTGTTCTGCTCTCAGAATGAATGTATTTGGTATGATTTAATGGTAATAAATTCTGCATAAAACACACACTCTGGAGTTCTATTTTGAAGGCTACATAACGGTTTTTAACGTAGCAACCAGCAGTTAAGAAGGACGGCTGGTCAATCTGAGTCGTCTTTGTCATGCTCACGAAGGCAATGGCTGTAAGTTTGATTTGAAGTGATGTATAATATATGATAGGTTGGTGAGTTTAGTATTGTAATGTGTGATGTTATCTAACTAATGTCAAAAGTAATTTGTGAACTAATAGTCATAGAAAGAAAGTGTAAAGTGAGCGTTGCTTAGCAACAATGTATCTGTTAGGGTAAACGGCTCTTTTGTGCCGTGTCGTTTTCAGCTATTCTTTAAATATTGTTTATTAGTGTTTATCAGTTTTCTTTACAGCGTGTCGCTAAGGTTTTGCATTGATTTTCATTTGCAGTTTCACTCGTGGTATTACTATTAAATCAAAGGAAATAAAGGGAGCAAGACGCTCTGATCCTGGCTCAAGTGTACCTGAGTTTGGCTGACTGTTGAACTGTGTTAACGTACACAAGCACACAACACACAGGGAGAACAGTATAAAATGTAATCTGAAAAGTACTCCAAATTTGTACTTAAGTACCTTAATTGAGTAAATGTACATAATTTCATTCCTTAATTTCAATTTGGTAGTTAAATTCATCACAAGATGAAAAGAACGTGGGAAGAAAGATTGGTAAACACAAGCAATAGTCTTTATTTTTCATCTTTCTTATGTACTGCAATTGAAACCACTGCTTTATAATAGGAACAAACTATCTCTATGAAATACACTTACACATGGACACCATCAACCACTGGGCTGTAGTGGAAAGTTTTGGGGTTGTTACCATGAGAGGGGCAGAGGGTACACAGAACACCACAGCAGCCTGGTTTGACAAACAGCGAGCCCTGCACTAAACAGTGGTGCATTACACAGCAGGGGTTCTTTTACAAATTAAAAGATTTCAGTAAATACTAGATTTACAGTAAAAATTAAAACTAGGACAGCACTTTTATGCTCCAGTTGTGCTTGCAAAAAAAAAAAAAAAAAAAAAAAAAGCCTTTACTTGTACTTTTAATGGTAGCTGTTAAACATCTCAAAACACAACAATACTTTAGTCCAGTTGGAGACAACAAAAATAGTAATAGCACCACATATCCGAAACTAAAGAGTGAAATCCTGACATTTGTTTAAATGGTGCTGAATAAAGATCCATTCATTAGTGCTACTAGGAAGCAGTAGTTAAATTCATCATTATCAGCCATTGTTGCTGCATTCACAAAAAGGTGAAGCTCGTTGGCACACGTATGTGCAGTGGGAAGATGTCTGTCTTCATCATGAATAAATATTAATTTAGGAGTTGGATGAAAACCAATGGCTGGGACCTTGCTGCTACCTGTAGCAAACACAAGGATGTGACCAGGGCTCAAAGTCTTCAGGAATGCCTCCTCATCCTTGGTTAGAGTCCTGTCCCCATATGTGTCTCTCAGCTCTTTATCTAAAAGCAAAGGGAAACCAGTGTTGACTTGGAGACTGGAAAATACTCAGGTTTAAGAAAGACTGAATTTAATAACTAATGGATTACTGTATAGGTATTTTGGTGAAAAAGCAATGTTATTCTTACAAGCTATCATAACTGTATTCTTGTTACATGGTACATAAACATTAGATAGGCACAGCTTTATGAGTTGTAAAGAATAAAATGAATCTGTAAATTTCCTGGATTGCCTTATTTTATAATATACTGAATTACAAATACAAACTTACTTTCAACACATTGGAGAAACCCCCTAAATTTTACCACCATCAACTCCTCCCTAACTCTTCTGTTGCTCCCCAGTACAGAGTAGCTTGGTTTGAGAATACCAGCTACAAAATCAGCTGCTAGACCTTTGTCCTCTCCTGGTAAGTCAAGCAGCACACGCAAGCTGGGGTTCTCTCTCAGGAGTGATAAAACCTAAAGGGAAATTCAACACCATAAAAATGAGTTATTTATATTTATATATATATATATATATATATACATACATACATACACACACACCAATTCTTTTGTAATTTTACCACAGCACAGAGCAAATATGATACAGAGCTGTGAAGTAAATCTTACTCCATAGTGGGACAAGCCATCAATGAGTTGATCAAGACAGCTCTGCCGTTGCACAACAGTATGGTATAGAACTGCATTTTTCACAAACGCATCTCTGTTGGCCATGGTGACTACGAGTGGAAGACCCTCAACTTGATATCGCCATGAGTCACAGCTGCTGACTGCTTTCTCCAAATCGTCCTGCAAGATTGCCTGTTGAACCTAAATATTACAGATCAAATCTTTAAAACCTTATTTTATCAAATGACTGCATTTAATCAACATTTACAGAACTACTATGTAGACTGTGCATTTCACTTACACTTAGTTACCTACCAATGACAAGAAAAGTTTGAATTTTTAGTTATTTATTTGGTAATCTGAAACAAATTTTGATAATGCATTCCACCAAAATAAAAGTAACTGTACTGCTGTGGAATAGTCAAAAAAGCAAAGGCTTACTACAATAGTCTTCAGGTCAGTATATTGCGCATTACCTTTTTGAGGTTCTCCCTTAAATTAGGGTCACCTATATCATCAGGTGTCACACGGACTTGAAGGATGTCCCCAGACACAATGTAGTCCACTACACTCGGGGACAGGAATGCAGGTGGTTCACCCCTGTATTACTATTGTAGACATCATCCTACCAATGGTTCGATACAGTCCATTTTGCAAGTGGAGAATGTTCAGTCTTGGTGTGCATCCATTTGGTGTGCCTGAAAGATTAAATAAATTAATACTGCATTCTGTATTATGTACTCTGCCATTTTCAAACCAATATATTAATAAAAAACCTTCAAAAGCTCCACTGTCTTGGAAGATAGCCTTCACCAGTAATCGGAAAAACTCTCGTCTGGGACCTCCAAGGTCAGCAGCATCTTCCTCGGCATCATGTTCATCACTTGCAAATGTGACATAGAGCATGTCACAGCTTTGTGCAAAACATTGTCTCTTAAACACACGTAAGGCTGTGGTCCAAACATTGACTCGACTGATATAGATCCGTCTTGTTCCCGATGTAATAACTCTCTCACTGTGAGCTTGTAGAAGGCCTGCAATTTCTTCTTTGCTCAGCATTTCAGATGACCTATATTAAAAAAAGACAATGACAAAGAAACAGACCTTTGGATCTCTGCATTTATTCCACTATCACCTTCAGTGCATGATGAACTGTTCCATGTTGCTTGCAATGTTTACACAGGTGTAAACAAGATATTTACCGTAGTAAAAAAATACTTGTAACTCTTACTTTAAAATATTAACAGCAGATCCATCACAGTCTTCTAGTAGACTACGCTGAATTGCCTCTTCAAGAGCCTCATCTTCCTCCAGATAAACAGGGCTGAGCAAACGAAGATAAACAGGGCAACAGAAAATTCAGCAGAAAGCCCAGAAAGAGAGAGAGGCTTATATCAGAGGATCATAATGTAAATAGACCAACATCTACACTGCTGTATTTCTATGAAGCCCAAACTATATCTTACACAAATTCTGCCACATTATAAGGAAACAATTGTCTCAGGTCCCCTGCCTGGCCCTGATTTTCACTCTCTTGAGTGCTGCTCTCTGTCTCCTGACATCTGGCCTCACTGTCCCTTGGTGGTGAAGGCACTGTACTCCGCACTGCATAAAGAAAAGGAAGTCAAAAGGAAATATTTTTGTAATGATGGTTATCTAATTTTATCTAAATGCAACTTAACCCTAATTTCCATCTTTTAAGTGCGTTTCCTTTAAAAGGCAGCCTTAATGGATTTAGGATGAAGCAAAACTGAATGAGATGAGCTAGGTTTGAGAGTTGCCTCTCCCATTCAGTACAAATGACTGAATTGTGCTACTAAGCTCAGTCTACATCGCTTATAATGACTTTTAGGTAGATGAATGAAGACATCCAATCCAAATACAGTTTACAGGTTGCTTACAGTGATCCAATTGAGGCTGACAAAACAAAAACAGAAAACAAACTGGTGCTTAAATTCTGTCAGGTTGGCATTTAATGTTAAGCTTTGGTCACACTACATGACGTTCTAAGTCTTAAGATCACTGTACTGTTCACACTACACAACTGTCTTACACTCAGGAGTGTTGTGGTTTGCACACTTCATGACTGATGGGATCAGAAATGAGTCTGGTCTCCAAACACCATTTTGTCTTGAAGTAACATTAAGTTATTAATATTGCTCTTATTGGCTGTATAGCTGCCTGCAAGGACGAAAAATGTACAAATACTGAAAAGTTTGTGTGTAGGCTGATGCAGAAACTATATTACTGTACCCCCTCCATATACATAGATGCATGATAAGGCTGTGTTCAGTGAGCAAGCAGCAGAGGAGTGTCTGCTCATTGGTTAAACTTTGTTGATTGCTGTCTGCAAGTGGAAAATCGATCTACAATCCTAAAGTGTGAACTTAAATTTTGCAGTAAATAAAGCAGTAATTACTGAGTTGTCAAGGACAAGGGTATACTTAATTTATCACACATACAATTCAGTACAGTGAAACTTCCTCCTCTGCATTTAACCTATCCCTGAGGAGGAGTGAGCAACCATAGCACAGTGCCCGGGAACCAAGTCCAGATTTGACAAGTGTTTTAATCTACTTCTTCTTTGATGCGGTGGACTTTCTTGCAGTCTGTCATTTTCATCACCTTGACTGATTAGCTCACTTTCACTTGTGGAAGGTGACACTGTATGAACAAAATGGCATGATGTTATGGACAGAAGGGAAAATATATTTCAGTAATTGGAAACAAAGTACTTAACATTTCTAATTACCCATATCTGAATTTGGGGATGAGCAGAATTAGAACAGATACATTTTTTTAATAAATAAATTACAAAGTCATTACAGTGAGAAAATAACTGTTGACTGTGCCAACAAACTGTTGCGAAACATTTCAAATTCTCAGACCCACCTTTTCTTCTCCGGTACACAGGACTTTCAAAGTCACTATCGGAGTGTTCCACAGGTTCCTCCTGGGAAAAAAAAAAAAAAAAAAATCATGTTATGTGTGATATATCATACATCAAGTCAGTGGAAATGCAGAAGTATTTAACACAAAGTTAACCTGAAAAAGGCCATGTCATTTATGTAAAGAAGCAACATACATATTTTTGCTTGTAATACATTGAATGTTGCCCATAACTGAAACTATGTACTGTCATATAAGATGTTTACCTGTACAGGTTTGTGCATTAATGCCATAATGTACAGACAAGTGGCTGAACTAATCGAGGCAACTTCTTTTCCACCCCACAGAAAACTGCTCGAGACGTTTGGTTTCATTAGTCTTTTACATCCCTTGACTGTACTCAAATACTCAAATTGGAATGACTGGCCCATAGGCAATGCAAACGTTCTTTTGAAAATGTCTGTCATTTCCTCTCTAAGTTGTGCTTCAGACCAGTCAGATGTAAAGGAGATCTTCCCAATAAGGCCATCTTGTGCCAAATTTGCTCTTGAGTCTCCCCTGGGAATGCGGAATGTTGATGCAGAAGAAAAAGGCAAGCACACAACATCTCTTGTATAGTGTTTGCAGGCTTTGGTTTTTCGCACAAAACGTGAGCGTGGAGCAGGCCTCTGAGGAACTGATGGAAGGGGAACCTGAAATCAATGAAAACACACAGACACCTGTGCATTACAAGAGAGCAATAAGTTTTTAGTTCATAGTGAATGCAAACTGTAGATGCAAACCAACTAGCATCATCAATCCATCATGGGGTCTCTATATTATTGATCAATTACCAAATGGTTCATTAACCTTTTTTGTCAATAAGCAATTAAATAAATCAAAATACTGGTGTTGTGTAAAATATGCCACCATGATTGGAACCAACATGAGTATGAAAGTATACCGAGCGGTATGACGTCCCAGTGGAGGTGGTGGGTGTGGCTGGCCCAGGTGTGATATAGCTGGTGGGAGCCTGAAGAGACATTATCAAAATATTAGCAACATTATCTTTCATGTGTTTTTAATGTTTATACGCCCAGCAGTCAAAAACCACGGATGAGATTGGAAAAGGACAAAAAGCAGGAAAATGTAGAAACAAAGAGATAAATGTTATGCTTTTTTTACAGTACCGTAATAAACCTTGTAAACCGGGCAGACAAATACTGCCACCACCTGGAATTAACCCGTAAAGGTTTTTTTTGGTCAGGATTTAGTCACCCACACACAGGAAGCAGCTATGTAGAAAGTTACAAAACTTTATTTCATTTTTAAATAATAATTAAAGGCACAGGAGTACCGGCTGAGATAGGTAACAGTAGGCCAAATAGCCAAGGACATAAAATGAACACTCACTCACACCACAAAAGGACTAGATAGACAATAGACTAGCTTACACCACACACTGCTCTTAAATCACAGCACTGCACACTCTTATAAAAAAAAAAGTACACCACAGCACACTTCAATTGATGCCTCCCTCACTGCAACTTAGTGAGCAATATGTTTCATTCCCCTCCCCTGACTATCATCCCCGCTGTCACCAAAAACCTGCAGGCTCCCTGAGCAAATTTAAAAAGCTACTCACAATTAAGACTACGGATAAAACAATAAACAGACATTAAATATGCAATTTTATATACTCAACTCGCCCACTGGCGAGGACACCCCCGGGGTCTTCGCTTGATGCGCCGTCCGACTCCCCGGTGAACAACACTTCGTCGTCCACACAGCTCCCCTGTCATCACAGATTGAATCCCCTTTTCTACCTCTCAGCCCTCTACCTGGCGTCCCACAGGTGTGTCCAATAGTCCATAATTAGTCTTTCTGCAGCGAGACAGCTCCACCTGCTGTCTCACTACAGTACGCACACTGGTACCTTATTCACATTAAATGAAATGTCTTTATCATTGTATCATTGTGACTGTCTCTGTCCCCCATTAGCATAACTCTCTCTCTCTCTAGCCGAGCAGAGAACGGTTTTATCTTGTGAGTAAAGGCCAGCAGGTAAGCCAAGGTGAGATGTCTGGCTGAGGACAGAGGCACATTTACATTTGACCTCCGGTCACCCACCCACCTATGTTCCCCGATCGCGGCTAACTCGGTTGCTAGCTCAGCGGCTGACACAACTAACTCAGCTAACTCAGTACAGCATTGGTGCTAGTAGCAAATCTCTACTGGCTACCGTTAGCTAGTTTAGTTAAGTTAGCCTTGACAAGCATCCAATGATACGTGATTTGTAAAACATACTTACCGAGGTGGCCTGTGGTGGCCCTGTGGCGGTTGATGTCGCTGTTGCCGTCGACATACTTTGTATTGCCGCCAGAACGGCTCTGCCGATGTTCTCAGCTAAGGCTGGATCATTCATGTTTGAGGCGCGAGTATGGCCGACAGTACAGTGTGCTGGGTGGAGGAGCGAGGGTGTAAGGTGACAGCTCAGTCATAGTGAGCCCCCTTGTGGATGGCTGTAGTGGCTACAGGTCATAAGTCCGGCACCCTTCATAAAAGTGACACACTAAAAACTCACAGTACTCTTCAAATAAAGTTTCTCCAACCGTGTTTGTTATTTCAGGTAGTTATTATCACGATAATCCATGTCCAAGAGTCCATTTCCCCGGATAAGATGGGGTTTATTCATTATTTGCCACTATAAACACACGTTGACCTCCTCGAGCTTTTATTTTGGTACTTCCTGTTACCGGCATTTGAATTTGCATATTAGCTAAATATTTAGTTTCACTCGAAACATTTAGATTTAACATTTAGATTTAGATTTAGATTTAACATTTAGATTTAGATTTAACATTTAGATTTAACATTTAGATTTAGATTTAGATTTAACATTTAGATTTATATTTAACATTTAGATTTAACATTTAGATTTAGATTTATATTTAACATTTAGATTTAGATTTATATTTAACATTTAGATTTATATTTAACATTTAGATTTAACATTTAGATTTAGATTTAACATTTAGATTTAGATTTAACATTTAGATTTATATTTAACATTTAGATTTATATTTAACATTTAGATTTAAATATTTAAAATATCTCTAAGTTGACAAATATTTTTGTAAATGTGCAAAAAAGTGACGCTCAAAAATTCACACCAGTTTTTTAAACATTGTTTGAAGCTAAATGTGACAAAATGTTGCTGTTATTTTCAGCGTGAGCTGCTTTACAAACGGCACCCCATATTGAACGTGTTCAGGGATCAGGTGCGAGAATAATTAAACCAAAAGTCATATCCTGTACACATTGAGCCATGCAATCCGGATCCTCATACCGTGTGTTGGTCGAACTGTCAGTCCGCCGGAGTGAAGTTCAAGTGTCCTCTGCCGTTCTCAGACGCTCCTTCTCCTCCTTGTTGATAAAGTCCATTGCCTCTCTGTGATCGGTAAACTTCATCCTTTTTCCCTTCCATGTAAAGCGCAATTCGGCCGGGTATGCAAGAGTGAAGCGCACATCCAGATTGTGCAGCCGGTTCCTGGCATCTGTGAACTTTCTCCTCTCCTCAGCCGTCTCTTTGGTCATGTCAGGGAAAAATGACAGCTTGCAGCCCCCCCCAGATCACACCTTCCTTTTTCCTGTATTTCTCCCTTGCAGCAGACAGCACCCGTTCCTTCTCTAAGAAACTTAGAAACCGCATGATAATGGGTCTGGGCGGCCGGCCTTCTTCGGGCATTGGTACCGGAGCACGATGCACCCGCTGCAGCTGTGATCCGTCCAAATCAATACCCAGGGCCTCAGAAATTATTTTCTTCACACAGTCTGACAGGTTTCTACCTTCAAGCTTTTCTTCCAGACCAACGAGCCGCAAATTTTGGCGCCTGTCCCTGTTGGCAGCGTCTTCAACGGCCTGGTGTAGTTCCTCACACTTTTTAGCACTTTTATCCGCTGTTTGGCGAAGCTGGTGATTCTCATCCTCTAACACAGAAATGCGGCTTTCTGCTTCATCCAACGGTCAGTATTCCGTTGACATCGGTTCTCAAACCGGCACTGGCTTCCTTAACATCCATCATGTCTGCCTGCAAAGCCGCCAAGAGCTTCCCGACTTGTCCCATCTCTTCTGTGGCTTTCTCTAGGGACTGTTGCATGGCAGCCAAGACACCTCCGCCGTTGAACTCTGCTTTACCGGTTCCCGTCATGGTGCCCGCGTCGTATGTTAGCTTAGCGCTCGCCCCGCTAGCTAGCGGGATATCGGTGCCGTATTTCGTTTTTCTAGTTTCCATAATACACGGTTTACAAGAGCTCCCAGCGTAATTAGAGTGTTAGACTATCGCTTCTCTGAGACTTAGAGCACCACCACTCAGATTCAACTAGCGAATTTGGGGTAAATTGGTGGGTTAATCGGGACGTCTCCAACTAGGCGACCATCTTGTTCGGTGACGTCACGTGACTCCCAATACATTTCTTTTAAAATATTGTAACGTCCCTCAATAACCACACGCCGAGACGTTAGCCGGTTTAGCTTTTTATTCTTGACTGTTACACAGCCTACTGTGGGCCGTAGGCAACACCAAAAAAAAACAAAAGCCTAACATCAGTAGCTCACTAGCCACACACGTGCTGCCGTCTTCTTATGCAGAGGTTAACAACAAACACACCTGCACGCTAGCTGCAAGTCTCACTCTCCAGACACGTTCACAGACACTCGTAAAAACCAGTACTTTAACTGAACAGAACAGAATCTGGCTTAAACTCTCAAATTTATAAAACACAAAACAGTAACATGTCCAGTTCGTTACAATACATTGCATAACAACAATTATCATGTTCAGGTTCTCAACAAACTGTATACAACTTGCTTACCAAACGTAATGTAACCTTCCTTCAGTATCCATCTTTCATTAGTTATGATCATGTGCAATAGAACGCAAATGAAAGAACAAACCTGGAACTGCATAACTGAAATACACTGAAGTGAACAGAACTCAATTCTGAGACTTATTACCTTAAAATGACAACATGAACATCTGGATGCAGTGGGTGGGAGTGAGGTCCTGTGTGTCTCTCGTGGGCTAAACAAAGCCCCACTCAAAGTCCATGAGTTTTTTAGACGGGTGGCCACTTCATATTTGCTGTCTTTTTTTTTTTACCGGCTTCCCCATTGTCTTGGACATCAGCTTCCCCTAGTTGGCCTTTGTTGATCAATACATTCCAGGCTGTCCTTTGAATAAACTCCAGTGTCTTTGCAGCGTGTCTTGGTGTTGAAGTTAAACAGTACAGCCCTGTGATGAAGCTTGGTTGGATGTCTTCACAGATGACATGACTTTCAATGCTGATCATCCAGTGTCCAACTTTGACTTCATCACTAGCAACTGATGCAGACAAAAATGATAGTTAATGTCACAAAACAGTATCAAGTATGGTCATCAGGGCCCTATCCAGGTATTTTAAAGTAGAATTTGCTTCAGCACACTTGATGACATTTTGAACACTCGAAGACTATATCTTCCTTTTTTTACTCTATTACATGAAGTATCATTTATTTCCACAAAAACAACATTGATGAAAGAACTACATCTACAAGATACCACAACAAAATATAAGTTTATTAGACAGACAGATTGATGTTATACTCTAAGCCTTGCTTATGTGACACTTACCAAGCAGTAACAGGTGTGGACTGGCTGGGAGGTTCAATGACAGTAACACTGGCTGCAGGAGCAGGTATCTGTAAAACTTGGACAATGCATCCAAATTAATAATGAAATTATGCTTACATCACAAGCAAATTTCCCCTCCTTAGTATGACACATCCCACACACATTTTTACATGAAATAACCCCACAACACAACAAATGGTAAAGTAGAGACTACTTCACATATTTGATTAGACGCAACATTTGACCAAGCTAGCTAACATTAACTTGATTTAGTCTGCTGATCTGATCATTAATGCAGTCCCATGGATATGCTAGCTAACATTAGCATGCAACATGCGGTTCACAAAGTAGCTAATGCCAAGCTGTGATTTTGACTAATGTTAATCTTTTGGGGGGAAAAGGCAACCAAAGAAATGAAAATTAAACTTGAGACAAAATGCTGAATTTGATAAAATGCAATTACCTTGTTTAGTAAAGCACCGGAGCAGGGTGGATTACAAGGAGAGCAGAGGGTGGTCATCTTCTCGGTCCAGTGCAGAGCTGGCTGGGTCAGAGTCAAGTCGAAAATCACGTTCTTAAATTCTTCCTGTTTCTTCCATCTTTCTTAAATATGTTTTTGCCCATTGTATGATTTTCTAAGTTGACTGTGTGCTAAATGAGGTGTGGGACCTGAGGCCGCATGTTGCTCACAAGTTGTAGGCGGACTTAGCCAAAAAATACTGTATTATACCGTAAAATGACACAGTAGCTTACCGTTAGTATTTTTTTGCATAAAGGCATCGACATTAACAGTATTTAATTGTATTTATGAAAAACGGTACATTACTGTATGAAATTCACTGTATTTTTACAGTAATTTGTTACAGTGTATGGCTCCCGAACACTGACTGCTGCCGAGCGGAATTACCATCTCCACTCAGGAAAACTAGAGTTTCTTGCCTTAAAGTGGGCAGTAACTGAAACATTTAGGGATTACCTGTATTATGCACCTACCTTCACTGTTTACAGTGATAATAATCCCCTTACATATGTCCTGTCGATGGGTTGCAGAGCTTGCAGACTTCCATTTTACCATTCGATACCGCCCAGGTAAAGAGAATGTGGATGCTGACAGTCTGTCACGGATGCCTGTAAATATTGAGGAGATGATGGGACGTTGTACTGAGGAACTGACATCAGATTGTGTGGCAGCGACAGCTCAAGCTGTTAAGACTCAAAACTCCTCATCACCATGGGTCTGTCCAGTACTTACTCCTCTCCAATGTACAGCTGTGAGTGAGGACATGTACAAGCCGCACTCAGTTACTGAGATCAGACAAGCACAGAAAGATGACAAGAACATCGGCCCAATAATACAGTTCAAACTGAAAGACATCAAGCCATCAGGGCATGAACTTAGTGCTTTTAGCATGCAAAGCAAAAGTCTGCTGCGTGAATGGGAAAGACTCAACATTGATAAAGATGGCATTCTCCACAGAAAAACGGCAAATAAAACACAGCTGGTATTACCTGAGATATACAAGTCCAGTGTCCTGAAAGAACTGCATGATGAGATGGGCCATCAAGGCATTGATCAGACAACATCACTCATCAGAGAGAGAGATTCTTTTGGCCGTACATGCAAAAAGAAATCGAACATTATGTATCAAGGACATGTACTACCCTGAAACAAAAAACACCATGTAAAGAACAAAGAGCGCCTCTGACCAGTATTGTAACCACACAGCCATTTGAACCACACAGCCATTTGAACTGGTGTCGATAGATTTTCTCCACCTGGATAAATGTAAAGGTGGATACGAGTATATATTGGTTATCTTTACTCGTTTTGTGCAGGCTTATGCAACCACCTCTAAGTCTGGCAAAACAGTCGCTGATCGGATATTCAACGACTATGCCTTAAAGTTTGGACTGCCAGCACGTATACATCACGATCAAGGTGGCGAATTTCAGAACCAGCTCTTCAGCCAGCTGAAAAAGAACTGTGGTGTATTAGGATCACGGACGACACCCTATCACCCGCATGGAAACGGGCAAGTCGAGCAATTCAACAGAACACTGCTGCAAATGTTGAAGACACTCACTGACAAACAGAAAACAAACTGGAAAGAATCTCTGAGCAAGTTAATGTATGCATATAACTGCACAAGAAGTGAGGTAACAGGGTTCTCTCCTTTTTACCTTCTATTTGGTAGGTCGCCAAGGTTACCTATTGATCTCCTGTTTGGTCTTGCCTCTGAGACAGGAACAGCTGACCAACAAACATACATGGAAAAATGGAGACGAGAAATGCAGGAAGCATATGAAATAGTTCAAGAGAATGTAAAGAAGTCAACAGAGAGAGGACAAAAAGCATTATGATGGAAAAGTAAAAAGCTCTGTGTTGTATCCAGGAGATCGTGTCCTTGTTAGAAATTTGACACCCAGAGGAGGCACTGGAAAGCTTTGCAGTCACTGGGAGGAGGCTATCCATGTGGTGATCCGACAGGTTGGAGAAGACATCCCAGTTTATGAAGTTAAACACGAGCAAGGAAGAGGAAGGTCAAGAATCTTGCATCGCAACCTGTTGCTACCATGCGATTACTTACATTTGGGAATCCAGCCGGAAAGAACACCTAAACAGAAGGAAAGGATGACAGAGACAACCACAGACGACACAAATCAGGAGGAAGGTGATGAGGATGAATGTGGATACTATTACAGACCAATTGTACAGCCTCAAGTGCCCATGGTCGATAAGACCACTGACTGTGTCGACAACCAAGAGGGCAGTGACGAAGAAACACCAGTGCCGAGCACTGATGAGCCAGTGGTTGAAGGAGAGCCCATGATACATACAAATGAAACCGAAACGCCTGAGGCACAGCAAGAAAATATACTGCAGGGTCATGATAATCAGAGTCAGGATGTGCAACCAAATGAAGAAACACACGATGAGATCCTCATACCACTGCACCCAGGCCCCCCTGAAATGGACAGACAACAAGCATATGCCTTACCAAGAAGAGAAAGGCGAGCCCCTAAAATCTTCACTTATGATCAACTTGGAGCCCCAGCATGTTACAGTGCAGCACATGTAAATCATATGCTTTACCAGTCCCAGCCCATGTTGTACACAGATGTACAGCCAGTGACAATGTGTTTGAGCCCGTTCCCAGTTTACCAACCCTTCATCATGCAGGGACACTGAGCACAAAACTAATTGGGCCTTTGGACAAGGACATACTGTTTGATTGTATGTAAAAATTAATGTAGGCAGTAGTCACTAATAATTGATAATTGCCCCTGATACACAGTTAAGATAACTAAAACATAACCAAGAGCCCTTGGGTCATAAAGGTTGTGATGTCGGGACGACATCAAATTTTGCAGGGGAGTGTGTGATAGGTTGATTTAATAAAAAGTGAAAACAGTCATTATCAAATCAGTCATCAGAAAACGTTAAAAAAGAATCCATTTATAAATAGTGATGCTATAAATGTGAATATACTTTTCATATTTCATAAAGGGTTAAATACTTAAGTTATGTGAAAGAGGTTAAAATGGTTAAAAACTACGTTAAACAGGGATGAATATAACAGATGAGTTGATCTGTGATCGACCTGTTGAACTCTTAATCAAGGTTGATTAGTTTTGCCTGCCGAGGTCGGAAGGGCGAGCTCTCGGCCACTCTGCTTCACTCTTGATGAAGCTGCCAGAGAGGAAGCCTTGTGTCCGAGTAGTTCATTTATATTTCCTCTTTTTCAGGTATGTTATGAACATGTTTCGTTCTTAAACTTTAGAAAACAGTTGTAAATGGTTTTGTGCATGTTTTATGTACATATTAACTGTATTTTGTATGTTTCTGAGCAGCGAACGTTATGTTAAAATCCCTCAATGAGATACTATTGGAGCGGCTAGCTTACCTCCGTTCTCATGGCGGGCGGCATGAAGCAATACCTTCATACACATGCACTAATGATAATGTGTATATTAAGTAAATATTAGTTTGTTAATTAATTAAAACTCATGTTCAGCATGTATTTTGATATGTAGTAGTAGTAGAAAGACACTTAAAGCAGGACAAATTAAATGGGAAAGTCATTTAAATTTTGTTTATTAAAAATGCATTTCATTTTTATTAATTTGAAGATTGATTTAACTTACCTTATCTGTTGCGTTTGAGTTTGCCTGTGAAAAGAAAATTGCTAAAAGAGAAATATATATACTTACCTGCTGAGTAGAAAATTGACTGAATTAACAGTTTATCTCTGTGTATGGTGTCATGTGGAAATGTGTAACTCTGTATGTACTTTTTGGATGAATACACTCTTGATGAAGCTCCCAGAGAGGAAGCCTTGTGTCCGAGTAGTTCATTTATATTTCCCCTTTTTCAGGTTGTAACACATGCACTGTGCATTTTTGGATTGGGGGGATGCACAGGTGTTCATTTTTGATAGTAATATTTAACTCCACATTCATGTTTTTGTTTTGTTTGATTGTTCAACTTGATCATGTTCAACTTATAAATAAATCTGTTTTAATTGTATTATTTTGCTTATAACTAAACACTTTTTTTGCTTATATATGATACCTTTCCACTAAATTACCCTCAATTGCCATAAATTCCCATTAATTTCCATAATTCCCATGGAAAGTTTCCAATTTGGAATATTTCCAAAATTCCCCAGCTTAACTTCCCATGGAAATTTACCGGAAACTTCCCGAAAATTTACCGGAAAATTTCCACCCCTTTGCAACTTTAATGGTGACAAATACAATGCATTTCCTGTTGCTGTTTTACTATAAGAATCAGCATATATTTCACCAGTTGAACACTTTTAATCTGAAACCACAACAGTAAGAAAAATTGGTATTGCATTGGGAGTAAGTAAATTCACCTTTTATGTGGCTATAGGAAAGTTAACAGTAAACTGAGGCTGATATCAAAGAGATCAAATTAAAAACTGTACAACAAAATTACATGCTGCATTTTCCCTATAGATACAAATCAGAATACAGGGCAAAATGTAAATAGGTTTAATGACTGTAGCTGGAAATATGTTGTGTTATCAAAAATACTACAAAAAATGTGGTTTGTCTTGATGAAGATTTTTTTATTATATTGTTATATAGTTATGTTGGACTGTAACTTCTAAATCATTTACTGCATTCTTTATGTAAACAGATTAATAAATAAATAAAAATAGTGTCCCACCTAAAGAATATCACTGGCTGCTTCAATCACACCACATTGTGCTGGAGCTCCTATGAGCCAGTAAAATAAGCAGAATGTCACTGAGGGAACACAAGGGAACAGAAAGGAAAACACAAGTTTTTGTGAAATCAGCTATTTGTAAGATTGCCAGTCCATCCTCACATGTATAATTAGGTATGACTCTTTTCTCAGTCCTTTCTGTGTTGTTTGTTCAAGAAACCAACATTGCACCATTCACAGCCTCCTCCCATCGAGTCTACATTGTTTTCCAAGCTCAGTTGACCAGCCTGCCTTCAGGGTTCAGAATTACCTGGAACAGCTGAAAAAAATCACTTATTCACACACATGCGCACACACCAGCATATGCAGATAACAGAGTTACTTACTGCAGATCTGCTAGACGACACAAATTCTCTGACGTGTGAACGCAGCAAAATATAAATTGTACAGTCTCTGGAGCTGTACATACATGTGTACGCACACACATTTCTATCGAGTTTGACAGCCTGTGCATGCAAATTCGTGTCTGTGTGGGTAGGTGATGAGTGAAAGTGGTGGTGTGCCAGTATAGATGTGTGTCTGTATGGAAAATTTGAAACAAAAATAAAAATAAAGTTTCATTGTGTGTGTGAAACTTTGTTTGTGCACTCTCTCAATAAACAGCACTGAGTGGAAAGACTGATGCACTGATTTTCAACATTGTTAAAATGGAGGGGTGGGACTTAGTTTAGCTTTTATTAAACTTAATAACTTATATTTCATTTTAATTTTGTTTTGCAAACATTGATATATGGGTGATCTTATAGTCAAAACCACACAAAATTCAGTTTTAAACGCTGTAACAGTGAAAACAGGGCAGATACGTTACTGGGATTTTACTGTTTTGGTGTAAAATGCTATATTAGCCATTATTGAGAAATATATGTGAACTTATTGTCAAAACTTCACAAAAGGCTATTTTAAGAGTAGAGACAGTGAAAACGGAACAGTTTGTGTTACTGGGTATTAAGTTTCTCTCTTTTCAGAATTACTGTTGTGAATTTTGACATCTGACAAGGTAACATTTACTGTTTGACAGACAGCTTTACCTCAGCACTGCTAGCAGGTGGTGGGCGAGGAAGGAAGGCGGGCCCGGGCATCTCCTCCAAGTCCTCTGCAGCAGGTGGTGGTGCCGATGGTGCTGGTGTGGAGGGAGCTGGTGACTCTGCGGGCTGGATCAAAATGAGGGCTTTAGGAGGTTCCGTGGGGTAGTGGTGGTTCTGCTCCTGGGTTAGCTCCAGCAGTTCCTCATCTGTCGGTTCCAGCACGGCGGAGACACCATCATATGGTACTGCTGTGGTGCTCGTGCTGGTGGTGGCGATGGCAATAAACAAACCATTTCCTCCTCCATTGTGTCTATTCGCTGTTGAGCAGTTTGTGTACAGAGCTGCTTTATTTCAACAGTCTGTGGCGTCAAATAAAAACTCAACTATACATTTTTCAATGCGTTACACAACTTCTCACATGTTAAAAGACAGTCATTAAACTGAAATATACAATATTAATAACACGCATTAACAGATCATCTCGCGGCGGCCAGTTAAAAGCTCATAAAATTCAGGAGTGAGCTGGAGACGGCGAAACTCAGAAGTATAGAAACCAGCTGCATTTGCTCCAATCTGCCACTGAGTGCTGAAATCACAACATTGTCTTTTAACGATGCACAATCACACACCCCTCCATTACTACAGTAAAAGCATGTCATAGATGTTCTTGGGTCGAAGGTCTTTATGCGAGTGATGTAGGGTGACCATTTCCATAACACCAAAAAGGAGGACATTATGCGGCATATCAATAAATTACTACGGTGTACATAGGACTCTGGGATACTCTCATTTATAGTACAATTTTGAGTAGTTTAAATGTGATGTTTGTGTAGCTGAATAGGAAAAATATTAATGAAAAGTCAAAAAGTGTTTGTTCACAGTATTTGTATTTATTCAATATATTGTGGTGTTCAAAAAGTGACCACTAAGATGATTTTTTTAAAGTGCAGAGTGCCACAAAGCATAACGTGTGGACTTAAATGTAAAAAACAATTAACAGGTAACATACATAATCAAAAAATGGTTATTAAAAAAGCCTAAATAACCTTTTATGGAAACAGCAAAGGAGATTGTAAAAAAAAAAAAAATACATTCAACTGCTCAAAAAGTATAGCATTTCTAAAGTGCTTCAGTCTTTTGGGCACACACACAGCCACAATGTCTGTGTGTGTGCAGCAGACCTGTATTTAAGCAAACTCCACATTCACCCTCTGTAGCAGCTCAGGAGACAACAGCCCCTCTGTCATCATGGCTTCCAAGCCCCCACTGCCCCTGGGCCTGTTTATATCCTGCAGAGACTGGTACAAATAACAACATAGCAACAATATAGTTATCAACCTTCCAAACTCTGTATTGTTTTCAACCCAATAAATATAAATACTTCATGTAGCCCATCAGTGAAATCATAAGAATAGTGTACTCACCAAAATAGTTGATTGTCTATCTGCAATACTTCTGTTCTTTCGAGGTCTTGCGTTTTGGCATGATGCTAACTTTCTGTCAATGTCATATGACGTAGCAGCACATGGACCCTTGTTTATGTTTTTAACCAATGATATAAGCAGATATTTATCTGACACCGCTCTTAGCCAATCATTTGTTAGACCAGATATGTTACTGCGTTGGATGCATTTTTTACAGTCTATGATTTGATGTTGTGCTGCATCCCAGCAAAGATGAAAAAACTCTTCAAGCCTAGTGCCTCAAAAAGGAGGACATATACGTGTCTGGCTTGACAGGGCATTGAAAATCCGGACTGTCCGGCCTAAAGCCGGACACCTGGTCATCCTAGAGTAATGGCACTAGGGCAGGAATTTCACGAGGGCCACGAGGGCCATGGCCCTCACAATTTGGCCTTGTGCCCTTGAAAAAAATATCTGCCCTGAGGCCACGGTGGCCGCCCGCACTGCCCCAGTTGGTTTTGCGGTTTTCTCATCTGCGTCTTTCCTGTCAACACAGCTTTGACACCTGCTTCTTTTGAGAAAAAAAAGCGTCTTTTGATGACATTCATCATCAGCAATGGTGGGTTTGATTTGAGCCTGGCATGAACCGCTCGGACGGGCTATAATGACAGTTCGACACCAATCTGCGGGTTTTTAAAAAATGTGATGTCTCGTCAGAGAGAGAGTGGAGGTCGCTCAGGTCGCATGCAGCTGCAGCGTAAAGTAGCCCTCCTGTGGCGCACCTCCGGTTGCTGTTACAAGCAGGTAGCTCTGCAGGCTGTATGATGCCTGAATGAGGCCAGCCCCCCGAACTTTTCCCCCGTCTAATATTGCCAAGCCGGCTGTATTTATACTTCGGCTACCGTAAAAACACAGATGGCCACGGCTCGGAGGAAGAAGGTCCCGGACAGTGGCAGCGCGAGGAGGCAATACATCCAATATGATAGTGATATTTTATCTCCTCCATAATTTTCCTTGAATGAGAAATCGGTCTGGGCTTTTATGGGTTAATCAGTAGCTTATATGCTAGTATATGTTTACAGTACCGTTTACAGTCAAACATTTTGTATTGATCAAAATTGAGCCTACAGTGCAGGCTCAATTTTGATCAATCAAAAATCTGTGTAGCAGTTTTTTGAGGACAGCCTGAAGATGCTCTTGCACATTTGATGTCAATTGAGCAATTGTGGGTAGAGATTGGTTTAATAAGTTTTACAGTTTTTGAAGTGAGTGATGGACTTCATAATTTCCTGTGTACTTCAGTTCAGTTGCTTTTATTTTCCCTTAAGGGAAACTTGGCTTGCAGACAGGTTAAAAAATGGACAACTATAAAAACATATAATAAAAACATAATCACATGTAAAAACAAGACAGACAAATCACAAGCAACATCAGATCATCAGATTGATAAGGCTCATTTTGTATTCTTTTTAGATATGTTCAATAGTTTCTAATCTAAAAAAGTGTAGGAGATGTTTCTTTACCTGCTTGACAGTTTTGACTGAGACTCCAATCTTCCGCGTCATTAGTCCTTAAATTAAATTCATTATGGACGTGGACTTAAAATCATGGTTTTATTTTATGGCCTTGGTGCCCTGGCTTGTGGCCTTTGTGCCCTCAAAAAATTGACAACACGAAAGGCCAAGTGGCCTTGCCCCTAAAATGACGAAATTCCAGGCCTGGATGGCACCCAGGTTAATTTTATGAGGCTAAATGATTATTAATTCCAGACCTTCACACACACACACACACACACACACACACACACACACACACACAACCACAAAAGACAAAACCCTTACATCTATCTATCTATCTATCTATCTATCAGGCCAATACTTCAAGAGATAGTATTAGCAATTTTTTCCTTTTCAGAATGAAAGTCCTGAAAACATCTCTGTCAGTGATATTTGTGATTCCATTGCACCATAGTTTTCCATTATGGAACAGTTTTTCATGCTTATGGTTTTGGATTTAAGTTTGGTTTAAGTTTGTTTTTGTGGTTGTTGTTTTTACACTTAAACTAACCACAATTTAATTTTCAATTCTATAAAGTCAAGAATTAACAAGAGAGAGATTATTAGATAAATACATGGTCAGAATCTCAGCAGAGGTTATGATAGGATGAGGATTTTCTTTCATTTAAACCAAATGTTTCTTCTTCACAGTTATCTTCACATGAATGATCATTTACTCCATCATTTGGCCAAATGACATCAGAAGAGCTCTAAGAGTTCTCAGGAATAAGTTATCAAATGGTAACACACACTACTAATTTTAGCTCATCTACAAGCGCTCACCTTGGTGAATACTCCCTCTTGTGGCAAAGAGAAAGAACTACACTGTATAAAGTTAAGTTTGAACCCACAGTGAAAACACATTTAAATCTGGCCTTTTTCAGAGCAAAATTGATAAAATGATTATTCCACCTTAACCATTATGACTATGGTGTCTGTTACCTTTACCCAAATCAGTGAGGATTACCCTGTAGATTGTCACAGCTTCTTGAAGCTGTATGATGGCCCAGATACATCCTCACTGCCTTTTGGACCTTAATGTGACCTTATTGTATGTAACCCAAGAAGAATCACTACTTTAACTGTAATGTCACAGACTTAGAAGGATATTCAGTGAATCCGATAGTGGTAGGGGTACATCATTTTGTGTCACCCCAATTATTTGATGCAGTTTTCACTTTATGTAATTTGCATGAAGTGTGGCCAGGCTGTTATGCCAGATGTTGCACGTATCTGAAAATAAATGTTTTCTGCCGTTAAACTAGGATTATCTGATTATTATTTGAAGAAAATACATTTTTGGAACTGCAAGTATACATTTATCCTCCCTGAAGAAGACTGAATGTTAGGAGATAGTAGTTAAAAGTCCCTTCCAGACATATTTCAAGACATACAAAAATAGTCCATAAGAAAGTCAGAATACCTTATAAAAATCCAGAAATATTTATTAACCCTGATTTAAAAAATCCTAAATCTATAAATATGCCATAAATATATCACACATGTGTTATTGCATACTGGACCACCACTCATTATTAACTAATTTGTTATGTCACAAATCTGAAACTGAGATTTAAGGTGAGTACAGAGAAATTTTCACCCTTCAGCAAATTAATGTGAAAACAGCCATCTAACTCATACATCATTCTGCACATGAAGTTCAAACATTAATCAAATGGAACAATGTGCAAGGAAAAATGAGTTATGTTGTAATCCTTAAGATTTCAGTCATGGTTAATTTGGCAAATGCAATTTAATAAGACAGCAAACACTTATTGGACAGCTAAAACAGGCAATTTGGTATCTATTTGCAGAACAACCAACAAAACTGACTGCATTTTAAGGAAGCCTACTAATACTTTTAGTCACATTTATAATTAAATATCACTTTTGGTGGTAACTATGGTGACTAGGGTTGCAAAATTCCGGCAATTTTCAAACTTGGAAACTTTCCATGGGAATTAACGGGAATTAACAGGAATAAACTGGGAATTTATTAAACTGAAGGTATGTTCCTATTAGGGAACTTAGATATAGTTGTGTAAAATAATATTTTGGCATAATCCTGACTAAAACAACCAGATATCATGCAGTACAGTTGAATATCTATACTATCACATGCTCACATAAAAAGTTAGTTGTAATCCATTATTTTAGCAGAACCCATATAAAGGTTGATTTCTAAACACAATTAGTTCAATGTGATGAATTCTGAAATATCTGAGTGTTTTAGTGTATGTCCAACGAGAATAAGTGATTCAGTGATTAGTTGCATGTACTTGCTGAGAACAGACGAATTAAGCCATAAAAAGTTAGTTGTAATCCATTTTCTTTGCAGAACCCATAGAAAGGTTGATTTCTAAACACAATTAGTTCAATGTGATGAATTCTGAAATATCTGGGTGTTTTAGTGTATGTCCGAAGAGAATATGAGTGATTCAGTGATTAGTTGCATCAACTTGGTGAGAATAGACGAATTAAACCATAAAAAGTTAGTTGTAATCCATTATTTTAGCAGAACCCATATAAAGGTTGATTTCTAAACACAACTGGTTCAATGTGATGAATTCTGAAATATCTGAGTGTTTTAGTGTATGTCCAACGAGAATAAGTGATTCAGTGATTAGTTGCATGTACTTGCTGAGAATAGACGAATTAAGCCATAAAAAGTAAATTGTAATCCATTTTCTTAGCAGAACCCATATAAAGGTTGATTTCTAAACACAATTAGTTCAATGTGATGAATTCTGAAATGTCTGAATGTTTTAGTGTATGTCCAAAAGAGATTAAGTGATTCAGTGAGCAATTTGCATCAATTAGCTGAGAATAGACGAATTAAGCCATAAAAGGTTAGTTTCAGTAGACGGATGCTTTTCATTTCTAATTTCTAGTCATGTATTCATATTAATTGAGTCAAAGATCTGCTAAATCAACCATCACTACAGTACTGTGACAGATAGATACATAGATAGATAGATAGATAGATTGATAGATAGATAGATACACATTTATGTTTGTGTATGTCTGTGTGTGTGTGTGTGTGTGTGTGTGAAGGTCTGCCAGGTGCCTATCAAAGTATAGATTTGAGAATTAATAATCATTTAGTCTAATCAAATTAAGATAGATAGATAGATAGATAGATACATACATACATACATAGATACATAGATAGATACATAGACTCACATTTATGTTTGTGTGTGTATGTGTATGTGTGACGGTCTGCCAGGTGCCTTTCAAAGTAAAGATTTGAGAATTAATAATCATTTAGTCTAATGAAATTAAGATATAAATATATATATAGATATATAGATAGCTAGATAGATTGATACATAGATAGACAGATAGATAGATAGATAGATAGATAGATAGATAGATAGATAGACACTTTTATATTTGTGTGTGTGTGTGTTTGTGTGTGTGTGTGTGTGTGTGTGTGTGTGTGTGTGTGTGTGTGTGTGAAGGTCTGCCAGGCGCCTTTCAAAGTACAAATTTGGGAATTAATAATCATTTAGTCTAATGAAATTAAGATATAAATATATATATAGATATATAGATAGCTAGATAGATTGATACATAGATAGACAGATAGATAGATAGATGATAGATAGATAGATAGACACTTTTATATTTGTGTGTGTGTGTTTGTGTGTGTGTGTGTGTGTGTGTGTGTGTGTGTGTGTGTGTGTGTGGTCTGCCAGGCGCCTTTCAAAGTACAGATTTGGGAATTAGTAATCATTTAGTCTTATAAAACTAACCTGGGTGCCATCACTCACATAATGACCTTTGACATGAGAGTATAATAATATACAGAGGTAAGGGTTTCAGTAGACGGATGTTTTTCATTTCTAATTTCTAGTCATTTCTTCATATTAATTGAGGCAAAGGTCTTCCAAATCAACCATCACTACAGGACTCTGACAGATAGATAGATAGATAGATAGATAGATAGATAGATAGATAGATAGATAGATACTGATTTTTATGTGTATGAACTTTTAAACTGTCCGCAGCAAGATGAGCTGTTAATGTGTGTTATTAATATTGTATGTTTCAGTTTAATGACTGTCTTTTAACATGTGAGAAGCAGAGTAACGCATTAAAAGATGTATTGTTGAGTTTTTATTTGACAGTCTGTGGAGACTGTTGAAATAAAGCAGCTCTGTACACTAACTGCTCAACAGTGAACAGACACAGTGGAGGAAATGGTAAGTTTAGGTGAAATGTTTTATTTGAAAAGTGACTGTGTAATGCTTAAAGTGTCTCTGGTAACTGGCTGCTGTACTGCTACTGACACAGACACAAACAGAAAGTGTTTTGATCCACAGAAACAATAAAGACAGGAAACATTTTTTTTGTTGCTGTTTTTATTAGTTTATTAAAGATATTTACTTGTGTTAAGTGAGACACTCTATATGCTCTGTAAAGCAATGCTACCGCCACTGAGCTTCACTGTTTCCCCAGTTTGTAATTTGTAACCTCATAAATTTTTGTAAATAAGTGAGAACAAAGTCAGAAAATGAGGAACGCTTCACGAATTTGCGTGTCATCCTTGCACCTCCGTCGTGTACGTCTTCTCTGACCCAATTCCTCACACTTTTGACCAATATCTATCTGCTGTCCGTGATCATGTCGAGCTCAGCCAATCAAGTTGCTGTATCTTCAAGTCTGAAACTGAGATTTAGAGTACAGACAAACTTTCACGTTATGTTGTAATCCTTAAGATTTCAGTCCTGTTTATTTGGCACGTGCAATTTAATAATACAGCAAACACTTATCAGGCAGCTAAAGCAGGCAACTGGGTATCTGTTTGCAGAATAACCAACAAAACTGACTGCATTTTAAGGAAACCACCCCTGTACCTTTCCCTGAGATAACACGACCCATAAAGGAAACCACCTGTCTGCAGCACTGTCAGAGCATCAGGTGGGGAAGCGTACGGATGCAACATGTGCAGCCAGGTTTTCCATTCGGTGTACAGAGAATGCGCCCCACCCCCTTTTGACTCTTCAGGCTGTACCAACCCCCACTTATCTATCTATCTATCTATCTATCTATCTGTCACAGTACTGTAGTGATGGTTGATTTGGAAGACCTTTGACTCAATTAATATGAAGAAATGACTAGAAATTAGAAATGAAAAGCATCAGTCTACTGAAACCCTTACATATGAAAATTATTATGTTCTCAGGTCAAAGGTCATTGTGTGAGTGATCGCACCCAGGTTAGTTTTATAACACTAAATGATTACTAATTCTCAAATCTTTACTTTGAAAGGCACCTGGCAGACCTTCACCCACACACACAAACATAAATGTGTATCTATCTATCTATCTATTTATCTATCTATCTATTGTAGCGGAATTTGAATAAACACTCGTTATCAGGGGCACCACCGGACGCAAGATCCGGAAGTTATGATTATTTACTTAGACACAATTAAATACCATAACTCAATTTAGTAGACTTAATTAAAGTCAATTTACTGAATCAGTCAAATATCTTTAGTTTCATGAATTCTAGGCGTCAGGGAACCGAAAATTTATTCACACCAGAAATAACTTGCACACACACACAGTTTGTCAATGATTCTAACAGACTATTTATTGAAACATATGAATTAATGAACAATCAAGATTATTTCATGCGAACTATGGAGATTAAATATTCACCAAAGAAGGTTAATAGCAGGCTCTACTCATGTCACAGCAGTGATAAATGAGTGGTCTAAACGTCTAGGTAATATTTAACTTATTCTATTGGTACCAAAATTATGCGAAAGTGGAATTTGAGTAGTCAGCTATAGTTGATCACCAGCCTTTGCTTAGATGTAATTTTCACCCTACTTTGCAGAAGATTTCGGATCGTCAGCACTGAAAGGAGTCTCGTTCGCCGAAGCCCAGCGGGATGTTAGTCTCTCTGGCCTTCGTCAGCGGTGTTTTCCAGGTGTTTGTCTCCGACTCGGTCCGGCTGGCTTGGGAGCTGCAGGTTCCGACGCTGCTTCTGGAGGGTGGTGCTCAGGTGGTGAAGGGTAGCTGTGACTCTCAGTTATCGTCTAATACACTTCGATTAAGGCTGGCCAACAAAGTCGAAGCTAATCAATTCACTTTAAAGTGATAAGGAAATGTTAGTACACGTCTGAGGTGTATATTTAATTTCCAGAATTCAGTTTGTAACTAAGATATAGAACAGCAGTCGTTTTTATTGAATAGAAAGAATTACACTGTAAACGTGAGATTGTCTTACAATAGTGGTTATACTATGTATTAATCTTAAACAAGTTTCAGGTAATTTGAATTAAAGTTAAAGATTGTTAATTAATTAATCTGTTTAATCAATTATTGTTATCTTTAAACTTGATTTGAATATGCTGGTTACAGTTTTACATAAGCCTCTTATAAAGGATAAAGATTTGCATACAGAAACATTCAAACTCAGTTAACCAAATCAACCACCAGATGTCACTGCAGTTTTTCTCTGGGTGTTGAGCAATGGAAGCGGAAAGGAGAGGGCGGTGACGTCAAGGCTGACGATTTTGGCTACGCCCACTGAAGGACCTGCTTGGGCTCGCACGAAGACAGCTATTTCACTCTCAGACACAAATGCAGCAACCCTCTCCCCAAATGACCTTATATGAACTCTCAAACAAAAGGGCTGCGAGGCACAGAGACCTCCAGGGTTTGTACCCTGTCCGGGCACAGTTTTGAGTGGCTTTCCGCTCGTTCTAAAGCACGGTTGCAAAGCACTATCTTAGCTCTTTTCCTCTCGACAGTGTGGACAAACGCAGTAAAGGTATTACCGTTTAAACAATGTCTGTCAAGACTCTTCTTAGATATCAACAATTATCAATCGTAGCTTCAGAAAGAGGACAATTTTACGTGGCTAGCCTGGACCTTTTGGGCCGTTCAGAAGATATTTCCACAGTTCAAACAACAGCTGCTTACTCTGTAATCAGCGGCACAGGAATTATTTATTTCAAGCTCAAGTAGCTCAATACAACTAGCACAAAACTAGTACAAACAACAACTAGCTGTTCAGCTTTCAACCCACGTCCACAGCAGGACGTAAACCAAGTGATTTAACACTTTACTTCTCTCGCAATCTAACACAGCTCTATTATCCCGGTTTGAAACAGACACAGAGAATTATTTATTTCAGTCTTCAAGGGACTCAGCGCGACTAGCACGACAACTAGTATCAATAATCAGCTTTTCAGCTTGAACACACGTCCACGGCGGGACGTAAACAAAGTGATTTAACACTTTACTTCTCTTGCAATCTAACACGGGTCTGTCACCCCCCTGTTTGAAGCAGGCACGGTATGAATTTACCGGCAGAGAGAAAAAGGACCTCCTGGCCGAGGTACGGCACGACTAGCACAACAACTAGTATCAATAATCAACTTTTCAGCTTGAACACACGTCCGCGGCGGGACGTAAACAAAGTGATTTAACACTTTACTTCTCTCGCAATCCAACACGGGTCTCTCACCCCCCTGTTTGAAGCAGGCACGGTATGAGTTTACCGGTAGAGAGAAAGAGGACCTCCTGGCCGAAGTACGGCTGTTAACGGGTTAGGTAGCTAAGCTAAGCGTCTAACACGGAGGGTCTGAGGCAGGTGGATATCTGCTGGATAACCGCAGCCAGATATTCCCACACTCAGGGCAGGTTGTATGATCACTGGAACTCGCAGTAATCGTGTCTGCCTAAGGCCTTTAACAATAAGCGCATGTTTTACGCTGTAAGCATGCAACTTTCAATAAACATAACAAACACTTCTATATCTCTACAGGAAGTCAGCGTGTAGTCTTTAACACTCTACCGCCCCTTAAGGACGGAGGGATTACTTGCGGCGAAGTAAGCAGATATTTATCTAGTTATAGTAAAGCACAATCAGTCATACTCAGTACACGATTAAGCATTGCAGTCAGACGCTTGAATTTCAGGTGGATATGCTCAAACGCAGTCAGTACATAGCATAGTCAAACCAACACTGCGAGAAATTGTTTAATTTCTGAGTTGAATAAATTTCAGTTATGATGCCTTTCGCACGGAGAACCAAATATGTAGCGGAATTTGAATAAACACTCGTTATCAGGGGCACCACCGGACGCAAGATCCTGAAGTTATGATTATTTAATTAGACACAATTAAATACCATAACTCAATTTAGTAGACTTAATTAATTTAAGTAGTAGACTTAAGTCAATTTACTGAATCAGTCAAATATCTTTAGGTTCATGAATTCTAGGCGTCAGGGAACCGAAAATTTATTCACACCAGAAATAACTTGCACACGCACACAGTTTGTCAATAATACTAACAGACTATTTATTGAAACATATGGTCTAAACGTCTAGGTAATATTTAACTTATTCTATTGGTACTAAAATTATGCGAAAGTGGAATTTGAGTAGTCAGCTATAGCTTATCACCAGCCTTTGATTAGATGTAATTTTCACCCTACTTTGCAGAAGATTTCGGATCGTCAGCACTGAGAGTAGTCTCGTTCGGCGAAGCCCAGCGGGATGTTAGTCTCGGTGGGCTCCTCCTGCGGGTCTTAGGTGACTGTCGTCCGTCTCGGTCCGGCTGGCTCGTGGAGCTGCAGGTTCCGACACTGCTTCTGGAGGGGGTACTCAGGCGGTGAAGAGTAGCTGTGACTCTGTTATCGTCTAATAAACTTCGATTAAGGCTGGCCATCAAAGTCGAAGCTAATCAACGTAACTGATTTAACGAAAAAGAGTCAAAACGGGTCTCTTGAATTCGGCTTGAATTATCAAGAGAAAAAGATCTTTCAGGCCGTGATGAGCCTTGGAGTCACGGGGTTAACTGAGGTTTGTAGTCTGAGTAAGAAAAATAGTAGGATAAAAGCACGTTGACTTTAAGAAAAATCAAGAAACAAATTAAAAGGCTAAACGAGGATAGAGAAAAAGGTAGCAAAGTTAACTGAAGTACGACTGACTGACTTGAAATAAAACAAAAGGATAAATGCACAGTAATACTGATATAAATGTACAAAAGGGGATACTCTAGAGCTACGAAATTCCTATAACTATTAAAAAGAAAAACTAAGGAACTAACTAAATAAACTCTGGATAAAACTCTGAGGAGTGTTTGAACGCTGGCGGGTTTTGTTCAAAGAGGCGGAGGGGGCACGCCCACCTTTCGGTGTGTGAGTATAACAAACATGAATTGACATCTCATTATAAATGTTCTTAGGTCACAAGCTTACAATTAATTGGGACACACATAGTATTTGAGAAATGGTCATTGCTGGTCTTCTGATCTTCCCAAATAAGATTATACCGATTTTGCTTTAGCAGAGTTAACAAACGTTAATAATAATAATAATAATAATAATAATGCATTTTATTTAAAGGCGCCTTTCAAAGCACTCAAGGTCACCTTACAAGGCACACATAACACAAAAACAGTACATCAAACAATATAAATCAGGTGACATTTAGTGCAGAGATAAAGAATAAAGAAAGAAAATAAATAAAATAGATAAATAAAAATAAAAATAAATATGAACGTGACTTCAAAGTGCATTAATATAATAATAAACAAGAATGAAGATTGCATAGTTAAAGGGAGATAGAGTAGGCCACTCTGAATAGGTGTGTTTTCAGGCGGGATTTAAAGGTAGAGACAGAGTCTGAAGTGCGAATGTCAGGCGGGAGAGAGTTCCATAGGCGGGGGGCTGATCGGCTGAAAGCTCTTGACCCCATGGTGGTTAAGTTGGCAGATGGAGCGAAGAGCTGGTTAGCAGAGGAGGATCAGAGAGTTCGAGAAGGTGTGTAGATGTGAATAAGTTCAGAGAGATATGATGGTGCCAGGTTGTGAAGGATCTTGAATGTGAGGAGTAGAATCTTAAAGTCAATGCGGGATTTGATAGGGAGCCAGTGAAGTTGCTGCAGAGCAGGAGTGATGTGTTCAATAAAGGGAGTTCTAGTTATGATACGAGCGGCTGCGTTCTGTACAAGTTGGAGTTTGTGGAGAGATTTCCGCGGAAGACCAAAGAGGAGAGAGTTACAGTAGTCCAGACGAGATGTGATCAGGGTGTTTACCAGGATAGCGGTGCAGGTTGGTGAAAGTGAGGGACGGAGACGGTTGATGTTACGTAGATGGAAGTATGCAGACCGAGTAAAGCTATTGATGTGGGCTTCAAACGATAGTGTGCTGTCCAGGATGACACCCAGGCTCTTTACTTGAGGGGATGGCGGAACAGTGGTATTGTCGATGGACATGGAGAAAGTGTTGAGTGTTGCTAGGGTTGATCTGGTACCAATGAGGAGGACCTCAGTTTTTTTCGCCGTTAAGTTTAAGAAAATTTAGTGAGAGCCATGATTTAATTTCCAGTAAGCAGTCGGATAGAGCTGTGGGTGGCAGAGTGGAAGTAGGCTTAGTGGAAAGATAGAGTTGGGTATCATCAGCGTAACAGTGGAATTGTATGTCAAATTTCCTGAGAATGTGACCAAGAGGCAGAAGATAAATAATGAACAGGAGGGGGCCAAGGACAGAGCCCTGGGGAACACCACTAGAGACTGGAGAGGAGCCGGATCTCAGGTTTTTGATTTGAACAAACTGAGTGCGGTCAGAGAGATATGATGTGAACCAAGCCAGTGGGATGTCAGTGATTCCAATGGAGGCTAATCTGTCCAGGAGGATTTCATGAGAAACGGTGTCAAAGGCTGCACTCAGGTCGAGGAGAACCAGAATGGAGAGAAGTCCAGAGTCAGATGCCATCAGGAGGTCGTTGGTGATTTTCACTAGGGCTGTCTCGGTGCTGTGGAGGGGACGGAAGCCTGACTGAAATTGTTCATAAAGGTTGTTGTCAGACAGATGGGTGTGGATCTGGGCTGCAACCGTTCTTTCAAGTATTTTGGAGAGAAATGGCAAGTTAGAGATGGGACGGAAGTTGTTCAAGTCATTTGGATCGGCGCCAGGTTTCTTGAGTGTAGGAGTTATTGCAGCAGTCTTTAGTGATGATGGAACAACACCAGAAGTCAGTGAGGAATGAATGATGTCAGTTATTAACGCAGACAGGGCAGGTAGGCAGCTTTTGACCAGGTGGGTAGGTAGTGGGTCTAACTGGCAAGTAGATGACTTGGCTTTATGAATGAGACCATTTATTTCAGAGACAGTTGGCAGTATGAAGCTGGTGAGCGGAGAGCTGAAGGAAGATGTAGACCAAGAGTGCAGAGAGGATGCAGAGTTTTTAGTAGCAGTCAGTGTCCGGTGGATATTTTCAATTTTGGCATTGAAGAAGGTCATGAAGGTATCACACTGTGTAACTGTGAGTAGATGAGGTGGTAGAGCGTCAGGTGGTTTCAGAATGTTGTTGAGAGTTGAGAATAGGGCTCTAGTGTTCCCATCAGCTGTCCTGATTAAGGTTCTGTAGTATGTGGTCTTGGCTGAGGAAAGAGCATCCTTGTATTCGAGTATGTGGTTGTAGTACATTTCTTTGTGAACTGCCAGGCCGGTTTTAATATAAAGGCGCTCCAAGCGACGGCCTTTAGTTTTGAGCTGGCGTAGGGCTGGTGTAAACCAAGGAGCAGAGTGGGTAAAAGAGACAGACCTATTTTTCAGAGGTGCCAGAGTATTATGTTTTGTCCTGTCGGACTTTTAACACTGTTTGTATTCACCAAAAATGATAGTCTTCAGCATTGCTCTGTTAACATAAAATCACAGAAGTAACACAGACATCAGAGAAATGTAATGACAAAACACAATATTACAGGTATCACATTTGCTTATTGCTTCTTAAAAGAGGTATTTTGATTGTCCGCTGCATTAGGGCAGAAATAAAGGTTAATTTGGAGGTGAAGGTAAAGGAATGTTTTCTTGAGTAACAAATGTTCATGTTTTGCTTCAAAGAAGACAGGACGGGTTTAAATGTTGATCGCAATCTCCTAATGAGATTAGGCAGATGCCAGAGTCTGCCTTCCACTCCGGGTGAAAAGTTTGTTTGAGGTGTAAAACATCATATTTCACACCTCTTCCTTAGTGGGTGAATCTCGGAACAGGAAAGGGGGGGAAGAAGAAAGGCCGGGGCTCATTCACACTTAGGTGAATTCTCATTTACGGCCTCATTGCAATCAGATCAAAGCATTCCATTCAGACTGGCTCTGTCCCCCCTGCGAATCAGCCAGACATGTTCGCTACACACACACACACACATTTATGTTTGTGTTTGTCTGTATGTGTGTGAAGGTCTGCAAGGTGCCTTTCAAAGTAAAGATTTGAAAATTAATAATCATTTAGTCTTATAAAATTAAGAAAGATAGATAGATAGATAGACTGATAGACACACATTTTTGTTTGTGTGACCTGGTGAAGGTCTGCCAGGTGCCTTTCAAAGTAAAGATTTGAGAATTAATAATCATTTAGTCTTACAAAATTAAGATAGATAGATAGATAGATAGATAGATAGATAGATAGTTTGATAAACACACATTTTTGTTTGTGTGTGTCTGTGTGTGTGTGTGAAGGTCTGCCAGGTGCCTTTCAAAGTAAAGATTTGAGAATTAATAATCATTTAGTCTTACAAAATTAAGATAGATAGGTAGTGTTCTGGCAATTCTATTTATCAAGAAGCACAAAGCCAGTAACGTTGTCTTTCTCTAGTTTATTCAGTCGTCTGCAGATGGACTCCTTCTGTCTCAAGCGTGAGATGAAAAGCGAGAGCCCCGAGCAGAGGAAACAGTCAGATTATATACAATACATTATCATAGAAAGGAAGACATTGTTCTATCATCAGAACAATGTCATCACAATAGGCACGTCATCACGTGTATACAATCAGGACAATAGTTACTCAGTAGATTATGACATACATGATGTTCCATCAATGTTCAATAATGTTCACTAAATCAGCATTTTATGGCATGGTCAGCAGATTATAACACACACACATACATCTAATCTTATAACATAATTACTCATTTGATCAGACAAGATGAATAATAAGAATTCCCATTACAATAGATAGATAGATAGATAGATAGATAGATAGATAGTTTGATAAACACACATTTTTGTTTGTGTGTGTCTGTGTATGTGTGTGAAGGTCTGCCAGGTGCCTTTCAAAGTAAAGATTTGAGAATTAATAATCATTTAGTCTAATGAAATTAAGATAGATAGATAGATAGACATTTAGATAGACAGACATTTATGTTTGTGTGTCTGTCAGTCTGGCAGTCAATGATAGAGAGAAAGATAGATAGATAGTATGGTAATTTTACTTGATTACTCAACTTTAGTAACCTTTAAATATGAGACGGAGAACAGAAGTCGTCGAACAGCCAACTGGGATCTTTATTGCAGATATTCAATACAAACAGCAACGATAGACCAACAAACGGCAAAACAGCCCCAAGGCACGCCCTTACAGACCCTTTATACCATTGATTGCGTGTGGTGTCGTGCGTCATTGTGTTCGTGCACCAGGTCAAGTTGACCTGGCATGTTCAAGCTAATATTTAGTTCCTGGAATTCTATTCTTAAGTGGTGGTGGCCAAATCTCCTGGAAATATTAGACATGGTGAAAAACAACTCCTTACAAGGAGTTGATGGAATAAACATGGTAAGGCCTGTTGAGCAATCTACTAACCTTTCGCCTCTACTGGTGTTTTCCTCGTTCTCCCTTCTGATACACACAAATGTAGGATCTGCTCCTACATAGTCCCTCCTCTTTATGATTTTATCATAAATGTTTGTTGAGATTATGCATGATAAATGTGTCTATATAGGTGTGGATATTATGGATATATGATAATGTGAGTACAACCTGTGTTCCTCACTCTCCTGGATATATGTTGTGAATTTCTTAACATGAACATGATACACATAGGAAGCACATATATGAAGTATAGTGATATATGGCTTAACATGATTATATGGCACACATGAAATATTGGAACATATTTCAACATCTGTCCCTCATGATGAAGGCGAAAAACCTGACCGGCTGTTGAGTTCAGGAAAATTCCTCCATCGCTCCCGTCCCACCGCCTATTCCAATTTATTGGACTTCTGACAGATGTTCAAATATGCTATTAATGAATTAGCAACATAACTTCAAACTGAACTGTAACATGAATCCATTTAGATTTTAGTGGGGTCGCAGAGTTAGCTTTGTTATATTGCAACCCAAGGCACACATTGAATATACCAAATACAACTCAAAATGCAAAAATGAATATGGAGTACAGAACACAAATCACACAGTTGATTACATGATATAATGACAATGATATTGTATTCTGATCATAGTCTCTTGTTATATGTGTGGTATGTGGTTATGGTGTATCTCTTTTCCGTCCAAAAAGTACATCAGCCATTGTTCATTTTCCTCATTTTACCTTGTGGTTCATCCTCCTCATCCGAACAGTTTTTGTCCTTCATGTAGTCAAGAGTTGGGAATAAGTCCGGTATTCCCTCCCCCCTTTGCGTCAGAAGGATTCTGCGCACCAGTTGTTCAGGAGGCATCATACTTCGCATTTTTGCTCCTTGTATGTCCGCTGCAAGGTTCAGCTTCTCGTCCATAGCTCTCATACACCATCTCTTCAGGATAGGCACGATGCAACATGTCAATAACAAAACCAGAATCAGTACTATCAGGGTACTTATCCCTATTTTAGCCAAAACGGCTCCCCATTTTCCAAAAATTTTCTAGCCCATCCCACTTAATGCTTCCACCCTTACCAGCATTGTCAGTCATCTCAGATTTTAACATTTCAAGCTTTTTCATTGCAACAGAAAATGTTCCGTCGGCTGCAGTGTTATTAGAAATATATGTGCAACATAACGTTCCAAACATTTTACATACTCCCCCCTTTTCTGCTAACATCCAATTTAATACTTGTCTATTCTGCCATGCCATGGCACAAGTTTCATGCAGTTGTTGACCTAGCTGCTTAAGGACTTCAGTGGTGTAGTTAACGTATCTCTGTTGATTGTAATAAATGTAATTGATCCAGTTCACATTTTTATTAATTGTTATCCATGGGAGTATAGACTCCAGTCCTGCTCTAACTTCGTTTTGAGCCTTGAACTCCTCTGGGATACCTGTAGGTAGTCCTATTTTATTGAGATAAATTTGTTCATCCGATGTTATCTGTCTCTTCTGTCTGTGTAGTTCGTCACTGACTCTGTTAATCTCTAACACTTCTTCCACTCCCTCATAGGTGATTACCACTGGCACTTTCATACGGACTAGCGTACACAATCCTATCCAACGGAGAGGCAGAGTGTTCCTTAAAATGTTATTTCCACACATCCAATAGCTATCTGCAACTGCACACGTCTGGTTTCTCAGTAGCGGCAGGCTTGGAGGAGTCATGGTTTTTGCAGATTGGGTTAAGTGGCTTAGGATTCTCAAACCAAATAGGTGTGCTCAAAAATTTGTGTGTAATTTTGGCCTGTGGAAACCACGACATCACCCAAGTCACTGCACAGTTAACAGAGGTGTTACCTACTTCAACACCTCCAGTACTTCCTGTATGTCCTCCATTGGCATAGCATTCATATTCTGCATTTTCGTCAACTTTATAATTGGTTGGAGGCTCTCTCTGAGAGGTAGCAATTTCAAATTTCTTGCATTGATCACGTATGTCACAATTGAAGCCATTACATTGATCCACTATTCCATGCCCCAGGGGGGAACCATATAGTGTTCGGCATAATATACCACACATGGGATATTTGTATGCGTCCCACAGCATTCCGCGTGGCAGATTTTCCTGGGCTACAAAGGTTCCTTCTCTACATTTACGCCTCTGCTCTACTGCACATCCTGCAAAAGTGTAGATTTCAGGCACGGTTATGGGTAATGTGGTAGGAGCACCTGCACACACTATACATCCTTCAGCTGTCATTCCCTTCGCTGTATATTGGGCCCACTTGTACCAATCATTATGACTAGCAACTTCCCAAAGATCATCAAATTCTTGTTTCACAACTCTTTGTTGCGGTGTCCAAAGATTATCATATGCTGGTTTTACACTTCTCTGTTGAGGCCTAACCCCTCCGATTTGATTTACATCTCTATCCTCCTCTCCATCGTAGTTATCATAGTCATCACTGTTCTCACGACTTGCACTAGGAGTAAGAGTATGCTTGGTCTGATTTACTGCTGAAGCTGTTTTTCCCTTAACTGGAGGCTGATCCACTTTCAGGGCTACTCTGTCTCCAACTTGAGACTGATTTACACCTACAACTACTCCTTCTACGGGAGGTTTATTCACCCCTGGACCTACTTCTTCAACAGGAGGCTGATTCACAACTCGATCTACTTCCTCAACGGGAGGCTGAATCACACCTCGATCTATTTCCTCAACAGGAGGCTGGATCACACCTCGATCTACTTCCTCAACAGGAGGCTGATTCACACCTTGATCTACTTCCTCAACAGGGGGTTTAATTGGAGTCACTGGGGGCAATGCTGCCAGAATTAGTCCTTCTGTCATCTTAGCATCAAACTCACTTTGACTGACTGTTATTAAATCTGTCCAAGCTCTCTCAATTTTTCTGCTCCCACCCCCCTTAAGGGTGTGGATAAATTCCAGCACATATCTCCCAGGTTTATCACTCACAATGTTCCTGTCGATCTCGTAGATCCAATCTCCCTCCCTCATATAGACTCTAACCTCACTGTTCCCTCTTCCACAACTTCCCTGCACTCCAGACTCGAAATGTATTCTCCAATCACACACCGGGATGCTTCCGGCTCCTGCATCCTCTGTGTCTTTTGGGAGAATCACATTACGAACTTCCTCATTGATTAACTTCTGGGATGGAATATATTTCCTCAGCTTATCTCTCTCCTCTACTGGCTTCCCTGTCCTTGGATCAGAATTAATATTTGGTGCTTTCTTTTCTATGATTGCTGGTTTAACTGTTTTAGCTTTGGCTGTGGTGCTCGTCTGTGTGGTGGTTATTGTGAGGTCTATTTTAGTTAAGAGGTTTAAATTCCAGGGGACATTTCTCCGGGATTGTTCTCCATTTATCTTTGTTACCATTTCTAACAAATAGGTCATGTTTGGCTCAAGTACTTCTCAGCTCAATATACCAACTACCTGATTCAGCTCTCACCACTACTTCACACTCAACAACTCCCCACGCAGACTCCCCTGTTTGGAAGTCTCGCGTGTGTCCACAAAGTACATTCTCTTCTCAAATTGGCAAATCAAATTCCAATACTCTGATTGTTCGTTGTGTGATGGTGGCAGTCACGTGCTGATTTGGGATTTGTAACTTTACCTTGTCTCCCACCACTTCACCCACTAGCGGAGCTTCTTTTAGGTTTTCTGGATCTAGGCTGTTCCCTCATTCTCTCCAAACACCCTTGCAAAATATTCATCACTGGGGCTTCTCTCTCTACCCAAATTTACTTCAATGCTAAGTTCTTGGGTCCCTGTTGCGCTTTGTATTTGACAAGATTGATCTGCCATTACTAGTTCCTCTTCCCCTGTTTTTATCTTACATAATATTGTATCTCCTAGCTCTACGGCTACCTCATATTTCATTCCTCCTCCTCTTACCTCCTCAGGAATGGGTACTATTCCGATCCACTTCCACATAGCTTGGATAGCTCTTTCCTCTCGTTTATTAACCAGCCCCTGCCTATCTGGCTTGTGGACATAGTGAGTAGTGTCTGAAAATGTTGGCATGGGTTTCAACACAGTGTGGATTGGGAATTTTGTGGTTGCATCATACTTATCTTGGACATGGTCGTGCGTTGTCTCCCGGAGCGGCTGTAACTCCAGTGGACGTTTATTCGGCCATGCCTCCAGAGTCTGGCTTTGGCTCCTTGGTGCAGTCTCCTTCTTTGTCTCTTGCTGGACTTTGGTGCAATGGTTCAGATGCTTCAGTCGGGCTTCCTTCGACTTAGACCGCTGTCGGTGTTGCTCTCACCATGGTGTATGGCCCTTCCCTTCTTGGCTCGTGCCACTTCCTCCGGAAGACCTTTATGTACACCTGGTCGCCTGGTACCACCTGTCTCTCGACCACCTGGTCCTCTGGATCTTTTGCTTTTTCCTGCAAGTATATAGATCTATGGATGGCAGTTAATTGATTCGTATAATCAGACATTTCAATTTACAGTTGTTCAAGGTTCTGTCGTTTATGAGGACCTCTCAAGCAGGCATGGGACGCCCCGTTAGCATTTCATGCGGTGTTAGATCCGTGCGTCTATGAGGTTGCATGCGATAGCTCATTAGTGCGAGTGGCAATGCATCCACCCAGTTAAGCTTTGTGCTAGCACAGATCTTACTGATTTTTGCTTTCAGGGTTCCGTTGATTCTTTCAACGATACCCTGGCTGGCTGGGTGATACACACTTCCGAGTCTTTGTTTGATTCTCAGATACTGCAAGACTCCTTTCACTACTTTTTGAACAAATGCAGAACCGTTATCTGAACTTATTTCTGATGGAATGCCAAATCATGGTATCACCTCCCTGGTGAGGAACTTAATTACGGTATCTGCTCCTAGAGTTTTGGAAGGTGTTGCTTCAACCCATCGGCTAAAGCGATCGATTATCACCAGCATGTATCTTTTCCCATGTATTGGTTTTATCATGTCTACATACTCCATGACGATGTGTTTAAATGGACCTTCTGGGATGGGGATATGTCCAATAGGTGTTTTCACCCCCTTCCGAACATTGTTTTCAGCACAAATTTCACATTGGTTCAGTATTTCTTCAACCATTGCTTGCATAAATGGGGACCAATAACCTTGCTTCCCTATCTTTTTTAACACTTCTCCTCTTCTACAGTGCACTATGCTGTGGGCTTCTGAAATCAAAATGGTTAGCAAAGTCACTGGCGCAACAATAAATCCTTCATGGGACCTCCAAAGACCTTTCTCGTCTTAAGCGGCTCCTCTTTTGAGCCATAGATTACGCTCAGTTTGACTTGCTTCTTTCTGTATCCATATAATGTCTATTGGTGTGACCGTAGGTTCCAGTAACACACTTTTTGTTTAATTTAATTTAATTTTTTATTTTTTATTTAGAGACCGCTTTGGCAGCTTCATCCACGGCTCCAGTATCAACTAACATAGGAGTTAGCCTCTCCTCTACTTGAACCTGCAGAATTGGTTCTCTATCAGCTGCTATGGTGACCATTGGCACCATAGGTAGATAGATAGATAGATAGATAGATAGATGTAAGTGTTCTGTGTGTGCTGTTTCAGTAGACGGATGCGTTTCACTTCTAATTTCTCGTAATCTTTTCATATTAATTGAGTCAAAGATCTTCCAAATCAACCATCACTACAGTACTGTTGCTTCATTGTCCCATATGTGACCGACTATGTAGAAGTGTGGGTGAACACATAGAAAACAAACATAGATCCAACATCTTCACCCTGTACAAAAAAAAGTGGGGCCGTAAGAATTATGTCACTAAAGTAAAAGCACTAAAGTTTAAGGATCTGGTTTTACTTCAAAACTTTTAATAATATCCAAGGGTTGTTTTAAATGATTTGGTACGGGAACTTCCGGTTGACAGCCGCATGGAGTAGACGCACGCGTTAGAGCTCCTGCCTACCTTTAACTAAATCCACTCACTCACTCCATCATTTTGTCATTTGGGCGATTTGCATTGAATATTTTTAATTTTTTTAAACTGAATTATATAATAATGTCTTCGAACCGCGGTAAATCTGGAAAGAAAGACGAGAATGCCGGTGCTAGCTTACCGTTATCGATGGCTGCTATGGCTCAGCTACTCGACCAGCACAGGGAGGCGCTGGCCGCGGACTTCAGGACCTCTTTTACTCAGCTGGAGAAAAAATTTGAACAAGTCCGCTCCGTGGTCGATGAACATAGCCAGCGGCTTTCATCACTCGAGCTGGCGTCTGATGACCTGAGCCAGCGTGTCACCGAGCTGGAAAACGTCTGCTCCAATCTCCGGGAGAGCAACACAAAATTGGCGGCGAAAGTGGTCGACCTTGAGGGCCGCAGCAGGCGGCAAAACATCCGCATCTTGGGCCTGGCGGAGTCCATTGAAGGCGACCGACCCACACTATTTTTCTCTGACCTCCTGTGTGAAGTCTTCGGTAAGGATACACCACTCACTGACCGCCAAACCGGCCACCGGACAGAGACCGCGACCCGTTATTCTCCGCCTGCACCGCTACCAGCAAAAGGAGCTCCTGATCCGCGAGGCCCGACGGAGGGGGAAACTGGAGTACCGCGGTCGGCCGGTTCGGATCGTGGAGGACTACTGCCCCGAGGTTATTATTCTTGTTGTTGTTACTATTATACTATAATGTTAGCATTGTAGTGATAGTAATTATAATAATAACATAACTCTTTACCTCGCAGAAGAAATTTTGATTTTCTGGGTTCTACCTCTTTATTATTGTGCCCAGTATGGTTAAAATTAGGTTTAAGGAGTGTTTTGTGAATATTTACAATAAGTAAGAAGATGAAGAAGAAGCAACGGGAAGGTTTTCTTTTGGTAATTGTATGAGCTTGCTGCTATGTTCTTTTGCAGCTGTCTTGGTGTGGGGTGGGAGGGTGGGGGGGGGGGCGTATTCTAAGGCTAATATTGGTTCATGGGCTCACACAAGCGCTGTGCAGCCGGTTATTTGTTTATCTATTGTTTCATGTTCATGTCAAGGATTCATTATCTGGAGTTATCATACTATATGTACTCATCAACCTGTGTTTTTATCTGAAGGAATTGGATAGAGTATTAAATCTTGTTAGCTGGAATGTTAAAGGTCTAAACCATCCTGTTAAAAGGAGGAGAATATTCTCTCACCTTAAACAGTTCAAAGCAGAATTTAATTTTCTACAAGAAACACATATTCGGGGTTCTGATAATTCTCGCTTGATGTCACGGTGGGCGGGGCAGCACTTCCATTCTTCCTTCCAGGCAAAGTCGAGGGGAGTTTCAATTCTTATCAAAATATCCCCTTTGTACACCACAATGTAATATCAGACACAAATGGCTGTTTCCTCATCGTTACAGGGAAAGTATATGATATAAATGTAGCTCTTGCTAACGTGTATGCTCCAAATGTGGATGATGTGAATTTTTTCCAACATTTTTTCTCATCCCTCCCTGATCTGAGTTCATACTCTCTTATCCTCGGTGGTGATTTCAACTGTTGGGTAGATCCTGTGCTGGACCGTTCCTCCCCCAAACCTGACTCGGTGAGTAAGTCGGCCTCACTCATTCAGTCCTTTCTTGCTAGCTCTGGTGTCTCTGATGTGTGGCGGTTCCTCCATCCAAGTGAAAAAGAGTACTCTTTCTTCTCACATGTCCACCACACTTTCACTAGGATTGATTATTTCTGTATTGATGATCAATTATTACCATATGCTCGTTCCTGCACTTATCAGGGAATAGTGATCTCAGACCACGCCCCTGTCGTATTATCCCTGGCTTTACCTAACCTTCCTCAAATTAAAAAGCACTGGCGTTTTAATTCAACCCTGCTTTCAAATGATGAATTTGTGAAATTTATAAAGGAACACATATCTCTCTTCTTCCAGCTGAATGCCACTCCTGATGTATCCTCCTTAGTAGTCTGGGATGCTTTTAAGGCATACCTCAGAGGACAAATAATTTCTTTCACGGCAAATATGAGGAGGAAGGCCCAGCAAGAACATTTAGAATTGGCCAAGCAAATTAAGGAAATAGATCATAAATACTCTCTCGTTAAAGATCCTGATCTCTACAATAAGCGAGTTGAGCTTCAAACTAAATTTAATCTGGCTTCAACATACCAAATAGAACGTCAACTTTTGCGAAATAAGAGTCTGTTTTACATCCATGGTGACAAAGCAGGGAAATTGCTTGCTAATCAACTGAGAGGACTTAGAACAAAAGGGCATATCACGAGAATTCAAATGGGGGATGGGACAATCACTTCAGACCATGTGAAGATTAATGACACATTCAGGACCTACTATTCCAAACTATATACCTCTGAATTTGCTAACGCTCAATCAATGAATGATTTTTTAAGTGGCCTCAATATCCCTACACTTTCTACTGACACTAAATTGAAATTAGAGGAACCTATAACGAAGGAGGAGGTTGCTGCAGCTATTCTCTGTTTACAATCTGGTAAATCCCCTGGGCCTGACGGGTTTCCAGCAGAATTTTTTAAGGCATTCTCCCCTCTCCTTTCATATCACTTAAGTGTAGTTTTATCTGATTCATTCAAACAAGGTAACCTTCCATCCTCATTCTACGAGGCGTGCATCACACTTATTGCCAAAAAGGACAAAGACCCTACTGAGTGCTCCTCGTATAGGCCAATATCTCTTTTAAATGTTGACACCAAAATCCTAGCTAAAGTTCTGGCCCGTAGATTGGAAAGCATACTACCATCACTTATATCAGATGATCAAACTGGCTTTGTCAAAAACCGACACTCATATTTCAACACACGTCGTTTGTTTGATATTCTGTACTCTCCCTCCAGTGGGGCTCCTGAATGTGTCCTCTCTCTGGACGCAGAGAAGGCATTCGACCGTGTTGAGTGGACATATTTATTCGCGACGTTGGAAAGATTTGGCTTTGGTCCTGGTTTTATCACTTGGATAAAACTTTAATATTCATGTCCTGTCGCGTCTGTCCTGACCAACTCTCAGTTTTCACAACCGTTTACCCTCAGTCGTGGAACCCGACAAGGGTGCCCTCTAAGCCCGCTTCTATTTGATCTGGCCATTGAGCCCTTAGCAATAGCGATACGCAACTGTGAGAAGATTTATGGTATACGGCGGTATGGTGTTGAACATAGGGTGTCTCTGTATGCTGACAACCTTTTATGCTTCATTTCGCATCCAGATATCTCAATACCTGCCCTGCTGGATTTACTGAATGGTTTTAGCCAGTTCTCAGGCTACAAACTAAATCTGAATAAGTCTGAACTCTTTGTCGTCAGTGAGGGGACGTCAGCAGTGGCATACACCAACTTTCCCTTTAAGATTGTGGAAAACAAATTCACTTACCTTGGCATTGCTGTAACAAAAAAACATATGCACCTTTTCAAAGAAAACTTTCTTACTCTGCTAAATCACACAAGACGTTGTCTATCGCAATGGTCACCTCTTTCAACATCCTTGGCAGGTCTAATTAATTCGATAAAAATGAATATTCTACCAAAATTTTTATATACTTTTCAATCTGTGCCAACATTCGTTCCTAAATCATTTTTTGACTCTCTAGATTCTGTCATCTCATCCTACATTTGGAAGGGCAAGTCGCCTCGACTACATAAGACACACGTCCAAAAATCTAAAAAAGATGGCGGCATGGCACTGCCCAACTTTCGTTTCTATTACTGGGCAGCAGTACATTCGATGTCTAACCTTCTGGTCCCACTTTCACAGCAGATCTGACTGTCCTCTATGGGTGACAATGGAGGTAGACTCTGCCAAAAACATCTCCATTCCCGCAATTCTTGGATCTTCACTCCCTTTCTCATCAACCACACTCATAGATAACCCCGTTGTCCGCCACACGCTGAGAGTGTGGGCTCAGTTCAGGAGACATTTTGGCCTTCTTGATTTTTGCCTCTCCAGCCCCATCACAACTAATCATCTCTTCCAACCTTCCTTACTAGACCCAAAATTTCGAGAATGGCAAAGACTAGGCATCTGTCGCTTTAAAGATCTCTTCATTGATAATATGTGTGCATCATTTGAACAACTAATGAGAAAATTCAACCTCCCAAATTCCCATTTTTTCAGTTATTTACAAATAAGAGACTTTATTCGCTGCCAGATACCAAAATTCCCTGTACAACCCGATTTGAATATTGCTGACTCGCTTCTTTGTCTGCAGCCATCACACAAAAGGTTAATATCAGTCATATATGGTAAACTACTAAGTGCAAGGCAAGCCCCCCTAGTAAAAATTAAAACAGCTTGGGAGCAGGATCTGAATATGGCTATACCTGAGGACACATGGGAGACAATCTTCAAATTGATAAATAGCAATTCTCTCTGTTCCCGTCACTGTCTGCTACAATTTAAAGTTGTGCACAGAACCCACATATCAAAAACCAAATTGGCCCGTTTCTATCCTAATGTAGATCCATGTTGTGACAAATGTAAGACAGACGAGGCTTCTCTTATCCGCATGTTCTGGACGTGTCCTAGTCTGGAGAAATTCTGGAGGGAAGTCTTCCAAACAATGTCGCTCATTGTCGGCCTAAACATAGAGCCTGATCCGCTAGTGGCTATCTTTGGTACTATGCGGGGCACCCAGCCATGTCTGACCCCGGCCAAACGCCGATCGCTGTCTTTTGCCTCTCTACTTGCTAGACGTGCAGTACTATTGAAATGGAAGGATGCTGCCCCGCCCACCCATGCGCAGTGGGTGTTGGAGGTGATGTCGTGCCTAAATCTCGAAAAAATACACTACTCTATACATAACTCCAAAGAAAAGTTTGAGAAGGTGTGGGGACCTTTTTTGAAACACTTTGATGGTTTCCAGACCCACTAGTGGCTTTCAGCATGTCTCTATGTCAATAACCCCACATATGTGATATCATAACCACCTATATTTGTATCATTAACACTTTTTCTTTGTTATTATTTACCGTCTTTCTAGTATGTGTATGCATATTTAAATATGTATGGAGATGCCTACTTGTTGAAATAGTATTGAAGTGCATATTGTTGTGTGTTTTATGCTGCCCATCTTTTTCTCCTCAAACTGAACCTGACTTCCAGATACTACCTCTATCACTCCAGGAATGAAGAACAATTGATTAATGTATTTGAATGTCACCGCATATTAGCCTGTTAAGTTGCGTGGGGAAAATTAATAAAAATACATTTGAGAAAAATGATTTGGTACAGTGTGTCTTTTTGACTTGTTTATTTGAATGTGTTTTGGCTTTGATTTGATGATTGAATGATTCATATTTTGTTGGTTATTTTACTGTTATTTCTATTTTGGTATGCGTCCTTGTCTATATATTGTACTTTATATAATAATGAATGAATAAATGAAATAAGAACCTCTGGTCTCCGTCGCTTCAGCAGTGTCCCTGAATGCCTCCTACAGAGTGGCCGGACAGCGACACTCAGTGGCTGATTGGAGCAACTGCAGCTTGTTTCTATACTACTGAGTTTCACAGTTTTCAGCTAACTCCTGATTATCATGAACTTTTAACCTGTCCACAGCGAGATGAGCTGTTAATGTGTGTTATTAATATATTAATATATATTATATAATGTATATTTATATATTTTATATATATATATATATATATATATATATATATATATATATATATATATATATATATATATAAATATAATATGTAATAATATATTAATATATATTTCAGTTCAATGACTGTCTTTTAACATGTGAGAAGTTGAGTAACGCATTAAAAGATGTATTGTTGAGTTTTTATTTGACAGTCTGTGGAGACTGTTGAAATAAATCAGCTCTGTACACAAACTGCTCAACAGTGAACACACAGTGGAGGAAATAGTAAGTATAGGTGAAATTTTGTATTTGAAAAGTGACTGTGTAATGCTTAAAATGTCTCTGGCAACTGGCTGCTGTACTGCTACTGACACACAGATTCAAACAGAAAGTGTTTTGATCCACAGAAACAATAAAGACAGGAAATATGTTTTTAGGAAGTTTTATTGTAGTTTTTTTTTGTTGCTGTTTTTATAAGTTTATTAAAGATATTTGCTTGTGTTAAGTGAGACACTCCATATGCTCTGTAAAGCAACGCTACCGCCACTGAGCTTCACTGCTTTCCCGGTTTGTAATGTGTAACCTCATAACTTTTTGTAAATAAATGAGAAAAAAGTCAGAAAATGAGGAACGCTTCACGAATTTGTGTGTCATCCTTGCACCTCTGTCTTGTACGTCTTCTCTGTCCCGATTCCTCACACTTTTGACGAATCTATCTGTGCTGTCCGTGATCATGTCAAGCTCAGCCAATCAAGTTGCTGTATCTGCAAATCTGAAACTGAGATTTAAGGTGAGTACAGACAAACTTTCATCCTTCAGCAAATTAATGTGAAAACAGCCATCTAACTCATACATCATTCTGCACATGAAGTTCAAACAGTCATCATATGGAACAATGTGCAAGGAGATTGTAATCCTTAAGATGTCAGTCCTGGTTAATTTGGCAAGTGCAATTTAATAATACAGCAAACACTTATCAGGCAGCTAAAACAGCCAACTGGGTATCTGTTTGCAAAACAACCAACAAAACTGACCGCATTTTAAGGAAACCTGTCGAAAATTATTATTTTAGATACATTTATAATCAACTACTACTTTTGGTGGTAACTATGGTGACAAATACAATGTATTTCCTGTTGCTGCTTTACTATAAAAATCAGCATATATTTACCCAGTTGAATGCTTTTAATCTAGCAGCAGTAGGAAATATTGATATTGCATTTGGAGTAAGTCAATGAATCACTTATTCTGTCTGGAAATACACAAAAACACCCAGAAAATGCAGAACCCATCACATAGGTGGTAACTATGGTGACAAATACAATGCATTTCCTGTTGCTGCTGTAAATATATGCTGTGAATTGATAAATGTTAAAGTATCAGCTAATGGGATGAAGTATCTTATTATTTGCTTCATATTATAATGTGGTGCTGTGTGTGATATTATGAAAACAAGAAGTTGTGTGTTGAGTGGAAAAGCATGGAAGAAAGAACTACTTGTCTCAGAATGCAAAGAAAATATGAAAATAACAAGGGGGGCTATCGCTCTGAAGGCATAAGATATAGGATGCTTTGCGTTCTATAAGTTTCAAACAGGAACGTTTGTTCGAGGAGGTTCGAGGGGGTCGGATGCAGTCACATGAAATCAGAAGATCCTGGAATGTGAGGATGCAAGGATGGAGTCAAATAAACAGCCAATCAGAAGACAACACATTATACATTGCATAAACATTTTTATTGCATATAAGACTGGGTCAGGGAGAGCATAGTCAGTCAGACTCCGTGAACTGACACATTTTGTTGTTTGTCAGGGATAGGAAAATCTTAACCCAGAGCTCTGTATGCTTTGTTCATTTACTGCTAAATAAATGGCATATTGAGACCGAATATCTTCTCCTATTTGCTTTATTAAACCAACACGCAGACTCAGCTCACACATAGTGTAAGATTAGTTAGTAAAGAAAGCTTAAGTCCAACACTGCTTTAAGACAATGGTCTCTTATTGCTTGATTTGTCTTTTCTCAGCAAGTTCATGCAGATGCCCACTGAATCACTTATTCTTTCTGAAAATACACAAAAATCCTACATAATGCAGAACTGTTTCTGTTTAGAAAACAGCCTTTATTTGCTTAACACACACAGATGTATGTCTATCTATCTATCTATCTATCTATCTATCTATCTATCTATCTATCTATCTATCTATCTATCTATCTATCTATCTATCCATCCATCCATCATTGACTGCCACCTGATGAAGCAGGATTATGACTATGTTTCTGTCTGTATTGTGCACGTGACTTCTGTTGACAGTAACATGTTCTTTCAGTTAAAAAATCAAACTTCATTTTAGAATCAATTTAAAATCAGAGCAGTTTTATTCAGCAATGCAAACTCACTCAATAAGAGCATGTCATAGATGTTCCCGGGTCAGAATAAGATAAGATATTTCTTTATTCCCCACAATGGGGACATTTGCAGTGTTACAGCAAGTGGACAGTAGAAATGGAAGAACATCAATAAGAAATAATAAAGAACAATAGATAAGTACGAATAGTAGAGCATATAATAATAAACAATTACACAACATTGAAGAGGCCAATTCTTCAAGAAATAGTATTAGCAATTCTAAATAGTAGGTCATGTACGGGACAATGAAGCCACAGTACTGTAGTGATGGTTGATTTAGAAGATCTTTGACTCAATTAATATGAAAAAATGACTAGAAATTAGATATGAAAAGCATCCGTCTACTGAAACCCTTACATCTATATATTATTATGTTCTCAGGTCAAAGGTCATTATGTGAGTGATGGCACCCAGATTAATTTTATAAGACTAAATGATGACACACACACACACACACACACACACACAAAAACATAAATGTGTGTCTATCTATCTATCTATCCATCTATCTATCTATCTAGCTATCTAGCTATCTAGCTATCTATCATCTATCACAGTACTGTAGTGATGGTTGATTTGGAAGACCTTTGACTCAATTTAATATGAAGAAATGACTAGAAATTAGAAATGCAAAGCATCCATCTACATATGTATATTATTATGTTCTCAGGTCAAAAGTTATGTGAGTGATGGCACCAAAGTTAATTTTATATCACTGGCAGAGATGTTTTCATTCTGAAGAGGAACTGCCTTTTAGAATTGCTAATACTATCTCTTGAAGAATTGGCCTGTTAAATGTTGTGTAATTGTTTTTTATTATATGCTCGACTATTTGTACTTATCTATTGTTGTATTCTTTCTTATTGATGCTCTTCCATTACTGTCCACTTGCTGCTGTAACACTGCAAATTTCCCCATTGTGGGACTAATAAAGAAATATCTTATCTTCTCTCTTATCTATCTTTTGACCCACAACATCTATGACATGCTCTTATTGTAGTAATGGAGCTGAGTGTGACTTTTAATAAAACTGCTGTGATTTTAAATTGATTCTAAAATGAAGTCTGATTTTTTAACTGAAAGAATATATTGCTGCCAACAGGACTCACGTGCACAATACAGACAGAATCATAGTCACTATCCTGTTTCATAAAGTGGCAGTCAATTAGATAGATAGATAGATAGATAGATAGATAGATAGATAGATACATCGATAAATAGATAGATAGATAGATAGATAGATAGATAGATAGATAGATAGATAGATAGATAGATGGATAGTTAGATAGATAGATAGATAGATAGATAGATAGATAGATAGATAGATAGATAGATAGATAGATGTAAGAGTTCTGTCTGTTGTGGTCTGTGTGCATGTGTGTGTGTGTAGTTTTAATAATCATTAAGCCTCATGAAATTAATCTGGGTGCTATCACTCACATAATGACCTTTGACCTGAGAACATCGTTGACATGCTCTTACTGTAGTAATGGAGCTCAGTCTGATTTTGCATTGCTTAAAGAAAATGCTGTGATTTTAATTGATTGTAAAATGATGGAGGTGATAGATAAATAGATAGATAGATGTAAGGGTTATGTGTGTGCTGTTTCAGTAGACGGATGCGTTTCACTTCTAATTTCTCGTATTCTTTTCATATTAATTGAGTCAAAGATCTTCCAAATCAACCATCACTACAGTACTGTTGCTTCATTGTCCCATATGTGACCTACTATGTAGAAGTGTGGAGGAACACATAGAAAACAAACACAGATCCAACATCTTCACCCTGTACAAAAAAAAGTGGGGCCATAAGAATTATGGCACTAAAGTAAAAGCACTTAAGTTTAAGGATCTGGTTTTACTTCAAAACTTTTAATAATATCCAAGGGTTGTTTTAAATGATTTGGTACAGTGTGTCTTTTTGACTTGTTTATTTGAATGTGTTTTGGCTTTGATTTGATGATTGAATGATTCGTATTTTGTTGGTTATTTTACTGTTATTTCTATTTTGGTATGTGTCCTTGTCTATATATTCTACTTTATATAATAATGAATGAATAAATGAAATAAGAACCTCTGGTCTCCGTCGCTTCAGCAGTGTCCCTGAATGCCTCCTACAGAGTGGCCGGACAGCGACACTCAGTGGCTGATTGAAGCAACTGCAGCTTGTTTCTATACTTCTGTTCGTTTTCAGCTCACTCCTGATTTTTATGAACTTTTAAACTGTCCACAGCGAGATGAGCTGTTAATGTGTGTTATTAATATATTAATATATATATATATATATATATAATATATATTTATAGATTTTATTTTTTTTAGGTGAAATTTTGTATTTGAAAAGTGACTGTGTAATGCTTAAAATGTCTCTGGCAACTGACTGCTGTACTGCTGCTGATACATACAGATTCAAACAGAAAGTGTTTTGATCCACAGAAACAATAAAGACAGGAAACATGTTTTTAGGAAGTTTTATTGTATTGTATCAATACTCAAATCTTTACTTTGAAAGGCACCTGGCAGACCGTCACACACACAGGGACACACACAAACATAAATGTGTATCTATCTATCTATCTATAGATCTATCTATCTATCTATCTATCTATCTATCTATCGATCTATCAATCTATCAATCTATCAATCAATCAATCTATCTATCTATCTATCTATCTATCATCTATCACAGTACTGTAGTGATGATTGATTTGGAAGACCTTTGATATATAATTTAATATGAAGAAATGACTAGAAATTAGAAATGCAAAGCATCCGTATACATATGTATATTATTATGTTCTCAGGTCAAAAGTTATGTTAGTGATGGCACCAAGGTTAATTTTATAACATTAAATGATTACTAATTCTCAAATTTATACTTTGAAAGGCACCTGGCAGACCTTCACACACACAGAGACACACACAAACATAAATGTGTATCTATCTATCTATCTATCTATCTATCTATCTATCTATCTATCTATCTATCTATCTATCTATCTACCTATCTATCTATCTATCTATCTATCTATCTATCTATCTATCTATCTATCTATCTATCTATCTAAAATTAAGATAGATAGATAGATAGATAGATAGATAGATAGATAGATAGATAGATACATAGATAGATACATAGATACATAGATGATAGATAGATAGATAGATAGATAGATAGATAGATAGATAGATAGATAGATAGATAGATAGATAGATAGATAGATAGATACATAGATACATAGATGATAGATAGATAGATAGATAGATAGAGAGATAGATAGATAGATAGATAGATAGATAGATAGATAGATAGATAGAGAGATAGATAAATATCTATCTCTCTATCTATCTATCTATCTATCTATCTATCTATCTATCTATCTATCTATCTATCGATCTATCAATCTATCTATCTATCTATCTATCTATCTATCTATCTATCTAAAATTAAGATAGATAGAGAGATAGATAAATATCTATCTCTCTATCTATCTATCTATCTATCTATCTATCTATCTATCTATCTAAAATTAAGATAGATAGAGAGATAGATAAATATCTATCTATCTATCTATCTATCTATCTATCTATCTATCTATCTATCTATCTATCGATCTATCAATCTATCAATCTATCAATCAATCTATCTATCTATCTATCTATCTATCATCTATCACAGTACTGTAGTGATGATTGATTTGGAAGACCTTTGATATATAATTTAATATGAAGAAATGACTAGAAATTAGAAATGCAAAGCATCCGTATACATATGTATATTATTATGTTCTCAGGTCAAAAGTTATGTTAGTGATGGCACCAAGGTTAATTTTATAACATTAAATGATTACTAATTCTCAAATTTATACTTTGAAAGGCACCTGGCAGACCTTCACACACACAGAGACACACACAAACATAAATGTGTATCTATCTATCTATCTATCTATCTATCTATCTATCTATCTGTCTATCTATCTACCTATCTATCTATCTATCTATCTATCTATCTATCTATCTATCTATCTATCTATCTATCTATCTATCTATCTATCTATCTATCTAAAATTAAGATAGATAGAGAGATAGATAAATATCTATCTCTCTATCTATCTATCTATCTATCTATCTATCTATCTATCTATCTATCTATCTATCTATCTATCTATCTATCTTAATTTTATAAGACTAAATTATTATTAATTCTCAAATCTTTACTGTGAAAGGTACCTGGCAGACCTTCATACACACAGAAACACACAAACATAAATATCTATCTATCTATCTATCGATCTATCTATCTATCTATCTGTCACAGTAGTGTAGTGATGGTTGATTTAGCAGATCTTTGACTCAATTAATACGAATAAATGACTAGAAATTAGAAATGAAACGCATCAGTCCACTGAAACTAACCTTGTATGGTTTAATTTGTCTATTCTCAGCAAATTGATGCAAATTGCTCACTGAATCACTTAATCTCGTTGGACATCCACTAAAACATCCAGACATTTCAGAATTCATCACATTGAACTAATTGTGTTTAGGAATCAACCTTTCTATCAGTTCTACTAAGAAAATGGATTTCAACTAACTTTTTATGGCTTAATTCGTCTATTCTCAGCAAGTTCATGCAACTATCACTGAATCACACATATTCTCTTTGGACATACACTAAAACACTCAGATATATCAGAATTCATCACATTGAACTAATTGTGTTTAGAAATCAACCTTTCTATGGGTTCTGCTAAGAGAATGGATTACAACTAACTTTTTATGGCTTTATTCGTCTATTCTCAGAAAGTTCATGCAACTAATCACTGAATCACTTATTCTCTTTGGACATACACTAAAACACTCAGATATTTCAGAATTCATCACATTGAACTAATTGTGTTTAGAAATCAACCTTGCTATGGGTTCTGCTAAGAGAATGGATTACATAACTATTTATGGCTTTATTCGTCTATTCTCAGCAAGATCATGCAACTAATCACTGAATCACTTATTCTCTTTGGACATACACTAAAACATGCAGACAGTTCAGAATTCATCACATTGAAGTAATTGTGTTTAGAAATCAACCTCTCCATGGCTTCTGCTAAGAGAATGGATTACAACTAACTTTTTATGGTTTAATTCGTCTATTCTCAGCAAGTTCATGCAACTATCACTGAATGACTTATTCTCTTTGGACATACACTAAAACACTCAGATATTTCAGAATTCATCACATTGAACTAATTGAGTTTAGAAATCAACCTTTCTATCAGTTCTGCTAAGAAAATGGATTACAACTAACTTTATATTGCTTTATTCGTCTGTTCTCAGTAAGTTCATGCAACTAATCACTGAATCACTTATTCTCTTTGGACATACACTAAAACACTCAGATATTTCAGAATTCATCACATTGAACTAATTGTGTTTAGAAATCAACCTTTCTATGGGTTCTGCTAAGAAAGTCTATTCTCAGCAAGTTCGTGCAACTAATCACTGATTTGAGAGTTAATAATTATTTAGTCTAATCAAATTAAGATAGGTTTAGATAGATAGATAGATAGATAGATAGATAGATAGATAGATAGATAGATAGACAGATAGATAGATAGACAGACACACACACACACAAATTTATGTTTGTTTGACCTGAGAAAAGGGTTTCAGTAGAAGGATGCTTTTCATTTCTAATTTCTAGTCATTTCTTCATATTAATTGAGTCAAAGGTCTTCCAAATCAACCATCACTACAGGACTGTGACAGATAGATAGATAGATAGATAGATAGATAGATAGATAGATAGATAGATATATAGATAGATAGATAGATAGATAGATAGATAGATAGATAGACAGACAGACACACACACACACATATTTATGTTTGTGTGTGTGTGTGTGTGAAGGTCTGCCAGTTGCCATTCAAAGTAAAGATTTGAGAATTAATAATCATTTAGTCTTATAAAATTAATAGAGATAGATAGATAGATTGATAGATAGATAGATAGATAGATAGATAGATAGATAGATAGATAGATTGATAGATAGATAGATAGAAAGATAGAAAGATAGAAAGATAGAAAGATACATAGATACATAGATAAATAGTTGATACACACACTTTTGTTTGTGTGTGTCTGTTTGTGTGTGAAGGTCTGCCAGGTGCCTTTCAAAGTAAAGATTTGAGAATTAATAATCATGTAGTCATATGAAATTAAGATAGATAGATAGATAGATAGATAGATAGATAGATAGATAGATAGATAGATAGATAGATAGATAGATAGATAGATAGATAGATAGATAGATAGATAGATAGACATTTATGTTTGTGTGTGTCTGTGTGTGTTTGAAGGTCTGCCAGGGGGCTTTCAAAGTAAAGATTTGAGAATTAATGATAATAATTGACACTATTGATCATCAAATCCTGTTACAGAAACTTGAACATTTAATTGGTATTAAAGAAACAGCATTGATTGGTTTAAATCATATTTATCTGATAGATTTCAGTTTGTAAATGTCAATGATAAATCCTCCATGCAAACAAAAGTTAAACATGGTGTTCCTCAAGTTTCAGTTCTTGGACCAATACTATTCTCCTTATATATGCTTCCTTTAGGAAACATTATCCGGAATCACTCAATAAATTTTCATTGTTATGCAGATACTCAATTATATCTATCAATAAAGCCAAATGAAATTAACCAATTAACTAAACTACAAACATGCATTAAGGACATAAAGGCCTGAATGACCTGTAACTTCCTGTTATTAAACTCAGAAAAAACTGAACTTATTGTGCTTGGCAATAAACACCTTAGAAATTCATTATCAAATGACATAACTCCTCTGGATGGCATTACTCTGGCCCCCAGCTCCACTGTAAGGAACCTAGGAGTTATCTTTGATCAGGATCTGTCCTTTAATTCCCACATAAAACAAATTTCAAGGACTGCCTTCTTTCATCTGCGTAATATTGCAAGAATTAGACATATCCTGTCTCAAATTGATGCCGAAAAACTAGTCCATGCATTTGTTACTTCTAGGCTGAACTACTGTAATTCATTATTATCAGGCTGTCCTAACAAGTCTCTAAAGACTCTCCAGCTGGTCTACAACGCAGTTGCTCGTATTCTGACAAAAACTAGAAAAAGATATTACTCCCATCTTGGCTTCACTGCATTGGCTTCCTGTAAAATTCAGAATAGAATTCAAAATCCTCCTCCTCACCTTCAAAGCCCTCAATGGTCAGGCTCCATCATATCTTCATATAGTACCTTATGTACCTACTAGAACACTGCGCTCCCAGCATGCAGGCCTACTTGTATCTTGTAACTGGAGGAAGAGCCTTCAGTTACCAGGCTCCTCTCCTGTGGAACCATCTTCCAGATTTGGTCCAGGGGGCAGACACCCTCTCTACATTTAAGAGTAGGCTTAAAACTTTCCTTTTTTATAAAGCTTATAGTTAGGGCTCTTAGAGCTTTTAGCTTATCCTGCTATAGACTTAGACTGCTGGGGGACCCCTATGATGCACTGAGCTCCTCTCCCCTCCTCCCTCTCTCTCTCTATCCATCCATCTATATCTATTAACATTCATGTACTACTTATGCATTCAATAACCTAAACTTCTTCCCCGGAGTTGTCTGTGCTTTCTCGTCTCACAGGTAATCTGGGCCTGTAGACGTCCGGATGACAGATTCCAGTACCTTCTGGCTTCATTGTTGATTTTCATTGTGCTTCTCTCCTCTATCCTTCCTTTCTCTCCTCTCAACCCCAACAGAAAAGACACATTCCTGACCCCCCACCCCTCTGTGTCTCCTGAAACCACACAGAACATGAAAGTGAGAAAATTACTGTTAAAAACTTAAACAAGAACATCGTAGTAAATAGTGTGGTTTAAACAATACCAATTACTTATACCAGTATCAATTACCTAAAGAAACCTCCATTGTAACAACTATTACAGCGATCACAGATAAATGTGTATTTGAAGAACTGTCATTATAATTTCTCTTTTCATAAAAACAAATGTTGGTATGAGAATGTTTACTTAATGTGAGAAAGTGTTACATTGATGTTATGCTTACATTATGGTGATAATCAATTATCTATCATGGAATAAGTAGAATAGCAATGTGTTATGCTTGATCATATTATTCCTTTTCAGGTTTTAATGAATGGCAGCTTGATGAATCAAGCTGATGTCATATCAATGCCAGAATAATACATCCTGTGTTCTGTGTAAATAGGTTATAGTATGCTTTTTATAATCAGGACTAAATACTGAATGAATGATGTTGATGAAAAGTTTCATGGTAAGAAGCTGGAAATTAGATCCTCAGAGTAGCTGTGATGAATCTGATTGGCTGACACACAAGCTCTCCCCAGGAGCAAAACCAGCTACACCCATCTGAAACCGGCTTTGCTGACCTGGATGGGCTTTGCGTTGTTTCAGGTTTTGCTTTGTCCATGTTTTCTTTTCTTCACCTCACATATTCTTAACCTTATCTTATTCTTTTAATCTTTAGTTATTCTTTATCTACGTTTTCTTACGTTTTTGTAATCTTGTAACTTTCACCAGTAATGTACAGAGAAAAGGCCCTAAACACGTCATTAAGTTTTGCATTCAGCCTGTTTTTGACATTTTTGATGATTTTGACGTGTTGCCAACACTGAGATCTCCCCAGAAAGTTATTAAACAGTGAACAAGTTAAATGGGACTTTTTTCATCAACCTGAGAAAACTTTTTGGGCAGAGAAACGTCTGTCAACCCTGCGACTCATCATAACCGAGAGGGACAAAGTCTGCCAGCAGGCAACTACTGGAGCCAGGCAGTCTGACCCGGACCAGCCTCACCCCACCCGGACCTGCGACGCTCTCTGAGATCTTCCACTTGGTGTGCGTACGCGTGGTTCTGAAGGACGGACAGCTGAGACCCTCCATGGATGAAAATGAGTAAAGGCTTTCCCAACAAACAAACAAGATGCTAGTGCAGTCACAAAAGCATTTATAACAGAAAAGTAGAATGGGAGACAAAGCCTTCAGCTATCAGGCTCCTCTCCTGTGGAACCATCTTCCATATTTGGTCCGGGAGGCAGACACCCTCCTTACATTTAAGAGGCTTAAAACTTTCCTTTTTGATAAAGCTTATAGTTAGGGCTCTTAGAGCTTTTAGCTTATGCTGCTATAGACTTAGACTGCCGGGGGAATCCCATGATGCACTGACCTCTCTCCTCCTCCCTCTCTCTCTCTATCCATCCATCTATATCCATTAACATTCATGTACTACTTCTTCCCCGGAGTTGTCTGTGCTTTCTCGTCTCACAGGTAATCTGGGCCTGTAGACGTCCGGATGACAAATTCCAGTCCCGGACCCGGTTCTGCCTGAGGTTTATTCCTGTTGAAAGAGAGTTTTTTCTTGCCACTGTCGCCAAGTGCTTGTGGGAATGTTGGGTCTCTTTAAAATTAAAACCTGAAGATTTCGGTTTAGGACCTGCTCTATGTGTAAAGTGCCTTGAGATAACTTTGTTGTGCTTTGGTGCTATACAAATAAAGATTGATTGATTGATTGAAAATCAAAGCTTGGCATTTAACTTACATGTTTGTATTTTGTTTGTCTGTTGCCCATAGGTTTTTATTTCTGTTTCAAATTCTCCATACAGACACACATCTATACTGGCACACCACCACTTTCACTCTTGACCTACTCACACAGACACGCATGTGCATGCGCAGGCTGTCAAACTCAGCTTTACTGATTAAAAAGTACAAGATTGCTCTTCTGAGTCATGCAGTACTACAGATACTTGTGTAAAAAAGACTCTAGTAAAAGCAGGCGCACTGATTCAACTCTTTACTCCAGTAAAAATAGAAAGTTCAATTACTTCCAGTGATCATTCACTTCTAAGTAATTCAGTTTAACTGAATTACTTAGAAGTCACCAAATGACTTGCTTTAACGAATTTCGTTAAAGTTTAGATAATGCAGATTTGTAACAGACTGTATAAACTTAGCATTTCATAATTGTGGTAGCAGCGGTGCAGCAGATGTAATGAAGTCCACACATCACGCTGGATGCAAACCAATATTAATCCTATAGCCTATTCATTATAATGTCCATGGACATAAATTGAGTTATTTTGCCTTAATAATGATAAAATAATACACAAAAAATTATCAGATTGGGAAACCATATATGCATAATGTCTCCTTGTTGCATTTAGTGTTAAAGCATTTAATGTTGCATTTAATGAGCTTTTCTCAGGCTGCTTATTGGATGAAAATCTAGAATGAAAACTAACTAATGCTGTGTCCGAAATCACTCACTACTTACTATGGGCCTAGGTCAAAATGGGTGGGCCTGTACCTAAAATCCATTCTCCATTCTCCATTCTCCATTCATCCATCCATCCCTCCATTCTAACCTGTAATTTTGATGTACATTCATTGTATAATGACAATTTCCCAGAAACCCCAGCTCGTCATTTAAAAATCAATTTTATTTTAATACAATTTAAATTGTGCTTACTTTTTGGAGGGAATATTTTCACCGAAAATTTTAAGTGGAAGTGTAAAAAAATTGGTACTGGACTTTGTTATATTTTATCAGAGTCCTGTAATTACCGGATAAGGAAACCAAGAGATCTGTGTCTCCACTGTGGTTGTCACTGTCCGTTGAAATACTACGTATTAAATAGCGCGTCCTTTTTTAAATCACTAGACTGGGTTTGTCTCATGGGGTATTTCTTGGTTTGACAGTGACAGTGATCAGTGATCAGAGAGGAATTGTTAAGTGTCCGCGAGTGTGACAGACAGTGTCCTGTCAGATGTACGGCAACTTCAATTGCATCAGTACTTTCTAATGGATTAACTAAATTGTACCCTTCATTAGGCTACTTTATACAGAAGAAAAGAAGTAAATACAAGTAATATTAGTGTATATTTAGCCTAGTATTTTAATCAGGTTTAATCACAGAGTTATAATGTGATGAATCCAGTAAATTTTTTAAATCGTTGGACAGCCTAGTCTTTTCTATGAGCAGTGGGTCTAAACCCACTGCTCCTCCCCGTAGACAAATGAGGTATTGCAGCTGGTTTTCACTCAAGCAGCTTAGGGGCATTTCCAGTCGGGGCCTCATTGACGACGTCATCGCTGGAGGATCACATTACCCCCCTGCGCCCATTATCGGCCAGTCAAGGACCTGTCAGGGACCAGCTAAGGAGCCATCAAGGAAACAGGGGAACTTTGGAATGGCTTCATCTGTATGTGTGTGTACACATGTATGCACAGCTCCAGAGACAGTACAAATTATATTGTGCTGAATTCACAAGTCAGAGAATTTGTATCGTCTTGCAGGCCTGCAGTAACTCTGTTATCTGCATGTGCTGGTGTGTGCAGCATGTAATTCAGTTGTACAGTTTTTAGTTTGAGCTCTTTCTCTTTCATATCAGCCTCAGTTTACTGTTAACTTTCCCATAGCCACATCAGAGGTGAATTTACTTACTCCAAATGCAATGCCAATATTTCCTACTGCTGCCACTTCACATTAAAAGTGTTCAGCTGGTGAAATATATGCTGATTCTTATAGTAAAACACCAACAGGAAATGCATTGTATTTGTCACCATAGTTAGCATCAAAAGTGATAGTTGATTATAAATGTGTCTAAAATTATTAGTAGGCTTCCTTAAAATGCAGTCAGTTGTTGGTTGTTCTGCAAACAGATACCCAGTTGCCTGTTTCAGCTGCCCAATAAGTTTTTGCTGTATTATTAAATTGCACTTGCCAAATTAACCAGGACTGAAATCTTAATGATTACAACATAACTAATTTTTCCTTTCACATTGTTCCATTTAATGAATGTTTGAACTTCATGTGCAGAGTGACGTATGAGTTTGACATCTGTTTTCACATTAATTTGCTAAAGGGTGAAAATTTCTCTGTACTCACCTTAAATCTCAGTTTCAGATTTGTGATATCACAAATTAGTTCGTACTGAGTGGTGGTCCAATATGCAATAAACACAGGTGTGATGTGAATATGTGAAGTCGTCAGTGCATTGAGCACAAAGTTTTCAGTGAAATGGAGACATGTATTCAACAGTTAAACTTGTGAAATTAGTAATAATTGCTATACTAATCCTAATACTATTTAGGATTTTTTAAATCAGGGAGAATAAGTACTTCAGAATTTTTATAAGGTGTTCTGACTTTCTTATGGACTATGTTTGTATGTCTTGAAATATGTCTGGAAGGGACCTTTAACCCCATAAGACCCAGATATAGAACAAAATGAGCAACATTTTTTTTGACCTCTCAGATATTGTTTTAGGAGGCATCTGATGTAGAAATGTTGAGTTTTCTATTTTTTTACATTTTAGTATATTTTTTGTGAAATAGGGTTGGGTATTTGTACTCACTTTGTCTGAATGGATATACAGAACATATAAGCATTCATTTGCAGGGTTGATTGCTTACTTAGCCCCATAACAGTATATATCATGAGTAATAATCACACAACAATTATAGTTTTATGAATGAGCAGTTATTAATAAAAATACTGGAAAAAATTTATTTACAAAATGTTTTAGCCATATTCACTTTCAATGTGGTTTGAATGAAGGTTGTCTCAATCCCAGTCTATGTTGACTTGCAGTGATAGTATTATGCTCTCTACTTAAAAGGATATATACTAAAAGGAACATATGCATCCCCCCAGAGCACTTATAGGTTCACATTCAAGATTCCTGAATTCAGAACCTGTTTTTCTTTCTCTTAATGCTACAAGGTGCTACTTGGGCAAACCCTCAGAAAAATAGCTCAGGATCATTAAGAAGTTAAAAAACTACAAAGATACAGGGAGTTTCAAATACTGCAATAAATACCACATATAATTTAGTCATGTGTTATGGTGCAAGCTAAACTAAGTAAACATTTAACAGACAAGCACATTTAGAACTTAGTTACAATGAATGGTCTAACACTTTAAATTTCTGCTAAATTTTTTTTCAATGTGTGAAGATGTGAGAAGTGTCCTTGTGTAATGTGTAAGGAGCACAGGCTAATTTGACTACCACTCTGGTCCAACGTTGTAGAATTACAACATAGACAGCTCTAAGTCAAATTTGATGATTTTTTCCAAAATAACTAAGTATGTACATGTTCCAGACATTGTAATAACTTTCTTGAATATTGACAAATCCAGTCGTGCAAATAAAAGGAAATGAGCTCAACGGGAAGTTTATAGGTAGAGTGAGTTCATGGCCAGATGACCGGACCTATAAACACTTCTTCTATCCTATAGCATTGTGAGGACAAATAATAGGACCAATTAGCTATGTAAATGTAAAAAAAGCATTTGCAGACCTTTTTTTGAATTGTTAAAAGTGATGTTGTAATTCTGCAACAGTGGGTCTTACAGGGTTAACTACTATCTCCTCACTTTCAGTCTTCTTCAGGGAGGATAAATGCATACTTGCAGTTCCAAAAATGTATTTTCTTTATTAAATAATCCTAGTTTAACAGCAGAAACATTGTCTTTTCAATTCCATTTCTTTTCAGATATGTGCAACATCAAGCAAAACAGCCTGACCACACTTCATGCAAATTAAATAAAGTGGGGTCATTTAAATCTTGCGTTGTGAAAACTGAATCAAAAAATTGGAGTGACACAAAATAATGTACCCCTACCACTATAAGAATCAGTGAATATCCTTCTAAGTCTGTGACATTACAGTTAAAATAGTGATTATTTTTGGGTTACATACAGTAAGATCACAGTAAGGTCCAAAAAGCAGTGAGGAGGTATCTGGGCCATCATACAGCTTCACAAAGTTGTTGTGACAATCTCCAGGGTCATCCTCACTGATTTGGGTAAAGGTGACAGACACCATAGTCATAATGGTTAAGGTGGAATAATCATTGTATCAATTTTACTCTGAAAAAGGCCAGATTTAAATGTGTTTTCACTGTGGGTTCAAACTTAACTTTATACAGTGTAGTTCTTTCTCTTTGCCACAAGAGGGAGTATTCACCAAGGTGAGCGCTTGTAGATGAGCTAAAATTAGTAGTGTGTGTTACCTTTTGACAACTTATTCCTGAGAACTCTTAGAGCTCTTCTGATGTCATTTGGCCAAATGATGCAGTAAATGATCATCACATGTACATTTCTTATATGTTATATGTGAAAGGGTGAATTGTGTATTTCTTTTTGAAGATAATTTTCAATGCCCTGTCCGGCATCCGGCGCAGCATCAAGCCGGACACGTATTTGTCCTCCTTTTTGAGGCACTAGGCTTGAAGAGCAGAGTTTTTTCATCTTTGCTGGGATGCAGCACAACATCAAATCATAGACTGTAAAAAAATGCATCCAACGCAGCAACATATCTGGTCTAACAAATGATTGGCTAAGAGCGGTGTCAGATAAATATCTGCTTATATCATTGGTTAAAAACATAAACAAGGGTCCATGTGCTGCTACGTCATATGACATTGACAGAAAGTTATCATCATGTCAAAACGCAAGACTTCGAAAGAACAGAAGTTTTGCTGTGCTGAAGGACAGCCTCAGAAATGTATAGAGTGACAGCGCTGCGCCCCCTGCTGTCGGAAAGGAGTTATAGCAGAGGAGTCGTAGCAGAGTGAGCTGATACATCAGGTGGAAACGTGCCACAGAGAAAGAGGGAGAGACTTTGCTGATTATTATTGTTGCCCTGTTGGTCGGGAGTTGGGAGCTCCACAGTGTGCGTTCGTATACCAGTGAGTGTAATGTTTATGGTTGTCAAATCACGTTATGCTGTTCATTATGGTTTATTCCTGTGTTGATAATCCTGCTAACCAATTAGCTCGCTTAAGCTAATAATTGCTAATAATAAGCAGTCTCTCACATGTGTATGTTTATATTATTAGTGTATATTATCGGTTGATGTAAATCAAGAGGATGATTCACCATTATTTCATTGGTTATTTACCACTACTGATAGCCCGGTGTACAGTTAAAATGATGGGCTGTTCTGATGACTGTTTTTTTCTTATTCTGTTACAGAACCACACACACACACACACACACACACACACACACACACACACACACACACACATAATCATCCATCATACTCCCACCCTCAACATTGTTGATCTACAATAAAGAAATTAAGGGAACATCATCTGGACTCATGCATTTTAACTGATGCCCCCCAGCGGCCACAAGTGTATCCATCCAGTTCATATACAGTCCTTAGAATAATGTCCAGAACAAATTGGTCCTGTGTGGTTACTGTGGGATACAGCTGTTCCAGGATCAGCGTAGCACTCCCCGCCCATCAGATGTTCGGCCTCGTCGCAGAACACGACCCCCAGTGTGGATGGACGACTATGAGGTCTCCCGGCCGGGAGAGAGACAGCAGCCCTATCCTAGCATGGGGAGATCTGCGGAGAGACACGTCAGGATGACGCCTCTCACACTGCCATCGCTAGAAGATGAGTATGGTTCAGAGGATGGAGCAGCAGCCCCATATTCATATCCTCATCAGACTGTTTACATGGACTCAGATTACCTGTCCCCGAGCAGGCCGGTCTCTTCCCAGTGAAGGCCTCATAGAGAAACCCCCCCTGAAGTCATGGAGACTTTGCACAGGCTGTTTGAAGACATTCAGAGGTTACACAGACTGATGAGAGACATGCACAGGAGACTTGACACCCATGTCCCTGTACAGGATCTACCAACCCTACAATCCACATTCCACTCTCCATCACCAGACCTACCTGAGCAGCGTAGTGGTCATCATCAGCCTGTAGGAGAAGAGGACGACTGACCACCACCACCCCCTGGGGCAGATGATGAGATCTACCCACCAGCACCACTATCACAGGACCCAGCAGCAGAACTGGCAACGCTCCTGAGAGGTATGATGCCAATATATCAGGAACAACCTGTTCTACCAGATCTACATTATCCAGCACCACGGGTGCAGACACCAGAGTACTGTGCACCTTATACCCCCACCAGGGCTGAGTCACTGCACAGGCCATCGCCCTCCCCCCAACATGAGTCTATATACCGTGGGCCCCAGCCTACAATCCCTTCCTTCTCAAAAGGGGATCCAAGAGAATTCGCCAGGCTTAAAGTAGCACTCGAAAATCAGTTACCGGAGGATGCTACAGAGCGCTTTAAATACCAAATTCTGATGGATCATTTGAAGTATGAGGAGGTGTTGCTCATAGCAGATTCCTACACCAACTCACCACAGCCATATACTGACACCATGACCAGCTTCACTGAGCACTACGGGCAACCACACTAGCTGGCTCTCAGGAAGATTGCTGAAGTAATGGATGCTCCAAACATTGCACGTGGTGACACACGTGGATTCAAACTGTTTGCCCTGAAAGTGAGAGCCCTGGTTGGAATGTTGGACCAGTTAGGAGACAACGGCCAGACAGAGCTCCACTGCGGGTCATTGTGACACGGCTGTTGTTTAAGCTGCCACAAGACATGAGAGCGTGAGAGCGAGTTCAAGAGGTTCCTGTATCCCATGCGGGTCACTATTCCCAGCCTCTTGCATTTTTCTGACTGGCTCAACTACGAGTTAACCTCTTAATCACTGGGCCTCTTTCAGAGGGTGCTGCCTGAAAATGACATACCCAAAATGAATGCAGTATATCTCTGCAACTACAAGGTCTATATGAACAATCTTGGTATCATAATAAAGGGAACACTTGTGAGATGTTTGCAGAAGTGAAAGCATCAGCATATATGTTACTGGGTCAGAATAAATGAAGATTGAACACAGCAGAAATTTCAGATTTCAGTTCCGCCTGACAGAAATTTCCACTTTCAAAGTGAATAACACCTTCTAAATCATGCAACATCTGAACTTTACCTATGCCAAGTTTGAGGCTGATAAAGTACAGCACAGCAAAGTTAGAGAGACACGAATAGAGACAGGTACACTTGGATACATTTTGGCACAGTTTGGCACATTTTGGGTACTGTCTGTGCCATTTGAAATCTCTCAGGGGCCAAACTGTGAAACTCAATCATTTTTACTTACATGTCATTAGAGGTATTCCTTCTATCAAAATATAACAGTTTTTGAAAAATCAACTCAACCTTAATACATGTTCCCAGTCATAGAAAACCATACAAAGTTCATGCAGTTTGACTCAAAACTGAGCAGATTTATCACTTGAAAAGAGGAAATTGCATGAATACAAACATGTTCCAAATGCAAAATGAACATGACAATTCATAGACACTAAATAACAAATATGAATGTAACATTGCATAAAAATATGAAACTAAACATGTTGTACATAACAATGTGTATACCAATAAACAGCAAATATATATATTTATACAGACAGACAGACACACACACACACACACGCACACACACACATACGAATAATTTTGAATCAGGTCATAATCCTCTGATTCAGAGTCGGTGGGGATTGCTGCAGACCTGCTGTCCTTTGTCAGAAGCTCCAGTATTTCTGACACGTTGAAATGTTTTTTTCTGTCCTCACATGGTTTTGTCCGAAACAAGCTAACAAGCTAACAAGCTAAACAGCTGTTTTTGAAGTCGGAAAAAGGCGCTGTCTCAGTTGCGTAATGACACGGGTCCTTTTCACAGCTCACTCAGCAATCTTCTGGTTGCGCATATCAATATCTCTGGAACGGATTGGTCAAAATGGACGGTTGACCCCTCTAATGAAAGTTCACAGTCTCAAGAAAGTTGTGCAGTTGGATAAATCTGTCTCAATAGTACAATTTAACCAGATGGAGACAAAGACAGCGTGTGAAAATTGAGGACGAGGAGGGAAACTATTTTCAAATCATCCTACACGCCAGAAAAATGAATGGAAAACGGCTTGAATCATCTCAAAATGATCCAGAGATATAGGAGTAGCTGTTACTGTTACTGATTTTATACGACCAGACACAACTTTTCACTGCAAAAACAGCGAAGGTATGACATAATTTGTAGTTGAACTTTGAAGAGGGGAGTTTGTTTTGAATTTTTCGTTTGTATGGATAGCGTGAAATTGGAGCACGGCTGTTACTTCTTCATGCATAATTTGCTTGTCGTTTGATTTGAGTTGGTTGAGCTGTAAATGGTTATGCTGGCTCGATAGCTGAGATTCTTCTGAACAAAACGGTATATCATATGACTATATTGGTGCATGTTTGACTGCCCTGGAGACGTTTTTATGTCGAGAGTGCGCCTTGCACCCTCACACGGGGTCTCTCGGGCTTAAGAGGTTAAATATCCAAGAGACAGTTTATGAGACATTCCATGAAACCAAGAACATGTCTGGATCCAAAGAAGAACATCGACGTGATCACAAACCTGGTTGGAGCACCAACATCCTGCAAACTGCAGATCAGGAGTAGCAGAGAAACAGCCCACAAACACCAAGCCCTCAGAGAAGACAGCGTACTGCCCCTATTGTAACAACACACATCACTTCCTTGACCGCTGCTCTAACTTTGCACAGCTAACTGCTTGGATTAAGACCAACAAAAGATGCTGGATATGTGGTCGCTCACGCCAAGCTGCACAATGCCGCCTAAAGGTTACATGTCAGAAGTGCAACGGGAAACATCTTCAAGCTCTGCATGACGTGAATGCAAAACCTGCAGCTGTGGATACATCCTGCCTCGTCAGCACCACAAATGAAGTCCTGTACTTGGATAGACGGTCTGGGTGCAGTCAGGTCCTGCTTAAAGTGAGCAAGGCATTGCTGCGGAACGGTAAGCATACCTTAGAGACATTCGCCATTCTCGATGATGGATCTGAGCGGACTATTATTCTCCCTGCAGCAGCTCAGAGTCTTCAGCTCACAGGTGAACCAAAGGATCTGCTCCTCAGGACTGTTCGTCAGGATCTTAGGACACTGCATGGGACTTCTGTGTCATTTTCCATATCCCCAGCTGACCAGCCCCAGAAGGCGTTCAAGATAAATAAAGCCTACACTTCAGATCAGCTGGGCCTGGCTGAGCACACATATCCTGTGACAGCTCTTCAGAGGAAACACAAGCACCTAAAGGGTCTCCCCCTCCCATCTTTTAATTAAGTGCAGCCCCTATTGTTAATAGGGTCAGACTACCCCCACCTCATTACTCCAGTAGCACTTGTGCGCCTGGGATCACCTGGGGGACCAGCAGCAGTGAAGACAAGGTTGGGCTGGACGCTTCAGGGCCCAACCAAGCACATCAAGCAACTGTCCACTCAGACACAATGCCTGCATCTCTCATTCCACTCTCCCACTACCAAGCTTATGCAGAATGTAGAGAAATTGTGGCAGTTAGATGTCATCCCTTACAGGAGTGAGAATCTCACGCTCCTGGCAGGATCAGGAGGCAGTCCACCTGTTGGAGACAAAGACTACGCACGTAGAAGTAGGAGGGATCCAACGTTATGCCACACCTCTTCTCGGGGTGAAGAATATGCCCCAGCTTTGTGCACCAAAGGAGGCTGTGTTAGCCAATCTCCGCAGCACAGCGAGGCGCCTGCTACAAGACCCTCAAAGAGCAGCAGCATACGGTGCAGAGATTGCAAAGTTGGAGAAGGCAGGCTATGCAGTGAAGGTGCCAGATGATGAGTTGAACACATCAGCGGAGTCCTGGTTCATCCCTCATCACATGGTGAGTCATGATGGAAAGAACAGGATTGTTTTCAATTGTTCTTTTACATACAAGGGAGACAATCTCAATCAGTTGCTACTGCCTGGCCCCACCTTGAGTTCCAGTCTGATGGGTGTGTTGCTGTGCTTCAGAGAGCACTCCATCGCTGTCAGCAGTGATATTATTAAAGGTATGTTTCATCAGGTGAGGCTGCTTCCAGAGGATAGACCACTGCTTCGCTTCCTGTGGCGAGAGCTCAAGATCGAGGAACCACCCAGTGTGTACACCTGGCAAATTCTCCTATTTGGCACAACATGTAGCCCCTGCTGTGCAACATTCGCTCTTCAGAAGCATGTGTTTGATCATAGCCAGCCAGATGAGGATGTTCGGGTGTCCATCGAAAGGTCATTCTATGTAGATAACTGCCTTCAAAGCCTCTCTTCGGTTAATGGAGCCCGACACCTAGTCAACAAACTGACCTCCCTTCAGGGGGCTTTGAGCTACGCCAGTGGGCCAGTAACACCCCTGATGTCATAAGTCATCTACCAAGAGAAGCCAGGTCAGAAAGCAGTGAGCTATGGATCAAGGATCAAGGCACTGACCCACAAGAGCTTGCATTGGGACTCCGCTGGCTCTGCAACTCAGACACCTTGAGGTATAAATACCAAATGCAGGACCAGCCAATACCTACGATGAGAAACATCTACCAAGTCCTGGCACGCCTATATGACCCCTTAGGCTTCATTGTTCCCTTCACAACACGAGCCAAGGTCTTGGTACAGCAGTTGTGGGTCAAACAAAGAGAGTGGGATGATCCAGCACTCCCAGAGGATGTGCTTCAGTCTTGGAGGAGTTGGGAAGAGGAGCTGCATCATCTTTCTCAGATTTCACTTCCTCGTTGCTATGTAAGCCCTGAGACGGACAGTTCCAATCCTCACATCGACCTACACATCTTTGTTGATGCATCAGAGAGAGCTGATGGATCAGTAGCCTACTTACGTGCAGAGAGTCAGGTTGAAGTATCTTTCCTGGCTGCCAGATCCAGAGTTGCTCCAAAGAAATTGCAGACAATGCCAAGGCTAGAGCTTTGTGCTGCACTGACAGCTGCTCAATTGGCCTCGCTACTGCAAAGTGAGCTGACTGTGACCATAAGAGATGTCATCCTCTGGACTGATTCCACCACTGTCCTCACATGGATCACGTCAGACTCCTGTCGATACAAAGTCTTCGTTGGAGCTCGAGTGGCAGAAGTTCAGGAGCTGACAGATGTGCGGGCCTGGAGGTATGTTGATTCTGTCAATAACCCAGCTGACGACATGGTAAAAAACTGCTGGAGCTGTCTTGCAACAGTAGGTGGCGTCATGGCCCTGCCTTCCTGCAACACTCACCTGACCTTTGGCCCACTCAGCCAGTGATGGATAAGACAGAGGACTCTATGGAACTGCGAAAGCCAGTCATATATTGTTTTTCCACAACTACACAGAATGTCCTGCTGCCAAATGCTGACCAGTTCTCTTCCTTTAGAGCTCTCACAGAGGCTGTTGCACGGTCACATCATGGGGCGACAGGAACCGTCGCAAATACTGGATACTACATGGACATAAAGCGGTTAGATGCATCAGTTCACTCTGCTACGACTCCTCTGCTATAACTCCCCACCGACAGCAGGGGGCACAGCGCTGTCACTCTATTTTCTCTACCTTTCTGAGGCTGTCCTTGAGCACAATTGCAGATAGACAATCAACTATTTTGGTGAGTACACTATTCTTATGATTTCACTGATGGGCTACATGACGTATTTATATTTATTGGGTTGACAACAATGCAGATTTTGGAAGGTTTATAACTATATTGTTGCTATGTTGTTATTTGTACCAGTCTCTGCAGGATATAAACAGGCCCAGGGGCAGTGGGGGCTTGGAAGCCATGATGACAGAGGGGCTGTTGTCTCCTGAGCTGCTACAGAGGGTGAATGTGAAGTTTGCTTAAATACAGGTCTGCTGCACACACACAGACACTGTGGCTGTGTGTGTGCCCAAAAGACTGAAGCACTTCAGAAATGCTATACTTTTTGAGCAGTTGAATGTATTTTTATTTTTTTTTTACAATCTCTTGTTGTTTACATAAAAGGTTATTTAGACTTTTTTAATAAACATTTTTCAATTATGTATGTTACCTGTTAATTATTTTTTACATTTAAGTCCACACATGTTACGCTTTGTGGCACTCTGCACTTAAAAAGATTCATCTCAGTGGTCACTTTTTGAACACCACAATGTATTGAATAAATACAAATACTGTGAACAAACACTTTTTGACTTTTCATTCATATTTCTTCCTATTCAGCTACACAAACATCACATTTAAACTACTCAAAATTGTACTATAAATGAGAGTATCCCAGAGTCCTATGTACACCGTAGTAATTTATTGATATGCCGCATAATGTCTTCCTTATTGGTGTTATGGAAATGGTCACCCTAACCTGCTAGCAGTGCTGAGGTAAAGCTGTCTGTCAAACAGTAAATGTTACATGTTAAATGTCGGATGTCAAAATTCACAACAGTAATTCTGAAAAGAGAGAAACTTAATACCCAGTAACACAAACTGTTCCGTTTTCACTGTCTCTACTCTTAAAATAGCTATAATAATAATTGTGAAGTTTTAACAATAAGTTCACATATATTTCTCAATAATGGCTAATATAGCATGTTACACCAAAACAGTAAGACACACAAATCCCAGTAACGTATCTGCCCTGTTTTCACTGTTACAGCGTTTAAAACTGAATTTTGTGTGGTTTTGACTATAAGATCACCCATATATCAATGTTTGCAAAACAACATTAAAATGAAATATAAGTGATTAAGTTTAATAAAAGCTAAACTAAGTCCCACCCCTCCATTTTAACAATGTTCTTGCTTGTATTTTGTTTGCCTGTGGCTCAAAGGTTTTTATTTTTGTTTCAAATTTTCCATACAGACACACATCTATACTGGCACACCGCCACTTTCACTCATCACCTACTCACACAGACACGAATGTGCATGCGCAGGCTGTCAAACTCGATAGAAATGTATGTGCGTACACATGTATGTACAGCTCCAGAGACAGTGCAATTTATATTGCGCTGCGTTCACAAGTCAGAGAATTTGTGTCGTCTAGCAGAAGTAACTCTGTTATCTGCATATGCTGGTGTGTGAATAAATGTGTGTGTTTCAGCTGCTCTAGGTAATTCTGAACCCTGAAGGCAGGCTGGTCAACTGGGCTTGGAAAACAACGTAGACTCGATGGGAGGAGGCTGTGAATGGTGCAATGTTGGTTTCCTGAACAAACAACACAGAAAGGACAGAGAAAAGAGTCATGCCTAATTATACATGGGAGGATGGACTGGCAATCTTACAAATAGCTGATTTCACAAAAACTTGTGTTTTCCTTTCTGTTCCCTTGTGTTCCCTCAGTGACATTCTGCTTATTGTACTGGCTCATAGGAGCTCCAGCACAATGTGGTGTGATTGAAGCAGCCAGTGATATTCTTTAGGTGGGACACTATTTTCATTTATTTTTTAATCTGTTTACATAAATAATGCAGTAAATGATTTAGAAGTTACAGTCCAACATAACTATATAACAATATAATAAAAACATCTTCATTAAAGACTGTGTAAAGTGAAATCAGACATTTTCTTCTAAACACATTAAATAGGTCATAAATGTATTTCTAAAAAAGGTGTAAAAAGCATTTCAACCATTTAGATTTGAATTGTGGAGCTAGGCTTCACAAACTGTGTTTCCAGATTTCTGTGTCACGATTTAGTAGGTGGGTCTGAAATCTTGTGCTCAATGCAATGCACATGAAAACCATCACCAGAATGACGCACAGAAATCATGTCCGTAATTACATTCTGCCTTCCGTGCTGCATAAATGGCGACTGCACCAGACCAACCTGCTGGATGAAATGAGACAGAGGGAATCGGTATGTCTTGGAGGTGACATGAGAGCTGACAGTCCAGGGCATTCTGCAAAGTATGGCTCATACTCAATGATGGATCTTGGCACCAACAAAATCGTTGATGTCCAGCTTGTACAGGTAAATATATTACTAAATAGAAAAAGAGCTTAGAAGTAATACTAAATCAGTTTCTTGATTATTTCAGTCCAATTATGTCGCTAGTATATTTCATTTATGAAAATGTAAAACTTTACAAAGACACAATATGTTGAGACATTTTGAGTAATTCAATTTTTTAGTTTTAAGGTTTGTAATTTACTTTAAATGTATTTTATTTGTGTTTATGATCCACAGAGCAATGAGGTGGGAAGCAGTGTCCGGATGGAAAAGGAAGGGCTCATCCGGAGTCTGGATTTTCTTGAGAGATCTGGTGTTAAAGTAGCCTCTCTGGTAACAGACAGACACACCCAGGTTCAGAAGTTTATCCGGGAAGAAAAACCAGACATCCAACACTACTATGATGTGTGGCATTTATGTAAAGGTATGATAATTTGGCGATTGTCTTTTATTGATCCTTTGTAACACCCCAATTTTTGGAAAAAAGTATTACATCTTTTCAAACTGTTCTCAGCACTAAACAAGAAGATGGACATCATCTCCAAGATGAAAGACTGCCAGAAGGTGAAGACATGGAAAAAGAGCATCAGTAATCACCTTTACTGGTCAGCATCTGGCTCATCCAGTGGAGAAGAAACGGTGGCAAAGTGGACGTCTTGTTTCAACCACATCCAAAATGTGCATGTCCACGAGAATCCACTCTTCTCCAAGTGCCTCCATTCCCCATCCACTGACAAGAAGAAGTGGCTGAAGCCTGGTATGTCACTTTCAACAGCAATTGTGTTTTATTAAAATCCTGTAAGATATGCCCATCTGCTATACACTCCTCACCTTTGTGTATTTGCTATTCTCTTTCCTGTCTAGCAACAAAGGCCACCTACAAGCTGGAACAAGTGCTCATGAACAAGCGGCTTCTTGGTGACGTCAAAAAGCTGAGCCCGTTCTATCAGACCTCTGCACTGGAAGGGTTCCACAGCCTGATTCTGAGATTTGCACCAAAAAATGTGGCCTTCTCATACTTGGGGATGCAATGCAGGTACATTGTGTAGTTAAAACGCAAGAGAAAATAACTTTTACATATGAGTTGAACATCTGCTGCCTTTTATGTGCTAGTTATAACATCTATTAATTCAGGCAGCAGTACACCAATGTAAATTATGAGTCTCTAGCAATTAACTATTTGTTATAAGTAATCCCATACAAATTCTTCTCATTTCAGGCTCTACCTGGCTGCATTGCATTACAATGAAAACTCAGAGCGTACACAGGCAAGGACTGCAGCAGGAGAACTACGGTACCAAGTAAAATTTCCCAAGGCCAAGAGAGGGGAACATGTGGTGTCCATGGTGAAGACCAATGTGGTAAAAGTTAACATTCAAATTTTACTTTAGTAACATTTTTGTAAACAGATGAGACCATGTAAATTACTAAAATTACATGCAATGTCATGTGCTCTCCTGTGTTTCAGAATATGTAACTGAGCTCATGGACCTCCTCTTTAACGAGGTCGTCCACGACCCAGCACCCTTCGTTGCAGAGCTGATGGAAGTAGATGTTCCTGCATTCCTGTGCTCCCAGTATCAGCGACCTGAGAAGGCATATGCTGTAGCCATGTGTGGTATCTGTTCTGCATCGGTACTGTGATAATATATGACACCCTAGAAATTCTGTATCACTTGAACAGATCACCTGAACAGATGTTTACTTAAGTAAAAGTTTACAGCTAGCCATAAAGGACAGACAAAGGCAATTTTCTTAGACTGACCAGTAATTAGAGTAAGTCATAAATTGAGGGCTTAGGGCTGTGTATCCAGAGAGAACTTCTGTTTCTTCAGGTGGAGTTTTTAGGAACTGTATATATAGTGTTGGAAGACTTGAAGAAGAGAGAGAGCTTCAGATTGGACCAGGGCTCACTCAAGATTGGATGTTTGACATTGTTCTCCTTTGTAATAAAACCTTTCAAAGTTACAATTGAGACGTGTCAGCGGTGGTTTCCTTCTTCATCAACACATCAAGAATCTACCTATTGTAAGAAACCTCAAAGATGGCGTTGTCGGTTTGGGCGTGATTGTGATCTTTCTGCGTTTAGTGGTGGCTTCTGCGTGCTGGCTCCCGCATCTGACCGGTCTAAAAAGGGTGAGTTTTGTCACTATACCTTTGCGCTGGCTGGCCCACTGAAGCTGCTGTGTGTTCGCTGTTTTGATCACACCGTTAAAAAGAACTTGGTTTGCGTTTGCTAGCAACGCAAAAAGGGGGGAGTACAGTAAAATAGAGAAGAATAAAAGAAATAGAGAAGAATAAGAGAAATAGAGAAGAATAAGAGAAATAGAGTAGAAAAAAGAGAAAAAAGGTATAAATTAGTATCATAAGTTGAAGTGATATCGTGCATGTGTCAAATACGGCCTCACGGCCTTGAACTGTAAGTCACCTACATTTTATCTATAATGAGAAAAGTATAGCCTTATATGAAGAGAAATAAGAGAAAAGGTATAAATTAGTATCATAAGTTGAAGTGATATCGTGCAAGCGTCAAATGGCTTCACCGCCTTGAACTGTAAGTCACCTACATTTTATCTACAATGAGAAAATTACAGCCTTATATAAAGAAATAAGAGAAATAAGAGTTGAAAAGAGTAAAAAGAGAAGAAGAAAAGGAATAATAGGGAATAATAGGGAATAATAGGAATGGTGATAAAAGGGAAAAAGTTAAAAGCTGTATTTACTTGGGGTGGTGATCATTAAAATTGTTGGTGTTTGTGGGAACTGGGTTTTTCGGTGTAAAAAGACTGATATGATAGGTATTGTATCAGGTATAAGGGTTAATGATTTGAGAATAGGAGATTTAGTAGTATATGTAAATATATGAATATATGATATAAAAGAAAAGATATTTTGTCTTTAAAGAGTAACTAAACTCCAAAAATCCAAAAGTTACGTATTAATTGGCAGATGTATGAAGTACATATTTCTTGTTACTTTTTAAAGGGATAATATCTATGAGCCTCAGAAGGTCGTTTGATAAACTCTATGAGCCTGAGAAGGACGTTTTTGATAAAATATATATGAGCCTTCCGTGGGGACTTTTTGGTAAAAGACTATGAGCCTCTGTATAGGGGACTGAAAATAAATAAATAGATAAATAAATCTGATGAGTCACAGAAGGAGGACTTTTTGTGCTAGGGAAATTTGTTGATAATGCCTGATTGATTTTGGGGAAAGTGTTCATTTAAGTGGGAATACCTTATAAAATTGCAACAACATTCTAAAAATATAGTATGACTTTCTAAAAAGACGATAGAATCAGGAGAGCAAACTTTGGCAAGAGTAAAGATATGTTAGATAATGGAGCTTCATCTGCTTTGATAAGTGAGGAGATTATGCATTTTAGCTCAATAATAAATGTTTGATATGCTTAAAAGGTGTTTGATACTTAATTAGCCAGAGCATGTAATTTCCTGTGTGGTATTGACAGACTAGTTTAAATCTAGACTTAAAAGAGGAGCTACAGTTAATGAGTACATTAAATATACTATATGTATAGTATATGATTATATTATTGATAGCATCTTGCATGTAAAGTTTATGCAAGGGTAAAGAGGTTTCTTGTTGATTCCTATGACACAAGTTAGAATATTCTTAGAGGAGAATGTCCCACTGACATAAAAGGGATATGTGAGTGAAGTTTACAACAATATGATAAAAGTAACTTAAATCAGTGTCTAGTATTGTGGTACTACAGGGGTGTGTTGTGTTGTACAGACCACCTGGCTGAAGTGAGTTATTCAAAGGAAGTGTGTGCTTGATAAGATCTAACCATATATGTATATGGAAATATAGGAGTGATGCTGTTCCTTGTTGTACGGCAATAGTTGTTTAATCTTCAACCCAATAGTGTTGTGTATTATTCCATCTTTATGTTTGGTGTTTTCAGACAATTTGTTATTTGAAAAATGTGCACCAAGATGCCTAAATCTGTAGTCTGTTTCAAAGGAAGGATGTTCATCCTGTGGCCAGGGAAGTTTTATTAGATAATACTGGGGAAACCCCAAAACACATCTTAGTGAGTGTGTTTTTTGGGAAGCCTGTGATCTACCTTTCACTGAAACAGAACCAGTAAATGCATTTCACTCTTGGTCGATTATAGAGATTTAATTGGCATATAAATTTGTGGAAATTGTACTTTGTTACTCTGTCAAAATCTAAAATTGAATAGGTGTGATTTAAGCACACTCTAATTGTGGTTGAAGTTGTTGGTTTGTCTGTTTTGTGTTGTTCTAAGCTTAGAAAGGGAGAGAAGTTTAATTCCGGGTCCGTTCGGTGTAGACCGATAAAAAGCGCTTAGTGAGTGTAGAACTCACTTATTTTGTGTCTTGTGTGTTTTGTAGTGTTGCTGTTAAAAGTTAGTGCACTGCTTTGCTGGAAGTGTGTGTAAGATAATGCAATGCACACTTTTGTTTGTTTTAGCTGGGTGCTTCTTTTGTTATATGTGTGTGTGTGGACTGGTCATTCTGATTGTTAGGTGTTTTAAGTGTAAGTTCTGTGTTGAAGAGTTAGACCACATTTGGTTGTTTTTATTGCATTTTTTGTTCTTGAGACAAACTATGTTGAAAACCAGTTGTGTATGAAAGTTCTTATTGTTTGTTTAAGAAGTACTTGTTGTTCTAAGAAATATTGGCTGTTTGATTAGTGAGGGTCCTTTGGTGGGAAGAGCTGAAACATCCTGAATTTTTGAGTTCTGGAATATTCTGTTGTATGTGTGAAGTAGAAAATTACAGAGTTCACATTCTAAATTTGGGATAACTTTAAGATTGATACTTTTTGCTACAATGTTCAAATTATATGATGTAGGAATTCTTAAAATAATTCAGAGTAAAAAAGACATTTTTAAGATTTCTGGTTTAATTTTATCACTATTAATGGTGTGTCTAATCCTGATTGATAAGTTTTAATTTTACTTTGGTTTCCGGTTATTCTTTTTAATTTTTAATAGAAGACTGTTTCATTGAAAGAACAAACATTTTGGTGATATTACTGTTGGGAAATTAAGTTGATTGCGAGAGGTTTGTCATAGATACTAATAATAGTTGTTAGAATAAAGTTCAGGGCATAGTAGAAGTTGTGTATGGAAAATATGGCAGCACAGTGATGCAGTGTTTGCTTAAGTGACTTTGAAATTTGAGGTTCATCAAAATTTACGCATGGATTATGTCATTGGAGATATAAGATGGGAGTAAGGTTGAATTTGAAAAGAGGAGATAGAGAAAGGACTGTGAAAGTAGATACATTGTTTGAGAATGCGTATTAGAGTGTTAAAGAGTTTGTTTCATTGTGTCTATATGATGCAAAGGATAGAATTTCTGTTAATAAGGTGAAGTTATGATGATGTTCTTATGTGATCATGTAAGAGAGTTTAATCCAGAAGGGTGAAAGAACAGTTGATTTGAAGATCTCAGATAGTAATGTTGATGGAACTTATAAAACCTTCCAACTCAATGGGAACAGCTGACTGGGATAATGAGCGTAAAGAATGTCTTAGGGGTGAAAACCACTGGTCAAAGGTGTGTCACAAAGGTCAGATGACCCACAACTGTCCTAAAACAATTAAGAACAGTGTTCATAAAGTGAAAGATGCCCAGCAGGAAAACATCCTTTACAGCTGGGAGCTGCAGCAGCACTAGGAATTTAAGGAAGTCCATGGGAACAGGATCAACATGGAGAACAACAACAGGAGAAGTCTGAAGCAACAGTTGGGAAGCTTCAGAAGATGTGGCTAGCCTATTAGGCTGCAGCTGACAGAGATTGGAGTCTCCTTCCTGACAACAGAGAAAGTGGTGTCTGCTGGAGATGACAAAGTGGGTCAATGCGCGAGGGATGAAGAATGAAGGACATCATGCCTACCACCTGGTAATGTGTCTGTAACTATTTATGTAATCAGAAGAAAAGTGAACAACTTCAAGTAAGAGACTTTGAGAATGATTAATATAGATCCTGTTGACTGATATTGTCTTTTCCCAAGTGATTTCAAGTTTATTGTTACAACACTGTTTTTGACTACATGAGATGGAATCCATACCACCATGCATCGTAAGTTCTGGTAACCTCTCCATGGTAGGTGACCTTCTACTGTGCATACAGCACATAGGTTGAAGATTCAACTCCAGACTGCAAAGCTTCTTCAGAACTGTGATGATGATTGCATGATTTTTTGGTTTTAATTATGCATTGGAATGTTTTTATTTTATTTTGATTTGAAGTTTAATTGACAAATTTAGCCCATAAGGTATCATGGTTAGTCATATACATATTCTTGCTCTGACTGTGTTTGGAATTAATTTGTGTTTTGTACATGTGCTTAAACCTGTATGCAAGACTTTCTCTACAAATGATTAGGTAAAGTAGTTGGAGGAGAAGAGATACATTCATATGTTAAAAGATTAATTGAGCAATCCAGTGACAATTGTTACCCATCATAGTTTCAGGAATCTCTTGAACTATCGTAAAAATATACATTGATCACGTCTAGAGTTAGAGACTATTATAGGTTATTAGAATAGTAAGATGTCACATTAGCAAGATTGAATCCAGCTGAGAATATGCCAACTTCAGAGGATGGTGAAGCGCATGATTGTGTTCAAGAAGCAGAGAGATATTCAAGGCTTAGGTCAGATTTGCAAGCCCTTCCATTGCATGATGCGGACTTGGAATATTGGACTGATGGGTCCTGTTATCGTGTAGGAGATAAATTGAGTGCTGGTTATGCAGTGGTAAAAGCCCAGGGAACAGAGTTTGTTGTTGAGAAAGCTGCAATGGTACCACAGCCTGCATCTGCACAGCTTGCTGAACTTGTGGGATTAACTGAAGCATGTTTGTTAGCGGAAGGAAAGCGAGTGACAATATATACAGATTCTGCGTATGCACATAATGTGTGTCATTTGTTTGGAGCAGTGTGGAAGAATCGAGGTTTTAAGAAAACAGATGGTTCTCCAATACAACATCATGCTCAAATATTGAAACTTTTGCATGCTGTGATGAAGCCTAAAGAAATAGCAATAGCTAAGTGTGCAGCACATAAAATTGACATGTCAAGAGTTACTCAAGGTAATAAGACAGCTGATGAAGCTGCGAAAGCAGTTACAGGAGCAGATAAATTGGGCAAGGTTTTTCTGATTACGCATGAAGTAGACTTAGAGGAAAAAATTACGCTTGAAGAGGTAATTTTGATGCAGGAAGCTGTTCATGCAACAGATAAACAGTTGTGGCTAGACAGAGGAGCCACTCAAGATTCTACTGGTCTTTGGAGAAATCATGAGGGGCTAATAGTAGCGCCTCCAGATCTGTTGGGTCTGATGATTCAGGAAGCACATGGGTTAGCCCATGTTGCAAGGGGGGAGGTTAAGAGAAAGATCATAAAAGAATATGGATTTTGGGCACCATACTTGCTTGATCAAATTGATTATGTCATAGGTAGGTGTACTATCTGCTTGAAAAACAATGTTCGGAGGGGTGTGTTGGTTCCACCAGGTCACATTCCAACTCCGAGAGGTCCTATGCGAGAATTGGTTGTGGATTATGTTGATATGATAAAACCAGTCGGAGGAAAGCGATATATGCTAGTAGTCGTGGACAGATTTTCACGATGGCCGGAGGCATGTCCAACCAAGCGAAAAGATGCTCAGTCAGTTGCCAAGTTTCTGTGTAGAGAGGTCATAAGCAGGTGGGGACTTCCAGATCGGATATCCTCAGATAATGGAAAGGAGTTTGTGGATAAAACGGTAAAACTGATTTTGCAAAAATTGGGTATTAAACAGCGCCTAGGAGCAGTTTATCATCCGCAAAGTCAAGGGATTTGTGAAAGAATGAATGGTGTTTTGAAAAACCGCATTGTTAAGATCTGCCAACATACAGGTTTAAATTGGGTAGCGGCACTTCCGTTAGCATTAATGGTGTGTCGTTCAAGTGAGTTACGTGATTTACGTATGACACCTTATGAGTTGGTTATGGGAAGGCGGATGCCAACGCCTTGTTTACATACGAGTGGAAAGGGTCCGAGCTTGACTCTTTTGGAAGATGAAATGCGAGCGTATGTTACATATATGGCCACTCTTCATAAAAAAATATCCACATATGTTTCTGACAGGCAAAGACAAGAGGAGGTGCAGGAGAGACTTGATGAACAAAAAAGGAGCACAGTTCATCCTGGAGATAAAGTGTTCATAAAGGTGTTTAGAAGGAAATGGTATAACACACGTCGTGAAGGACCATTTGAAGTTGTTAGCAATACTGGAACTGCGGTCCAGGTTAAAGGGTCTCCAACGTGGTATCATTTGTCACATTGTGTTAAAGCCCCGAGAGAAGAAGCGTTAACCACACAGAGCCAAGATGTTGAAGGCTCAAGAGAGCCAGATGAGACTGCCCAGGTTGAAAATTATGTTGATGATTTGGTGCATATTGTTGATAATGCTTCAGATGACTTTGCAGTCAACGGACAGGAAAGAAGATTTGATGACATTGATTTTCAACATGTCCCAGAAACAGCAGGGCCGATCTCAGTGGAGTGTAAGACACCAAAGATTACAAAGGGATGTGATGGCACTGCAGGACAATTCAGAGATACAGTTGAACAAAGGAGTCCAAGGCCAATTCGTAGGAGAATCAAACCAAAACGTTATGAAGACTAGGGTTGAAGCAGCCTTAGGGGAGTCAGTTCAGCTTCCGTGTAAATGTGGAAGGTCAAATTTTGGTGGTAATAATTCTCCTAAGTGGATAAATAGTCGTGGTGAAGATGTGGTATTAGCAGGACCTGAAGTTGATATTATACCTCCCAACAAAAGAAAATATGTTTTGTGCAACGACATGTGGTGGATTAAAGTTAGGGGAGATTGTTCACTTCTTTTGAATAATGTTACATGGGAAGATCAAGGGGAATACACATGTACTTATTTAGAGCCAGAGTTTAAATTCATTCCACTTCAGAATCATTGGATAGAGGGTTATATAGTTCGTAAGGTAACACTTAAGATAAAAGGAGATAAGACTTTGGAGGGGATGAGTGTTAAAACTGTGATGAAGACAACTTCTACACCTGTTACAGTTGGAAATTTTAATAGTGAGGTTGTGACAAGGACAACTGTAAACAGTAAACTAGTGGTGGAATCTTTGACATCTATAAAACCTGTAGAAATGACACAAACACCGGTTATTACAACTTTTGAGTCTGAACAGGTAGAAAGTGTAACTCAGAAGCCAATGTTACAAACAGAGGCTAGTGTGAGCAGGGATAATGATAATCATGTAATTACAGAACAGTTTGTGGAGGAGAATGATGAAGATGTATTTGGGATGGATCAGAAGATTGTTTCAGTTGAGGGAAAAGATTTTATGCAATTTGAAGGCACATTAGAGGAGGAGAGTTTACATTATCATGCACTACAAAAGAGAGAAGCTCAGTGGAAGGCTTATGGATTTGATGCCTCGACATTGCAAATTGTGGATCCATTGGCAGGTAGGAATTTATGGTTCCAGCAGTTGACTCATTCTGTAAGATCAGTTAGGAAAGTGAATGGTCCATGTGTGGTGAGAGTTCCGACACCAGGCACATGGCCTTCAATTTTAGAAGCGGTACCAGAGCCACTGTCTACTAAGTGTCAATATTATGCGTTATCATGGTTGTTATATCAGCAGCAATCAGCAGAAGATACAATGATGGCTTTGTCAATACATCTGTTTAAGCCTAAATTGAATTGTTCATGGTTGATAGAGTTACCGTATATAAATTTACTCAATCAACATGAAAATATGTTAACAGCAGTTCCTGATGCAATGGAAGTGGAACCTAGGAGAGCTAAGGATTGTTTTTGTTCAAATGGTACTCATAATGGTCTTGGAATGTTTATGGGAATATCAGATTGTGATAACTATATGATGCGATTTGGTGGACGTAAAAATAGAGCTGTTGATAATTTGTATAAAGTGACTTTTCATGATCCAAATAAAAAGCAGAGTAGAACTTTGAATGTACGACATCAGAATTTGCCTGGAAACGTGACCATAGGAAATTTTAAAGATATTTGGTGGGTCTGTGCTAATAAGGCATACATATTTTTACCATATGGATGGACGGGATGTTGTTATATGGCAACGCTGAAACTCCCATATGAGGTTTACACTATTCAGAAGGGACATGCGCCTGATGAGGTTCAAGATAATGCTATTTCTGGAAATAGAAGGAAAAGGGAAATGGCAAAATTTCACAATTTGGAATCCTACCATTGGAGAATAAGTTTAGGAGAGAAGTGGGGTCTAGGATTATTTCCGTGGTATGGTGTGACATTTTTGGCAGATCATATTGATAATATTACATACACCCTACAGGGGTTTGCAAATGAGACTATGCGAGGTTTTGATTACTTGACAAATACTCAAAGAAGTCACAGATTGACGCTGTTGAAACATGATATGGCTCTTGATTATGTATTGGCCAAACAAGGAGGCCTGTGTGTAGCTTTGAATTTAACTGAGGAAGCTTTGATTCCTGATAATTCTGACAATATGACTAGTGTCATAGATGCATTGAAAAATAGGGATGCGTTTGGACCATCGAAGGGATCTGGATGGTCTGCGAATGCTTGGTTGCAAGGACAGTTAGGAACGATGGGAGCAGCAGTGGCTCAGGTTATGATAGCAGTTGTGATATCATTGTGTGTAATGTTTTGTTTCTGTACGATAGTGTTGACCTTTGCAAAGGCTATGATATTAAGATGGGTTGGAGTTGTGATGCCCGGAGATCAGGTACAGATGCCATTACTGCAAACGATTGATACAGGTGAAGATGATGAGGGAGTGATGATAGAAGGCGAATTGATGGAAGCATATCCATTTTAGATATTTAGTCATGTTGTAGGTTTGATTTAACATTTTGTAGTTTTTAGTATAGAAGGGTGTGATGAAAGAGGAACATAGAAAATGTGAATTATAATCTTGAATAATGTGAAAGAATGATATTATGAATTTTACATATACCTATAATGTGTTTAATACTTTTGATGTTTTAATTTGTATGTGTTGTTTTTGCAAGGATACTGGTGGGTGTTTTCTTTTATTCCTCCTAGAATAATATTAGAGGAAGACCATCGTACATACCGATTGTTCAGGATTCCTGATGTACTGCGGGGATTCAGAAACTCAAACATGGACAATAAAGAATGGACTGGAGAACTCTGAACAAGGACATTGTGATAAAACATCAAGATGAAAATACTACTGACACTACATGAAGAATCGCCGCTGCTGAGGAGCTGCAGCGTGATATTTGTATTGGATTTTGTTGTAATCTATGACATTGATAATTACTTAATATATGTTTTCGTTAGTAAGTGAATGCATTGGAACCTTAGATGTTTTCTTTTCTTTTTCGATGGTTAGGGTGATTGAGTGATAGGCAGGGAAAGGTTCAATAGAGGGTCAGATGGGTCGACCAGCCCAAAATTGAACGTCTGTTTTATTTCTCTAAGGTTTCACATGTATTTGCTTGAGCTATATTTTATACAAAGTTTTGAAAATTCCTCTTTTTGATTGATTTGAAATATTAATTTGTGGTCGCCTAGGCAGAGGGACCGTGAGAGAATTTCCTGTCTAGATCAATTAATGGAGATTTTAAGTAAGATACTGTGACTGCCTGATAGGTTTTCGCTCTCACATTTCATAAATTTGCTGCATTGTTAAAAGCTGTGTTGCAGTAAACATGTACAGGAGGAATTGTTTTTGTCACAATAGTAAACATGTATGTGTTATTCTTTTATTGTTTCGAGACTCTTCGAGCCTCGAAGGGGGGAAATATGTGGTATCTGTTCTGCATCGGTACTGTGATAATATATGACACCCTAGAAATTCTGTATCACTTGAACAGATCACCTGAACAGATGTTTACTTAAGTAAAAGTTTACAGCTAGCCATAAAGGACAGACAAAGGCAATTTTCTTAGACTGACCAGTAATTAGAGTAAGTCATAAATTGAGGGCTTAGGGCTGTGTATCCAGAGAGAACTTCTGTTTCTTCAGGTGGAGTTTTTAGGAACTGTATATATAGTGTTGGAAGACTTGAAGAAGAGAGAGAGCTTCAGATTGGACCAGGGCTCACTCAAGATTGGATGTTTGACATTGTTCTCCTTTGTAATAAAACCTTTCAAAGTTACAATTGAGACGTGTCAGCGGTGGTTTCCTTCTTCATCAACACATCAAGAATCTACCTATTGTAAGAAACCTCACATGCATGTGTCCAGGTTCAGCCATCCAGGTCCAGCCCTGGATGAACATTCAGCTCCAACGGATGGAAGTGAATCTTAATCCAGATGTGGGAAGATCCAGTGTTCTTTCCACATGCAGTTTTCAGTGTCTATGATATATATCATGTCTATCATCTACGTCAATTGTGTTTAAATGACACCATTCCAGTCTCCACTCTCGGTAAGAAGCTGGTGTAGTTTGTACTTTAACTGTAGGATCAATGAATGCCTAACTTATCTTATTTCCATCTTCTTGTTGTCTTACTTCAGAGTAACAGTCTAGAGGACTGTCTAGGAGAGAGTGATCAAGTCTGAGCTGGACATCTATGACAAACACAATAAAGTCAGTTGTGTTTAAATGACACTGAACCAGTTTCCACTCTCGGTAAGAACCTGATGTCAGTAGTTTGTACTTTGTCTGTAGGATCAATGACTAATTTATCTTAATTTTAATTTCTTGTTGTCTTACTTCAGATTACCAGTCTAAAGGACTGTGTTGGAGAGACTGGTAAAACTGAATTGCACATCTACGCCAATTCTGTTTAAATGACACTGTTCCAGTCTCCACTCTCGGTAAGAGTCTGATGTAAGTAGTTTGTACTTTGTCTGTATGATCGACACAATACTTAACTTATTTCTATCTTCTGGCCCCCTACTTCAGACTAACAGTCTAATGGACACGACTGTGTAGGAGAGAGTGATCAAATCTGAGCTGGACATCTACGCCAATTGTGTTCAAATAATACGCTTCCAGTCTCCACTCTCAGTAAGAACCTGATTAGGTAGTTTGTACTTTAACTGTAGGATCAATGAATGCCTATATTATCTTATTTTTATCTTCTTGCTGTCTTACTTCAGATTAACAGTCTAACAGACTGTCTAGGAGAGAGTGATCAAGTCTGAGCTGGACATCTATGACAAACACAATAAAGTCAGTTGTGTTTAAATGACACCCTTCCAGTCTCCACTCTTGGTAAGAACCTGATGTCAGTAGTTTGTACTTTGACTGTGCGATCATCACAATACTTATCTTATTTTCAATTTCTTGCTGTCTTACTTCAGATTAACAGTCTAAAAGACTGTCTAGGAGAGAGTGATCAAATCTGAATTGCACATCTACGCCAATTGTGTTTAAATAACACGCTTCCAGTCTCCACTCTCGGTAAGAACCTGATTTGGTAGTTTCTACTTTGTCTGTGGGATCAATGCCTAACTTCAATTTCTTGCTGTCTTACTTCAGAGTAACAGTTTAAAAAACTGTGTAGGAGAGAGTGATCAAATCTGAGCTAGACATCTATGCCAATTGTGTTTAAATGACACCGTTCCAGTCTCCACTCTCAGTAAGAAGCTGATTTGGTCGTTTCTACTTTGTCTGTGGGATCAATGCCTAACTTCAGTTTCTTGTTGTCTTACTTCAGAGTAACAGTCTAGAGGACTGTCTAGGAGAGAGTGATCAAGTCTGAGCTGGACATCTACGCCAAATACAGTAAAATCATCCTCATCATCCTCCTCAAGCACCTGCCTCCCCATCTACGTCAATTGTGTTTAAATGACACCCTTCCAGTCTCCACTCTCAGTAAGAGCCTGATGTCAGTAGTTTGTACTTTGTCTGTAGGATCAATGAATGCCTAACTTATCTTATTTTCAATTTCTTGTTGTCTTACTTCAGATTAACAGTCTAATGGACATGACTGTGTAGGAGAGAGTGATCAAATCTGAGCTGGACATCTACGCCAATTGTGTTCAAATAATACGCTTCCAGTCTCCACTCTCAGTAAGAACCTGATTAGGTAGTTTGTACTTTAACTGTAGGATCAATGAATGCCTAACTTATCTTATTTTTATCTTCTTGCTGTCTTACTTCAGATTAACAGTCTAACAGACTGTCTAGGAGAGAGTGATCAAGTCTGAGCTGGACATCTATGACAAACACAATAAAGTCAGTTGTGTTTAAATGACACCCTTCCAGTCTCCACTCTTGGTAAGAACCTGATGTCAGTAGTTTGTACTTTGACTGTGCGATCATCACAACACTTATCTTATTTTCAATTTCTTGCTGTCTTACTTCAGATTAACAGTCTAAAAGACTGTCTAGGAGAGAGTGATCAAATCTGAATTGCACATCTACGCCAATTGTGTTTAAATAACACGCTTCCAGTCTCCACTCTCGGTAAGAACCTGATTTGGTAGTTTCTACTTTGTCTGTGGGATCAATGCCTAACTTCAATTTCTTGCTGTCTTACTTCAGAGTAACAGTTTAAAAAACTGTGTAGGAGAGAGTGATCAAATCTGAGCTAGACATCTATGCCAATTGTGTTTAAATGACACCGTTCCAGTCTCCACTCTCAGTAAGAAGCTGATTTGGTCGTTTCTACTTTGTCTGTGGGATCAATGCCTAACTTCAGTTTCTTGTTGTCTTACTTCAGAGTAACAGTCTAGAGGACTGTCTAGGAGAGAGTGATCAAGTCTGAGCTGGACATCTACGCCAAATACAGTAAAATCATCCTCATCATCCTCCTCAAGCACCTGCCTCCCCATCTACGTCAATTGTGTTTAAATGACACCCTTCCAGTCTCCACTCTCAGTAAGAGCCTGATGTCAGTAGTTTGTACTTTGTCTGTAGGATCAATGAATGCCTAACTTATCTTATTTTCATCTTCTTGTTGTCTTACTTCAGATTAACAGTCGAACAGACTGTCTAGGAGAGAGTGATCAAGTCTGAACTGGACATCTATGACAAACACAATAAAGTCAATTGTGTTTAAATGACACTGAACCAGTTTCCACTCTCGGTAAGAACCTGATGTCAGTAGTTTGTACTTTCTCCGTGGGATCAATGCCTAATTTATCTTATTTTCGATTTCTTGTTGTCTTACTTCAGATTAACAGTCTAAAGGACTGTCTAAGAGAGAGTGGTTATAACTGAGCTGGACATCTATCACAAACACAATAAAGTCAATTGTGTTTAAATGACACCCTTCCAGTCTCCACTCTTGGTAAGAACCTGATGTCAGTAGTTTGTACTTTGACTGTGCGATCAACACAATACTTATCTTATTTTCAATTTCTTGCTGTCTTACTTCAGATTAACAGTCTAAAAGACTGTGTAGGAGAGAGTGATCAAATCTGAGCTGGACATCTATGCTAATTGTGTTTAAATGACACCGTTCCAGTCTCCACTCTCGGTAAGAAGCTGATTTGGTAGTTTCTACTTTGTCTGTGGGATCAATGCCCAACTTCAGTTTCTTGTTGTATTACTTCAGAGTAACAGTCTAGAGGACTGTCTAGGAGAGTGTGATCAAGTCTGAGCTGGACATCTACGCCAAATACAGTAAAGTCATCCTCATCATCCTCATCATCCTCCTCAAGCACCTGCCTCCCCATCTACGTCAATTGTGTTTAAATGACACCCTTCCAGTCTCCACTCTCGGTAAGAGCCTGATGTCAGTAGTTTGTACTTTGTCTGTAGGATCAACACAATACTTATCTTATTTTCATCTTCTTGCTGTCTTACTTCAGATTGACAGTCTAACAGACTGTCTAGGAGAGAGTGATCAAGTCTGAGCTGGACATCTATGACAAACACAATAAAGTCAATTGTGTTTAAATGACATCCTTCCAGTCTCCACTCTCAGTAAGAACCTGATGTCAGTAGTTTGTACTTTGTCTGTAGGATCAATGAATGCCTAACTTATCTTTTTTTCAATTTCTTGTTGTCTTACTTCAGATTAACAGTCTAAAGGACATGACTGTGTAGGAGAGAGTGATCAAATCTGAGCTGGACATCTACGCCAATTGTGTTTATACTCGACGCATCCCCCTAAAGCTAAGTGTTCTTTTTCTGTGGTTGATATTTTCATGTTTAATCACAAATGTTTTATTGTATAGTCAAAAAACTTCTACTACTGCTAACAAATAACAACTACCCAAGTGAGAATGATAGGAGAATTAGCATTTGAACACATCCCAACACAAGACACTGAGGTAAAGTTAACTAGTATGAGGTAGAACTGGTGCTTAATTTGTTTTATTAACTGTAATATCTACTGAGTGTGTGGACACATGTTTAAAAGACAGTGCCATATAGTTTGAAGTTAACTATAATATCTGTTGTACTAATATCATTATTTTTGTGCAATTTCAGGAAAAGATGAAGATGATCGGGAGACTGCACTGTTGACAATCATCCTTCTGCCTTAATCAACTACATACCTGTATGCTCCAGATTCAGATTGCTTCAGTCTTTCTCTCTCTCTTTCTGTATCAACCCCAACCGGTCAAGGCAGATGGCCGCCCACCTAGAGCTTGGTTCTGCCTGAGGTTTCTTCCCATTACTGAGGAGTTTTTTCTTGCCACTGTCGCCAAGTGCTTGCTCATGGGGGAATGTTGGGTCTCTTTAAATTAAAGAGTAGAGTCATAACTTCTTATGTGATTATATAAAATTGTCTTTACTTGAATATATGCAAAATCTTTCATATACCTATGTACATACATGTGTCTTTTGTTTCCTTCATTGTTTATATTCATTTTATAAAGCATGTGGTTAAAATTCAAGATTTAAATTCTTTGACAATACTGTTTCAGCTCTGTCTTTTGTTTTTTCCATCTCTGACATCAATTTGATGAAAACACATTTTTGTATTTTTAGATTAAAATGTTTGTTCATGTTCAAAATGAAATTCTTTGGTCCTTCAAAGTTATAAACTAAAAGTTAACAAACTTTCAGTACTGGCTTGAGCATTCATTCATTTGAAATGGTCTACATATACATATACATATATATATATATATAATAAAATAATATTATATAAATATATACATAAAAAGATAGATACATAAGATAGTGTGTAACTATCTATATCTATATATAGATACATAAGATAGTGTGTATATATCTTTATATATTTATATATTGTACATATATACTATCTTATCTATATCTATTTTATAGCTATATATAGATATATATTGTATATATATACTATCTTCTCTATCTATGTTATATATGTATATAATAAAATAATAATACAATATAAATATATCAATAAAAATATAGATAGATAAGATTGTGGATAGATTGGTATAATTATTATTACTATTAATTTGTATTATTTTATTTCCATGTCTTATTTCCAGATAGTTCCATAATATGTATACTTACTCTTAACCTCTGACAACTATTTGTAACCAAACTATTTATATTCATTCATATTTATGTATTTATATTATTGATTTATTTTATTTATATTTATACATGTCTGATTTCCAGATATTTCCATGATATGTATACTTACTCTTAACCTCTGACAACTATTTGTAACCAAACTATTTATATTTATTCATATTTATATATTTATACGATTGATTTATTTTATTTTTATTTATATGTTTATACTACTGATTTATTTCGCGTATCGCGTTCTGAGTCTAGGGGCGTTTTTTCCAAGCGGAGTTGCCGTACATAACCGTCCAAGATGGCGGATGATTAGCGTCCATTGCTACTGTTGCTATGTTACACGGAGGCGGCCCCCCTTCCGCGCGTGGGTGTGTTTCCAGCGCCTTCAGCAGACAAGCCCCCAGCGTTTGACAGCACAGAGAAGTGCTTGATTTTTCATGATTTTAAAAGATAATTTTACATACTTAGACAATTTTTCTAGCATTCAAATTTGGAAGGATGGTTAATAACACATCTGTCTGTGATGTGACTAACTCAGAACACAAATATATTTTCACTTTACACAATTTTAAGTCAAACCACATTTTTTGTAGTATTTTTGATAACACAACATATTTCCAGCTACAGCCATTAAACCTATATACATTTTGCCCTGTATTCTGATTCATATCTAGAGGGAAAATGCAGCATGTAATTCAGTTGTACAGTTTTTAATTTGATCTCTTTGATATCAGCTTCAGTTTACTGTTGACTTTCCTATAGCCACATTAAAGGTGAATTTACTTACTCCAAATGCAATACCAATTTTTCTTACTGCTGCTGCTTCAGATTAAGTGTTCAACTGGTGAAATATATGCTGATTCTTATAGTAAAACAGCAACAGGAAATGCATTGTATTTGTCACCATTAAAGTTGCAAAGGGGTGGATCCACTTGCTGCTGTAACACTGCAAATTACCCCATTGTGGGACTAATAAAGAAATATCTTATCTTATTTTGACCCGGGAACATCTATGACATGCTCTTATTGAGTGAGTTTGCATTGCTGAATAAAACTGCTCTGATTTTAAATTGATTCTAAAATGAAGTCTGATGTTTTAACTGATCGAACATGTTACTGTCAACAGAACTCATGTGCACAATACAAACAGAAACATAGTCATAATCCTGCTTCATCAGGTGGCAGTCAATAAATGATAAAGATAGATAGATAGATAGATAGATAGATAGATAGATAGATAGATAGATAGATAGATGTAAGGGTTCTGTCTTTTGTGGGCATGTGCGTGTCTGTGTGTGAAGGTCTGCCACACACAGACACACATCTATGCTTGTGTGTCTGTGTGTGTGTGTGTGTGTGTGTGTGTGTGTGTGTGTGTGTGTGTGTGTGTGTGTGTGTGTGTGTGTGTGTGTATGTGTGTGTGTGTGTGTGTGTGTGAAGGTCTGCCAGGTACCTTTCAAAGTAAAGATTTGAGAATTAATGATCATTTAGTCTTACAAAATTAACCTGGGTGCCATCACTCACATAATGACCTTTCAACTGACAACATAACAATATATAGATGTAAGGGTTTCAGTAGATGGATGCTTTTCATTTCTAATTTCTAGCCATTTTTTCTGTTAACTAAACAGCCTGTCTAGCACTTCTGTTAACAGAATGGCTTAAAAATATGTTTTTATTCCTTAAATCACATGTCCTCACCAATATCATGCAAATGAACATAGAATCAGTTATTTTTTCTGGAAATCCACAAAAAGTCCAGATAATAAGTTGACCATATTAAACTGTTTCTGTTAACTAAACAGCCTTTTTAGCACTTCTGTTAACAGAATGGATTCCAACTAATATTTTATGGCTTAATTCGTCTATTCTCTGCAAGTATATGCAAACTGCTCACTGAATCACTTATTCTCTTTGGACATACACTAAAACACCCAGATATTTTAGAATTCATCACATTGAACTACTTGTGTTTAGAAATCAACCTTTCTATCAGTTCTACTAAGAGAATGGATTACAACTAACCTTTTATGGCTTAATTTGTCTATTCTGAGCAAGTTTATGCAACTAATCACTGAATCACTTATTCTCTAAAACACCCAGATATTTCAGAATTCATCACATTGAACTACTTGTGGTTAGAAATCAACCTTTCTATCACGTCTGTTAAGAGCATGGATTACAACTAACATTTTCTGACTTAATTTGTCTATTCTCAGCAAGTTTATGTAACTAATCACTGAATCACTTATTCCCTTTCTCTTCTTGCTGTAACCATCTGGACAAAAAAGATCAATTGTAAATCTGTACAATCTACACTTGGCAGTTGGAATGAAAATAAAACTCCACTGTCATACACACTGATGTATTACAGTTCTGTTTTAACATCTCAAATGTGGTTTACTGCCCCTTCAGTTTAGAACAAACACAAATACAATACAAACACAATAGATCAAAAGCAAATCAAATTCAGAAACAATGACAATAATGACACCATGTAAGGTATATGATCAGTAGTGACAAAGTAGCAGCATGCCAAGTGTAATTCAGTATGGTTTGTATGCTTTTGTGGCCTGCTGTACTCAAAGCCACTGATGAGGACGTGATGAAGAGTCTGAAGAGTAGCTCCTGGTGTTATTCCTTTCATCACACAGCATCTGCCAGTCTGCCATGGTGGAGTAACAGCAGTATTGGGCATTATGACCTGAGGAATGCAAGACAAAAAATGTAACCTGTGTATAAAATATTTCAGAGCTTTAATCTAAACAAACCCAACATGACCAATAATTCACACATTAAACATTTCAGAATTGCTAAGCTGTCAATTACAATAAACTTCTTTAGTTATAGAAAACACCAGTAGTTGGTAAGACCAAAATATATCAAGTAACAGTCAGAGAATTTCCTCACCAGTCCAATAGCTAAATGTCATACATTTAGTCAAAAGTTTCTGAAATAGCAAGGAATAGAGCATGGTTAGCAGTAGCACTATTGTTTCTATTATATGTACTGTCCTGACAGCATTACTGTGTTTGGCCAACTAACATTACACAAGCAAGCCATACTATATTTTCATACTCATTTCTTTCCCTTTGTGCTATAGAATATGCGGCCATACAATGTGATAACACACAGCACTAGTCGTAAGCATTACTATTCCTTCCTGTGTTACTATTTTATAATGCTTATTGATAATGTTAGCCACATGGCTACCAGCTACTTCATGTGCAGAATTATGTATGAGTTAGATGGTTGTTTTCACATTAATTTGCTGAAGGGTGAAAGTTTGTCTGTACTCACCTTAAATCTCAGTTTCAGATTTGTGATATCACAAATTAGTTAGTACTGAGTGGTGGTCCATTATGCAATAAACACAGGTGTGATGTGAAAATGTGAAGTCGTCAGTGTATTGAGCACAATATATACATGAGTACATGCTGACCATCGAGCCAAAGAATTAGGTCCCATGACTAAAAAGACTGTTAAACGTATCTGACTGGGTTACAACCCAGATCCCACAGCTCTCATACTCTGAGTCTGAAAAAGCTTACGAAACAGCAGTAAATTCTGCTGAGGTTCCAAGCGAGCTGAGCCGATACTAAATGTGACGTCAACAGACTGCTGGCCGCTGATTGATCAGAAGAGTTGTCGCTGGAAGAGTCATGAGACCAACCCCCACAAGAATCAAACCCGGCATTTTTAAATACCGGCAACAGCCTTACAGCCATACGCCTCAATTTTGTTGCTTTGTGTGTGACAGAAAGCCACATACAGCAGCAAGTACACCACTGCCTCCATGTCCTCCATTGTTTATGTGTTTGTGTCGCGTATAAAACAAAGTCACGGCAGTATAGCGGAGCCGTGCTATGACGACCCCTCAAGTTGAGTAGGGTACTTCTTTGTAATGGAAAAGGTCGTTCCTGGAACCGAGCCGAGTCGTGCTGGAACTGTGTAGTGGAAAAGCGCCATAATATGCTAGAGGCTCTGCCACCTTCTCTGTGGTCATCAAGACCGACAGATGTTGGATTTTGCTCCACTATTGATCCTATTACTTTTGATATTAAGCCAGATGCAGGACCTATTTGGTTAAACCAGTATCCCCATAAACAGGTAGCTGAAGAGGGCATTGCAGACACCATTGAGGGTTTGTTAGCTGCTGGTGTGCTAATTGACAGCAGTAGTAATTGGAACACACCTATTCTACCTGTGGAGAAGCAAAACACTGGCAAATTTCGTATGGCTCACGATTTATGCAGCATTAATAACGTCATCACCACAGCTACATTGCCAGTGTCCGATCCATACATTGGCCTGTCGAGAGTTTTTTGTTTTTTTGATTTGGCAAACGCATTTTTCTGCCTTCCTCTTGCCCCAGCCTTAAGACACATTTTCTCATTCACATATCAGGGTCGACAGTTCACATACAGCAGACTCCCACAGGGTTTCATTTTGTCACCAGGGATCTTCAACCATGTGTTGAAGGATCTCCTTGCAGGAGTTGAGCTAGCACAGGGCTCTGTGTTAGTACAGTATGTTGATGACCTATTGATAGCTTCCCCCTCACCATCAATGTGTCTAGCAGCCACAGACGTGGTGCGGCGCAGATTGTTTGAAGTAGGCTTCAAAGTCTTGGAGAAAAGGCTTCAGTGCTGCAGACAGGTGGTTTCCTTTATGGGTCATGTATCTCACAGAAAGGTACAGGGGTGGTTTCCTTAAAATGCAGTCCTTAAATACCAGTTTTACTGGTTGTTCTGCAAACAGATACCCAGTTGCCTGTTTTAGCTGCCTGATAAGTGTTTGCTATATCATTAAATTGCACTTGCCAAATTAACCAGTACTGAAATCTTAAGGATTACAACATAACATAAAAGTTTGTCTGTACTCAGTTTCAGATTTGCATATACAGCAGCTTGATTGGCTGAGTTCGACATGATCACAGACAGCAGATAGCTTCGTCAAAAGTGTGAGGAATTGGGACAGAGAAGACGTACACTACGGAGGTGCAAGGATGACACGCAAATTCGTGAAGCGTTCTTCATTTTTTCTCACTTATTTACAAAAAGTTATGAGGTTACAAACTACAAACCAGGGAAAAAAGTGAAGCTCAGTGGCGGTAGCATTGCTTTACAGAGCATATAGAGTGTCTCACTTAACACAAGCAAATATCTGTAATAAACTAATAAAAACAGGAACAAAAAAACTACAATAAAACTTCCTAAAAACATGTTTCCTGTCTTCATTGTTTCTGTGGATCAAAACACTTTCTGTTTGTGTCTGTATGTGTCAGTAGCAGTACAGCAGCCAGTTGCCAGAGACATTTTAGCATTACACAGTCACTTTTCAAATAAAAAAAATCACCTGAACTTACCATTTCCTCCACTGTGTCTGTTCACTGTTGAGCAGTTAGTGTACAGAGCTGATTTATTTCAACAGTCTCCACAGACTGTCAAATGAAAACTCAACAATACATCTTTTAATGCGTTACTCTACTTCTCACATGTTAAAATGTCATTAAACTGAAATATACAATGTGTAATATGTAATATAATGTGTCTTAATGACACACATTAATAGCTCATCTTGCTGCGGACAGTTTAAAAGTTCATACACACATAAAAATCAGGAGTGAGCTGAAAACAGTGAAGCTCAGAAGGATAGAAACTAGCTGCAGTTGCTCCAATCAGCCACGGAGTGTCGCTGTCCGGCCACTCTGTAGGAGGCATTCAGGGACACTGCTGAAGCGCCGGAGACCAGAGGTTCTTATTTCGTTTATTCTTTTATTATTATATAAAGTAGAATATATAGACAAGGACACATACCAAAATAGAAATAACAGTAAAATTACCAACAAAATATGACTCATTCAATGATCAAATCAAAGCCAGAACACATTCAAATAAACAAGTCAAAAAGACACACTGTACCAAATCATTTAAAACAACCCTTGGATATTATTAAGAGTTTTGAAGTAAAACCAGATCCTTAAACTTGTATTGTTTTAAGTGGCACTTTAAACAAGTAAATAAAGTTTACTTTAGAATCAATTAAAATCACAGCATTTTCTTTAAGCAATGCAAAATCACACTGAGCTCCATTACTACAGTAAGAGTATGTCAACGATGTTCTCAGGTCAAAGGTCATTATGTGAGTGATGGCACCCAGGTTAATTGTATGAGGCTAAATGATTATTAATTCTCAAATCTTTACTTTGAAAGGAACTGGGAGAACTGCACACACACACACACACACACACACACACACATACATCTAATTGACTGCCACCTGATGAAACAGGATTATGACTATGGGCGTATTCACACCTGCCTTGTTTGGTTCGGACCAAACCAAAAAAATCGCTGGTGCGGACCTTTTGGGCTGGTGTGAACACAAACCATCGAACTCTGGAGCGGACCAAACAGTCGGACCGAGACCCAGTCGGAGAGGTGGTCTCGGTTCGCTTCCAAACGGACCAAAGCTTTTTGTCCAATGATTGAACGATCTTTGCACACATGTGGGTTTGTTGACAAATTCTGGTCCACTTGCGAAAAGCGCAATGTGAACAGGAACCGCACCAAACCAAAAAAGAAACATTGTATTTTGGTCCGGACTAAATAAGCGGACCAAAGGACTTTCCTGGTGTGAATACGCCCTATGATTCTGTCTGTATTGTGCACGTGAGTCCTGTTGGCAGTAATAAATTCTTTCAGTTAAAAAATCAGACTTCATTTTAGAATCAATTTAAAATCACAGCAGTTTTATTAAAAATCACACTCAGCTCCATTACTACAATAAGAGCATGTCATAGATGTGGGTCAAAATAAGATAAGATATTTCTCATATTAGTCCCACAATGGGGAAATTTGCAGTGTTACAGCAGCATGAGCATCAATAAGAAAGAATAAAGAACAATAGATAAGTACGAATAGTAGAGCATATAATTATACAATTACACAACATTTAACAGGCCAATTCTTCAAGAGATAGTATTAGCAATTCTAAAAAGACAGTTCCTCTTCAGAATGAAAGTCCTGAAAACATCTCTGCCAGTGATATTTGTGACTCCACAAAGCACCATAGTTTCTTCTTCACAATTATCTTCACATGAAAAAAATTCACCCTTTCACATATAACATGAGAAATGTACATGTGATGATCATTTACTGCATCATTTGCCCAAATGACATCAGAAGAGGTCTTAGGAATAAGTTGTCAAAAGGTAACACACATTTCTAGTTTTTCCCAGGAAAAGCAGACACTGATCATTTATATAAGTTGTGTTTATTGTCAGAGGAGCAGAAGTCTTGCAGCTCATCTACAAGCTCTCACCTTGGTGAATACTCCCTCTTGTGGCAAAGAGAAAGAAATACACTGCATAAAGTTAGATTTGAACCCACAGTGAAAACACATTTAAATCACATTTAAATACCCACTGTGACATGTCTCCGTGGCACCCAGAGAGGGTGGGACTGTAACTTTTACCCAAATCAGTGAGGATGACCATGGAGATTGTCAACACTTTTTGAAGCTGTATGATGGGCTCCTCACTGCCTGTTGGACCTTACTGTGGAATGGTATGAAACCCATAAAGATTCACTACTTTAATTGTAATGTTGCAGACTTAGAAGGATATTCACTGAATCTGATAGTGGTAGGGGTACATCTCCAACACCATGAAGTGTGGTCAGGCTGTTTTGCTAAATGTTGCACATATCTGAAAAGAAATGGAATTGAAAAGACAGATGTTTGTTGTCTGCTGTTAAAGGATTGCTGTTAGGATACATTTTTTTGATAAAGAAAATACATTTTTGGAAGTGCAAATATGCATTTATCCTCCCCGAAGAAGACTGAATGTGAGGAGATAGTAGTTAAAGGTCCCTTCCAGACATATTTCAAGACAAACAAAAATAGTCTGTAAGAAAGTCAGAATACCTTATACAAATTCTGAAATACTTATTCTCCCTGATTGAAAAAAAACTAAATCTATAAATATGCAAGTAGTGTTAATTTCACAAGCTTAACTGTTGAACACATGTCTCCATTTCACTGACAACTTTGTGCTCAATGTACTGACGACTAAAGTTGCAAAGGGGTGGAAAATTTCCGGTAAATTTTTGGAATTTTTCCGGTAAATTTCCATGGGAAGTTAAGCTGGGGAATTTTAGAAATATTCCAAATTGGAAACTTTCCATGGGAATTATGGAAATTAATGGGGATTTATGGCAATTGAGGGTAATTTAGTGGAAAGGTATCATATATAAGCAAAAAAAAATTGTTTAGTTATAAGCAAAATAATACAATTAAAACAGATTTATTTATAAGTTGAACATGATCAAGTTGAACAATCAAACAGAACAAAAACATGAACGTGGAGTTAAATATTACTATCAAAAATGAACACCAATGCATCCCCCCAATCCAAAAATGCACAGTGCATGTAGGGGGTATGCACAGTGCATGTAGGGGGGCGTGGTCTCAGTATGCACATTGCATATAGGGGCGTGGTCTCCGTATGCACAGTGCATGTAGGGGCGTGGTCTCAGTATGCACAGTGCATATAGGGTCGTGGTCTCAGTATGCACAGTGCATGTAGGGGGCGTGGTCTCAGTATGCACAGTGCATGTAGGGGGCATGGTCTCACTATGCACAGTGCATGTGGGGCGTGGTCTCATTTTGCACAGTGCGTGTAGGGGGAGTGGTTTCAGTAACCCTACAGTAAATAGTGTGCTATGAGAGCATGTGATAGTATAGATATTCAACTATACTGCATGATATCTGGTCGTTTTAGTCAGGATTATGCCAAAATATTATTTTACACAACTATATTTAAGTTCCCTAATAGGAACATACCTTCAGTGTAATAAATTCCCAGTTTATTCTGTTAATTCCCGTTAATTCCCGTTAATTCCCATGGAAAGTTTCCAAGTTTGAAAATTGCCGGAATTTTGCAACTCTACTGACGACTTCACATTTTCACATTACACCTGTGTTTATTGCATACTGGACCACCACTCAGTACTAACTAATTTGTGATATCACAAATCTGAAGATTTAAGGTGAGTACAGACAAACTTTCATCCTTCAGCAAATTAATGTGAAAACAGCACATTCTGCACATGAAGTTCAAACATTCATCATATGGAACAATGTGCAAGGAAAAATGTGCTATGTTGTAATCCTTAAGATTTCAGACCTGGTTAATTTGGCGAGTGCAATTTAATAATACAGCAAACACTTATTGAGCAGCTAAAACAGGCAACTGGTTATCTGTTTGCAGAACAACCAACAAAACTGACTGCATTTTAAGGAAACCCATTTTGGACACGTTTATAATCAACTATCACTTTTGGTGGTAACTATGGTGACAAATACAATGCATTTCTTGTTGCTGCTTTACTAAAAAAATCAGCATATATTTCACCAGTTGAACACTTTTAATCTGAAGCAGCAGCAGTAAGAAAAAATGGTATTGTACTTGAAATAAGTAAATTCATCTCTTATGTGGCTATAGGAAAGTTAACAGTAAACTGAGGCTGATATCAAAGAGGTCAAATTAAAAACTATACAACTGAATTACATGCTGCATTTTGCCCTGTAGATACGAATCAGAATACTGAGCAAAATGTAAATGTAATGGCTGTAGCTGGAAAAATGTTGTGTTATAAAAATGTGGTTTGACTTAATGAATATATTTTATTATATTGTTATATATATGTGTGTGTGTGTGTGTGTGTGTGTGTGTGTGTGTGTGTGTGTGTGTGTGTGTGTGTGATGGTCTGCCAGGTGCCTTTCAAAGTAAAGATTTGAGAATTAATAATCATTTAGTCTTATAAAATTAACCTGGGTGCCATCACTCACATAATGACCTTTGACCTGAGAACATAATAATATATATATTATGTATGGGTTATGATGTAAGGGTTTCAGTAGACAGGTGCTTTTCATTTCTAATTTCTAGTCATTTTTTCATATTAATTGAGTCAAAGATCTTCTAAATCAACCATCACTACAATACTGTGGCTTCATTGTCTCATATGTGACCTTCTATGTAGAATTGCTAATACTATTTCTTGAAGAATTGGCCTTTTCAATGTTGTTTAATTGTTTATGCTTTACTATTCGTACTTATCTATTGTTCTTTATTATTTCTTATTGATGTTCTTCCATTTCTACTGTCCACTTGCTGTAACACTGCGAATTTTAGATAGTTAGATAGATAGATAGATAAATAGATAGATAGATAGATGTAAGGGTTCTGTACGGTGGCCGACAAGGGACAAACGCACTGCAACAGCCTAATGTGTTTCAGTTAAGGAAAACAGCTTCAAGTACAGAAACTATTCAAATTAACAAACACAAGCCTTAAACGAGATACAAAAAGAGGAACGTGGTGCAAATGAAAAAACGTGCTGCAAAAAACAAAGACAAATGCAGCAGCATCAAACGCAATGCAAATAGAGAAACGATGCAAAGCACAAAACGAATCAAACCAAGAAACCATCTTCAAAAGAAAAACGCTTCATAACTGGTCACTACTACTGCACAGGGTGGAGAGAGACAGAACAGCTGACTGAACCACTCTGTTTCAACATACAGCGGGAACGGTAATGTGACTTTTATTTGTTTGTTTTTATATATATTATATTTATATTATATGTTTATGTTTTTTGGATGAATACACTCTTGATGAAGCTGCCAGAGAGGAAGCCTTGTGTCCGAGTAGTTTATTTATATTTCCCCTTTTTCAGGGTGTAACATCATCATTTCCAGAGCACTGGCTGCTCCTCCTTGGTCCACAGCTGGTGCTGGCTGTCTTCTGGGCGGAGCAGAGTCCAGATCAGGATCTAGTTTGAGGCACTGAGATGCAGAGGTTAGTGTAGCTTTCCCTGCCTTCTGTCTTCTGTCCCTGATATTGGCTTCATCAAGCCAACAAGCATCAAACATTTTCCCTTTTTTTATGTTTTGTTTTGACTGACTGATTTCTTCTTTTACTGTTAGTTGGATTTTTTAATTGTTCTAATTCTGTTAGGCTAAAACTGCCCGTACATGGAAACCCACACTCCTGAACCCAGATTTCAATTTGGTCAGTACTTTGTTTACCATATTTTGTGATCATCAACGGAATATTGGGAGAAAACATGGGATGTGGATTTACAGGTGTTTTACCCCTACTGTTGTTGGATACCATTGTTGAAAATGGGAGAAGAAGAAAAAATAACATTTATTTTAGATTTTTAGTTGCTTCTTCTCTTTAGGTGGATTTGTAAGGACCTTAGATTTAAAAAAATATCCTATACCCCTACGTTAGAACTTTAAACCTAAAACTTAACGATCGTTGATGGTAATATTCAAAGCTTTTCTTTTAATGTGCACAAGGACTGTCTGGTACAGTCTCTAAGGTCCCAGACCCCCAAAGCTTAATCGATCCAACAGCGGTAAGCATCTGCCCTGTTAATACGTCTATTACACCCGCCCCTGGCGGCGAGGATCTATTATTCCTGAATGTACTCACCAGGAAGACACGGTTATGTGCCAGAAAAGGTTCCTTGTTCACGCTAGTGAGTGGGCGTTGGTCCTCACGTGTCAGGTCCCCCACTTCTCTACCCTCTTTGACAGGGAGGTTTGAGGTTTTTGGAGTCCCAGACTCCAGCTGTATACAGACTTAACCTGCAGCGCTGAGTCCCGAACGCAGCCTCACGGGTTATCTGCTGACAACACCAACTGTTCTGGCAATATTTATGTAGCGAACACAGCATCAGGACGGCTCAGAACATCCTCTGGTCAGAGTCACATTTGACCCTCAGATGAGGAAATTGGACCAGGTTTGATATAGAGACAGACAGGGTCCTTCTCTTGGACAAACAAAGATCCCTTATCATTCCATGGGACAGAATCAGTCTCAATTGAATGCTTTGATCCCTTCCATGGGGGTCGTAAAACGATAATTCACTTGAAATAAGACTGAACTGGTTGTTTTCTCCTCCCCCCCCCCCCGGTTCCTGTCATGAGGCTGAACCCAGGGGAAAGAGGTGTGAAAATTGACCTTTGACCCCCAAATGAACGTTTCACCCGGAGTGGGGGACAGACTCTGGTCTTCTGACTAAGTCTCATGAGGAGCTTGTGATCCTGTCTTCTATGAAACTTAAACAAGAACATCTTAGTAAAAAGTATGGTTTAAACAATACCAATTACTTATATCATTATCAATTACCTAAAGAAACCTCCACTGTAACAGCTATTACAGCGATTATAGATAAATGCGTATTTGAAGAACTGTGATTATACTCTCTTACTTACTGTAGTGAGAGAGCGGCGTAGGGCGGAGGAACTCGCCGGAGCGGGGGTAATTAGGGGCTGATGCAGTCCACCTGGGAGGGGGAGGAGACTCACCTGGGTCAGTGGCTGGGAAGAAAAGGGGTAGGGGGAGAGAGACACGGAGAGGAGAGACGGGAGGACGTGGGAGCGTCGGCCTGAGTTTTGTCGGGAGCTAGTGGCACTGTGGCGGGTGGGTGCTGTTCGCAGCTTGTAGTGCTGCCGGCAGTGAAGACAGCTGAGTAGGGGAGTTCGTCGTGTCGATCAGCCCTGTATCAGGAGGGGAGGCCAGACACCTCCTTTAGGTAGCGAGGGACTGGGGAGTAGCCGTGCCAATTATCTGTGCTCTCTTGCAGTGGCTATACCTGTGACGCCGACCACGCCAACCGACTCCACACCTGTCAGCTGAGCAGCCTGTTCTCCGGTGCCCGGCCCAGCTCCATTGCCTAGACCCCACGGGGGGGTCTCGTCACCAGACCGAGGCAGGATAAGTCCTGTATTTTAATGATTTCTATATAAACTTATTTGTAGTTTGAAAGTCTGAGTGTTATATGCTTTCCTGTCTTAAACAAGCTTTTAATGAATTGACGTCAGCCTGCCAGCAGCCCTGTGAAGGGCGGCTCATTGTTCTTGCAGCGCTCTACCGCCCCCTAGCGTCAGGAGTGGGGTTCGACCCATTATGTTGCAGTGGTCCCTAAGGAGCCAGTTTGATAGTGAGCTCCCATTGTGTGTAGTGTGATACCTGTTGCAGTGATTTGTGTGCAGTGTCCCCTTTTGGGTGTGTTCTCTTGTGTGCAGTGTTGGTGTCACCAGATGGTGGAGTACCTGCCTGACCTGCTGGAGCTGCCCTCGCTGGCCTGCCGGGTGCAGACGTCCCTAACCTGAAAATTAATTGGAAATAAAGATTTGTCTATTTTTATACATATCTGTCTGTGGTGGGTGCTCTCTGACCTCTATTACCGAACCAGACCGGGTTACCAAAGGTGGTGGCAGCTTGACGCTACTCTGACCATCTTAAATACACAAAAAAATATTACATTACTTTAATTTACTTACTTACTAAATTTTGGTATGAAAATGTTTGTTTAATGTGAGAAAGTGTTACACTGATGTTATGCTTACATTTTGGTGATAATCAATTATCTATCATGGAATAAGTAGAATATATATGTTATGCTTGATCATATTAATCCTCTTCAGGTTTTAATGAATGGCAGCTTGATGAATCAAGCTGATGTCATATCAATGCCAGAATAATACATCCTGTGTTCTGTGTCAATAGATTATAGTATGCATTTTATAATCAGGATTAAATACTGAATGTCTTAGCGGATCTGAACATGGCTTTGCGGCCCGAACAGGGCTCTGCTCTGTCCATCTCTTCTTTTCTTCACCTCACACATTCTTAACTTAATCTTTACTTATTCTCTATCTAAGTTTTCCTAAATTTTGTAATCTTGTAACTTTCACCAGCAACGTCCAGAGAAAAGGCTCTTTAAGTAAACACGTCATTAAGTTTTGCATTCAGCCTGTTTTTGACATTTTTGATGGTTTTGACGCTGAGATCTCTCCAGAAAGAGAACTAGTTAAATTAGACGTTTCCTCCATCTTTCATCAACCTGAGAGAACTTTTTGGGCAGACAAACGCCTGTCAACCCTACAACTCATCATAACCGAGAGGAACAAAGTCTGCCAGTGGACAACAGCCGGAACCAGGCAGTCTGATGAAAGGCCAGCCGACCCGGACCATCCTCACCCCGCCCGGACCTGCGACGCTCTCTGAGATCTTATCCTTGGTGTGCGTACGCGTGGTTCTAAAGGACGGACAGCTGAGACCCTCCATGGATGAAAGTAGGATCCAAATATTGCATTAATCAAGGGTTGATGTCAGATCGAGTAATTCAAATTTCCTTTAAAAGTAAGGCTCAGTAAAACTTATAGGCTAAGTTTTCTGAGTTTCCACATAATTACATATCCTTCATTTAAATTCATCATTCACCATCATCTTTCATTCATGTCGCTATATCGAGTAACCTCTTGAATTCATATTGTATTGTATCATCGCATTTACTTACATCATTTATTGGTAGTTAATGTGTAGTTAAGTGTAGTTAATAAAATCCATAAAACTCAATCAATTGTGTATGTCTGTGACGGGGCGGCATTAAGCGCTCCGTCATCTCTCTCTTCTCTGTGCGTCGGGAGCGCAGGGAGCGCAGCCCCCCCCCGACGCGCGGGTTAAACTGGTTACTGTTGTACATGGTCCTGGACTTTCATAAACTTTTCCCCACAACCCAACTCTTTTTTTCCCCTGTTGCTGGTGTACGAGGGGGTGCACACTCGGTGCCGACGCAACACACATACACACAAAACACATTTACCTACTGCTGCTGCTGCCGCCACAGACTACTGCAGAACCGGGCCAAACCGAGGAACTTCCAGGTCACCTCATTTATACTCATGATTGGCCCCTCAGAAGATCATGTGATCATGGACTCAACCATTAATGATGAATGAACCAGATATTTATGCCCTGTTATTGTTTTGTATGGTCATCTGTATGAAGAGAAATGAGTGCCACTTTTATATATACAGGCTTTTGTCATATATCTGTGCGCTGCGTATTAATGTGGTGGACTGTACATGGCAATTGGAATAGTTTGTTAATTGGTATGCCCAGGGCCGGGGCTAGGGGGGCATATAGGAGGGAGCTGGTTGCAGGGTGCAGAGTGTTGTTGGCTGTTGAAGGATAGAGCTGTATGGAAGGAGACCAGCTGAGCTGCCCGTTGTTGGAGCACTGTGGCGGGTGGGTGCTGTTCGCAGCTTGTAGTGCTGCCGGCAGTGAAGACAGCTGAGTAGGGGAGTTCGTCGTGTCGATCAGCCCTGTATCAGGAGGGGAGGCCAGACACCTCCTTTAGGTAGCGAGGGACTGGGGAGTAGCCGTGCCAATTATCTGTGCTCTCTTGCAGTGGCTATACCTGTGACGCCGACCACGCCAACCGACTCCACACCTGTCAGCTGAGCAGCCTGTTCTCCGGTGCCCGGCCCAGCTCCATTGCCTAGACCCCACGGGGGGGTCTCGTCACCAGACCGAGGCAGGATAAGTCCTGTATTTTAATGATTTCTATATAAACTTATTTGTAGTTTGAAAGTCTGAGTGTTATATGCTTTCCTGTCTTAAACAAGCTTTTAATGAATTGACGTCAGCCTGCCAGCAGCCCTGTGAAGGGCGGCTCATTGTTCTTGCAGCGCTCTACCGCCCCCTAGCGTCAGGAGTGGGGTTCGACCCATTATGTTGCAGTGGTCCCTAAGGAGCCAGTTTGATAGTGAGCTCCCATTGTGTGTAGTGTGATACCTGTTGCAGTGATTTGTGTGCAGTGTCCCCTTTTGGGTGTGTTCTCTTGTGTGCAGTGTTGGTGTCACCAGATGGTGGAGTACCTGCCTGACCTGCTGGAGCTGCCCTCGCTGGCCTGCCGGGTGCAGACGTCCCTAACCTGAAAATTAATTGGAAATAAAGATTTGTCTATTTTTATACATATCTGTCTGTGGTGGGTGCTCTCTGACCTCTATTACCGAACCAGACCGGGTTACCAAAGGTGGTGGCAGCTTGACGCTACTCTGACCATCTTAAATACACAAAAAAATATTACATTACTTTAATTTACTTACTTACTAAATTTTGGTATGAAAATGTTTGTTTAATGTGAGAAAGTGTTACACTGATGTTATGCTTACATTTTGGTGATAATCAATTATCTATCATGGAATAAGTAGAATATATATGTTATGCTTGATCATATTAATCCTCTTCAGGTTTTAATGAATGGCAGCTTGATGAATCAAGCTGATGTCATATCAATGCCAGAATAATACATCCTGTGTTCTGTGTCAATAGATTATAGTATGCATTTTATAATCAGGATTAAATACTGAATGTCTTAGCGGATCTGAACATGGCTTTGCGGCCCGAACAGGGCTCTGCTCTGTCCATCTCTTCTTTTCTTCACCTCACACATTCTTAACTTAATCTTTACTTATTCTCTATCTAAGTTTTCCTAAATTTTGTAATCTTGTAACTTTCACCAGCAACGTCCAGAGAAAAGGCTCTTTAAGTAAACACGTCATTAAGTTTTGCATTCAGCCTGTTTTTGACATTTTTGATGGTTTTGACGCTGAGATCTCTCCAGAAAGAGAACTAGTTAAATTAGACGTTTCCTCCATCTTTCATCAACCTGAGAGAACTTTTTGGGCAGACAAACGCCTGTCAACCCTACAACTCATCATAACCGAGAGGAACAAAGTCTGCCAGTGGACAACAGCCGGAACCAGGCAGTCTGATGAAAGGCCAGCCGACCCGGACCATCCTCACCCCGCCCGGACCTGCGACGCTCTCTGAGATCTTATCCTTGGTGTGCGTACGCGTGGTTCTAAAGGACGGACAGCTGAGACCCTCCATGGATGAAAGTAGGATCCAAATATTGCATTAATCAAGGGTTGATGTCAGATCGAGTAATTCAAATTTCCTTTAAAAGTAAGGCTCAGTAAAACTTATAGGCTAAGTTTTCTGAGTTTCCACATAATTACATATCCTTCATTTAAATTCATCATTCACCATCATCTTTCATTCATGTCGCTATATCGAGTAACCTCTTGAATTCATATTGTATTGTATCATCGCATTTACTTACATCATTTATTGGTAGTTAATGTGTAGTTAAGTGTAGTTAATAAAATCCATAAAACTCAATCAATTGTGTATGTCTGTGACGGGGCGGCATTAAGCGCTCCGTCATCTCTCTCTTCTCTGTGCGTCGGGAGCGCAGGGAGCGCAGCCCCCCCCCGACGCGCGGGTTAAACTGGTTACTGTTGTACATGGTCCTGGACTTTCATAAACTTTTCCCCACAACCCAACTCTTTTTTTCCCCTGTTGCTGGTGTACGAGGGGGTGCACACTCGGTGCCGACGCAACACACATACACACAAAACACATTTACCTACTGCTGCTGCTGCCGCCACAGACTACTGCAGAACCGGGCCAAACCGAGGAACTTCCAGGTCACCTCATTTATACTCATGATTGGCCCCTCAGAAGATCATGTGATCATGGACTCAACCATTAATGATGAATGAACCAGATATTTATGCCCTGTTATTGTTTTGTATGGTCATCTGTATGAAGAGAAATGAGTGCCACTTTTATATATACAGGCTTTTGTCATATATCTGTGCGCTGCGTATTAATGTGGTGGACTGTACATGGCAATTGGAATAGTTTGTTAATTGGTATGCCCAGGGCCGGGGCTAGGGGGGCATATAGGAGGGAGCTGGTTGCAGGGTGCAGAGTGTTGTTGGCTGTTGAAGGATAGAGCTGTATGGAAGGAGACCAGCTGAGCTGCCCGTTGTTGGAGATCTCTGTGTAAATAGTTTTGTTACTTTATTTATGTTTTTTTTTTGTTTGTTTGTTTGTTGCCACTGTAAATATTTTCACCCGTCATCACTGCCGGTTGTGGGACTTGAGGTGAATAAAAAACAACCATTTCACTGAAGTCTTGTCGTCCGAGCCATCCTTACCACCTTGCTAAAAACGAACCCGTGACATTTGGTGTCAGAAGTGGGATGGCTGGACGACGGGGGCGCGGCCGGCTTCCAGGAAGACGGGCCGGGCTGCGCTCACAGAAGCAGGAGGAGGCACCCGAGGAGGTGGCAGAGGAGAAAGCCTGGGCCACAGATGATGAGGAGGAAGGGGCTGCTGCTGCGCCGGCCCTACAGACAGCTCCAAGTGCCGGAGAGGAGCTTCTAGCAGTCATGAGGACTTTCCTGCAGGGTCAGCAGAGCAGAGAAGAGAGGTTTCTGGCGGAGCTCAGAGGACTACGGGCTTCGATGACCACCACGCAGCCAGGTTCGATGGGGGCAGAGGCGAGCCCAGTAGCACCGAGTCCAGCAGCCGCCAGAGCCGCATCGCCATCGGAGGGGTCGATGATGAGCCTGCGGCTAGATTTGCCAACGCCAGGCCCACGGTCCCGACCCAACATGGCGATGGAGAGTCCAGAGGGCCCGGCCAGCAACAGGGTGGAAACCCCGAGGCTGGAGAGCAGGCCATATGGGGATCCCAAGATCCCGCCGTACCTGGCAGGAGAGGACATTGAAAATTACCTGCTTCGCTTCGAGCGCATTGCCAGGACCTGGAACTGGCCAGAGTCTGAGTGGGCGTGTCGACTGGTGCCTCTACTCTCAGGGAAAGCACTGGAGGCCTACACAGCGATGGACGAGGAGAGGGCTCACTCCTACCCTGACCTGAAGGCAGCTCTCCTGGCCAAGTTCGATATCTCACCCGAGACTTACCGCCAACAGTTCCGGTCGATGGTGGTGCCATCTGGGGAGAGCCCACCGGAGACGTACCAGCGTTTAAAGGGTCTCTACCGACGATGGATTCGTCCGACGCAGCACACCAAGGAGCAGATCAGTGAGCAGCTGATTCTGGAGCAGCTGCTACGTGCCTTTCGGACCGACATCCGCACCTGGGTGAGGGAGCACGAGCCCACAGATGGACTAGCTGCGGCCAAGCTAGCACAGCAGTACCTCAACGCACGGAGGGGAGGCCCAGCTTCGTACCAAGGTGGTGCTGGTCACACCTGCCCGGGGAACGTCACCTTGACCCAGCCAGTACAGTTCCGGTAAGGAGCTCATCTGTTTTTACTGCCAGCAGGCCGGCCACAAAGCCGCCCTATGTCCCATCAAGAAAGCTAAATTGAGTGGCGCGTGCTACACTCCTCGTGCTGAGGATGGAAGGGCTGTGGGGAGGCGGCAACGTTTTAAAGACATTTCCATTAATGGTGAACTTGTGACTGCTTTGGTCGACTCAGGTAGCTTCCGGACTCTAGTGCGCAGAAATTTGGTGCCTACAGGCATTGTGGACTATGACAAACAGGAGGACATTTTATGTGTGCATGGGGACAGTCATGCCTACCCTACTGCGGACCTGATGGTGGTGGTGGATGAGCAACCCTATTTGTTGACTGTGGGGGTGGTTGAAAAACTGCCTGTAAGTGCCTGGGTGGGACTTACCAGTGCTACTGGACCTGCTGTCAGAGGGGGAGACCAAAGACAGTGACTGTGTTAGGGACTTGTCAGGTCCAGTGATCACCCGTGCCCAGGCCAAAGCAGGGGTGACATCTGACTCAAGGCAGGAAAAGGAACCAGATCCCTTTTCGACCTTGGACAGCAGTTTGTTTGAGGGAGGCACAAAGGGCCCGAGGAAGTCTCGCCGCCAGCGCCGGTTTGAAAAAGCCCTGCAATCGAGACAGCCCGACTGTAAGGGCAGACTGACAAAGGACTTGTGGGAGGTGCCAGGGGACATTGCAGCCCGGCAAAGGGAGGATGGCAAAGCAGTTGGGGGTCCAGATGTAGCAAAGGGAGTCAAAGAATGTTTTATCATTGACTGTGATATCCTGTATGCTCTGGCTAATGGGGTTAAGCGCCTTGTGGTTCCTGAAACATGCCGACCGATGATAATGCACCTGGCACACACCTTGCCTTGGGCTGGTCATCTTGGTCGTAACAAAACTTACTTGCGCATAGCTTCCAGGTTCTATTGGCCCTCCATGTACACAGATGTCCAAACTTTCTGTAAAACCTGTCCCACCTGTCAGAAAACCTGCTATGTCCGCCAATCAGACCGTGCTTATCTCCAACCACTGCCTGTCATCTCTACTCCTTTTAGGCGGATAGCCATGGACATTGTTGGCCCGCTGGTGCGGAGCAGTAGGGGACACCAGTACATTCTCGTGGTCTGTGATTACGCCACGCGGTTCCCCGAAGCCTTCCCACTGTGCACGGTCACTGCCCCTGCTGTGCTGTTGTTGTCTTGTCCAACTGTTTTCCAGGGTGGGTGTTCCAGACGAGATCATCACGGATCAGGGGACAAACTTCACCTCCAGGCTGCTGCAGCTCTTCCATCGGCAGTTGGGCATTGAGGCCATAAAGACCACCCCATACCATCCGCAGACGGACGGGCTCGTTGAGAGGTTCAATCAGACCCTAAAGAGGATGCTGCAGAAGTTTGTTGCAGATACTGGACGGGACTGGGACCAGTGGCTGCCCTTCCTGCTGTTTGCATACCGGGAGGTCCCACAAGCTTCCACTGGATTCTCTCCGTTCGAGCTCCTGTATGGCTGGGACGTCCAGGGCCCGCTTGACCTGCTGCGTAAGACCTGGGAGGCTCCTGCAACTGGTTCCAGTGATCACAGTGTGGTCCAATTCGTCCTCCAGATGAGAGACCGGCTGGCGGGGTTCAGAGACGAGGCTGAGAGCAACCTACATGAGGCCCGGCAGAAGCAGAAGGCGTGGTACGACCAGCAGGCCAGGCACCGAGAGCTTCAGCCAGGTCAGAAGGTCCTGCTCCTCCTGCCGTCCTCCAACAGCAAGCTGCTGGCCAAGTGGCAGGGCCCATACACAGTCCTCCGGAAGATGGGTCCTGTAACCTACGAGATCCACCACCCTGACAAGAAAAAAACGAAGCAGATCTACCACGTCAACCTCTTGAAGGAGTGGAAGGAGGCTCCAGTCCGGGTTCCCGTGGCATCTCTGGTGGTGACGGAGGTGGACAGCGAGGGGGAGGAGTCTGTCCTGACCGACCCCGACCAGGCTACTGATCCCATTCTTGACCACCTCTCGGACATTCAACGCCGCCAGCTGGGCCAGGTGTTTCAGTGGGTCTCCGAGCTGTTTGCGGCTGTCCCAGGAAGAACTGACCGGGTGGAGCACGTCATCCGACTGAAAGACCGGGGGCCCATTCGCCAGAGGTCCTATCGGGTGCCCCAACACCTGGTGGCCAAGCTCGTGAAGGAGGTGGAGGAGATGCAGCGCCTGGGGGTAATCGAGCCATCGCAGTCCGAGTGGTGCAGTCCGATAGTCATCGTGATGAAGAAAGATGGCTCCCTCCGCATCTGCATCGACTTTAGGAAGCTCAACGCCATGTCAGAGTTCGATGCCTACCCAATGCCCCGGATCGACGATCTGCTGGAGAAGATTGGCCGGGCCAGGTTCATTACCACCCTGGACCTCTGCAAGGGCTACTGGCAGGTGCCCTTAGAAGCGTTGAGTCGACCCTACACTGCCTTCCAGACCCCTGCCGGCCTCTTCCAGTTCACCGTGATGCCCTTTGGCCTGCATGGGGCACCCGCCACGTTCCAAAGACTGATGGACCGTGTCCTGCAGGGGTGCGAGGACTGCAGTGCTGCCTACCTGGACGATGTGGTCATCTTCAGCGACACCTGGGAGCAGCACCTGGGTCATCTGGAACGAGTCCTGGGTCAGATCCAGCAGGCGGGCCTGACTCTGAATCCTGCCAAGTGTCAGTGGGCCAAGGAGGAGGCGAAGTACCTGGGTTATCTGCTGGGACGAGGTGAGGTCCGACCACAAGTGGACAAGGTCGAGGCCATCCGCGGATGCCCACGCCCTCGCACGAAGAAGGAGGTGAGGTCCTTCTTGGGTTTGGCCGGCTGGTACTGGAGGTTCGTCCCACAGTTCGCCACCATCGCCGCCCCTCTGACAGCTCTGACGGCGAAGGACCAGAGGAACCCGGTCACTTGGAATGACGAATGCGAGGTCGCGTTCCAAAACCTCAAGGTCTGCTTGTGCTCATCGCCAGTGTTACGGAGCCCTGACTTCAGCCAATGGTTCCTGGTGCAGACAGATGCCTCCGCGGTGGGACTGGGGGCAGTCCTGACCCAAGGTGATCCTGGTGAAGAACAGCCAGTACTGTATCTGAGCCGCAAGCTGCTTCCCCGTGAGACCAGGTACTCCACTGTGGAGAAGGAGGGCCTGGCCATAAAATGGGCCCTGGAGAGTTTGAGGTACTATCTGCTGGGGAGGGAGTTCGACCTGGAGACCGACCACCGTGCGCTGACCTGGATGAACTCCATGAAGGATCACAACAGTCGTCTCACCCGTTGGTATCTGTCCCTCCAGCCTTTCAAGTTCCAGATTCGACATCGAGCTGGCAAGACAAATGTGGTGGCAGATTATCTCTCCAGGTTGCCGCACATCGCCAACCTCGGGGAGGAGGGGGATAATGTGACGGGGCGGCATTAAGCGCTCCGTCATCTCTCTCTTCTCTGTGCGTCGGGAGCGCACGGAGCGCAGCCCCCCCCGACGCGCGGGTTAAACTGGTTACTGTTGTACATGGTCCTGGACTTTCATAAACTTTTCCCCACAACCCAACTCTTTTTTTCCCCTGTTGCTGGCGTACGAGGGGGTGCACACTCAGTGCCGACGCAACACACATACACACAAAACACATTTACCTACTGCTGCTGCTGCCGCCACAGACTACTGCAGAACCGGGCCAAACCGAGGAACTTCCAGGTCACCTCATTTATACTCATGATTGGCCCCTCAGAAGATCATGTGATCATGGACTCAACCATTAATGATGAATGAACCAGATATTTATGCCCTGTTATTGTTTTGTATGGTCATCTGTATGAAGAGAAATGAGTGCCACTTTTATATATACAGGCTTTTGTCATATATCTGTGCGCTGCGTATTAATGTGGTGGACTGTACATGGCAATTGGAATAGTTTGTTAATTGGTATGCCCAGGGGCGGGGCTAGGGGGGTATATAGGAGGGAGCTGGTTGCAGGGTGCAGAGTGTTGTTGGCTGTTGAAGGATAGAGCTGTATGGAAGGAGACCAGCTGAGCTGCCTGTTGTTGGAGATCTCTGTGTAAATAGTTTTGTTACTTTATTTATGTTTTTTTTTTTTTGTTTGTTTGTTGCCACTGTAAATATTTTCACCCGTCATCACTGCCGGTTGTGGGACTTGAGGTGAATAAAAAACAACCATTTCACTGAAGTCTTGTCGTCCGAGCCATCCTTACCACCTTGCTAAAAACGAACCCGTGACAGTGATACAGGGGATCTATTGAACCGTAGAGCCATGAACTTTAGATATTTGACTGATTCAGAAAGGTATTGATTTATTAATTATGATTTATTGATTTATTAATTGGCTAATCAAACAACCAATTAAGTAAAAATCTTTTCCTTCTTACGAAGCTGGTGCCCCTTATTACGAGAGCTATTTTCAATATCTTTAAGATCCATAATCCGTTACATTTATTATCAAGAAGCACAAAGTCATTCCTTGTCTTTCTCTAGTTTATTCAGTCGTCTGCAGACGGATTCCTTGCTGTCTCAAGCCTGTGATGGCACAGCGAGCCCAGAGCAGAGGAAATAGTCAGATTATATACAATACATTATCTTGTGAAAGGATGACCTTGTTCTATCATTAGAACAGTGTAAGCAAAATAGTCACGTCATAATGTGTGTACAATCAGGACAATGTTAGTCAGTAGATTATAACATACATACGGTGGCCCTGAAGGGCAAACGACACCAACAAAAAGGAAAACACAACGACAAAAAGTAAAACACAACGACATTAACAAAAACACAACGACATTAACAAAAACACAACGACAAAAAGGAAAACACAACGACAAAAAGAAAAACACAACGACATTAACAAAAACACAACGACAAAAAGGACAACACAACGACATTAACAAAAACACAACGACAAAAGGGAAAACACAACGACATTAACAAAAACACAACGACAAAAAGGAAAACACAACGACATTAACAAAAACACAACAACAAAAAGGAAAACACAACGACAAAAGGGAAAACACAACGACATTAACAAAAACACAACGACAAAAAGGAAAACACAACGACAAAAAGGAAAACACAACGACAAGAAGAAAAACACAACGACATTAACTCCTAACGGAAAGGGTTGGTACCTGCTATAACAAGGATAATTGCTGATTGGACAAAAGCACGTCCGTCTTTTTAACAGGTGGGAAAGGCTGCTTTACGCCGTACCAGGGGCCTGTTTCAGGAAGCAGGTTTAACTAACTCTGAGTTAAAACCTTAACTCTAGGTTGACCAACTCTGAGCTGTCAAACTCAGAGTTTTGGGTTTCAGAACAAGGGTTAACAGTTAGTTCAATCAACTCTGAGTCAAAGTAACTCTGAGTGTAGCCTCTGCATGAGGAGATACCAAGCCCTCATCAATGGAGCACGGATAACATGATTCACCATGACAACAGAGGCCTGTACTACGAAGCTGGATTAACCTATCCAGGATCTCTCTCCGTTACCTGGGTTGACTTAACCAGATCTTCGCAGTCCAGGATAAGCGGTACTACGAAGCTGGTTATCAACTCGGTAAATCAACCCAGGGTTTTCCAATCTGGATCTCTGCGCGTTCACATAAAGGGGAGGTGTTTGCAGCGTCTGACCAATCACAAACATGCAGAAACCCTGCAGAGCAGACTACTTTACCATGGAGGAGCAGACAATTATTATTCAAAAATATGAAGAATTCAAACACATCATCCAGGCCAAAAGCAACACTGTTGCTGCAGCAAAAGCCAGGAAGGAATGCTGGCAGAAAATTGCCGACTCTGTTAATGTGTAAATTCATGAGATCATACAATATTAATTTATCAGACAATATAAACGGACAGCACTCTGCTCACACAATGTCACTTTATTACGGCACAGACGTTTGGGGCAGAGCGCTTCCTCAGTGTCCTTCCTCTCATAAGAGACATTAAGTTAGTTTAATATTCAACATTCAAAATACAAACCTATTAACCTTCAACCATTTGAGTGAATGATTTCAAACCAACTGTATAACATACAGAATAATATCCCTCATGTGTCTTAAGGCTTATTTTACAAATATATATGTTCGTCAATTTTTTACAATTACAATAAATAAATACAGTTATTATGCTCCCTGACACTTTGATCTCAGGATGTCAAACCTACAGAATAATGTCCCTCATGTGCCTCAATGATTATTTTTTAAATATATATTTTGGCCAATTAAAAAATTGCATCTATCCCTAAAAGCTCATTCTCTCCTTAGCGCTCCTCTCGCGATCCGCGCACCAATGTTGACAGCCAGGATCTTATGAGAATGGGCAGATCATTTTCTAAGAGAGCTGATTGGTCAGGAGGTGGTGCTTTTGCACTCATTGATCTCTTATCCAGAACATAACCTGCTCCGGAGCAGGTTAGCCGTTCAGCATAAGTTACCATGGTGATTTACCCCGGTAAGAAGTGAACCAGCTTCGTAGTACGGAAAACCCAGGGTTAACCCTGAAGTTACCTCGATAAGAGAAAATCCAGCTTCGTAGTACAGGCCTCAGGAGAAACAAAGGGCTCAGTCCTCCCACTTCTCCCCAAAGGATTTAGAAATATTAATGAATACATGCAGATGATGAGTATATTTAAGAAAAGTATTAATGAAAAAAAGAGAAACATTTTGTCTCGAGTGGTCGACTTATTCAACATTTATATTCTGTGTATGTGTGTGGCACATTTAACATTCATGCAGACCCCAACAGGTACAAAACATAGGCCTACATGGCAGCAACTGAATATGAAATATAAAAATATAGCTCAAACAAGTAAGGTATTGATTACAAACATTTGTGGTGTTGTTTAGCCTGCCCTCATTAAACAGCATTTAAATGCTACATTCAACATGTTATATATATTTCAGTAGTTGATGAAATCTTCTAAGGAAAGAAGAAAGTCAATTTTTCAGCCATCCCAACACTGCCAGTATTTAATATTGTCTATTTGAAAGCAACATCTACATGCCTTTATACATACAACACTAAAAAAGTAAACGTTTAAGTGTAATAGTCAAATTTAGTTTTATGTTTGGGCACTTGCACCATAATTTAACAGTAGCTGGTATGGAGAGAGAAAGTTCCTCACTGGTAGCGAACCAGCGACATTGCCACTGTGAAGCATGAGCAGTAACCACTTGGCTATCAATCACCTTCAAATATTGCCTTTGTGACAGCCCGACAGACGGTTGCTGTGGAAGAACTTATTCTGAACTGAGAACATGTCCATGTGGTGTCGTACAGACGATACGAGGGCTGAGAATATTGTTCAGATAAATTATTGATTGTACAAAAAAATGGAAACACTCAAACAGAACATCATCAGAGAATGATAAAACATTCTAGCAGGGTCCGATCACCCTGACGGAGATTTATGCTTCGTATTTGTGCTTCAATATTAACTGACTCTTTAAGAAAAGGACACACCATGTCTGACATCTCCTTCAGTCTGCGGGCTTCAACTAAAAAGGAGGAGAAACTCAGGGTTAGTTGAAGAAAACCTGCTAGCGAGCAGGTTAGGTTCACGGAGTAAGTTGCCAGAGTAACTGACTCAGAGTTAAGCTGAACTGGCTTTGTGAAACCGAAAAACCAGAGTTTCCCTCATCTCAGGGTTAACTAACTCAGAGTTCTCACTAAACCTGCTTTCTGAAACGGGCCCCAGGTAGTTTAGTGAATGCACGTCCATATATATATATATCTGATGATCTCCACCTGCTTAATCCAAGCATGATGCCTCATGTTGTGAAGTACAATTGTAGGATCCGAAATACCGGACACCATTTTCTGTATTTACATGTTCAAATAAAAATAAATAAATAAAAAGTCACCCGACACGGGATTTGAACCAACTGCAAAAAACTCCCAGCCTAATGATTTACCATTAGGCCACGTAGCTATACAACAAGCATTTGTCATAAAGTGATACAATTACTGTTGAATTAAAAATCACGTTTGCATAGACACGACTGTCAACACACCATGGCCAAATTAACTTGTGACCACTGTTATTGCAATGATAACACTTTAGCACCTTACAGGTCCAGCTTGTTGCACCTCTGAAAAACATTTCACGATGATCAAAGATCACGTCTGGTAAAGATGGTCTAGGAAAATCACGCATTTGATGTTTTAGACACGTTTATGTCCATCAGTCCGTGTGTTGTAAATCATGTTGGAGCAACAGTGTGTAAAATAAAACAATTTGAAGTCGAGCGGAGTAACGCGTGGCATATAGGATATCCACACATATTGGCATACTCAGTTATAAAATCATTCATCACATCACTTGTTGATATGAAGAAGTTTAGACTGAATGGATAGTGGGTAGTGGAGCGAGGAAAGCAATATGACCAAATATGAAATTGATTACCTGGTATGGCGTAAAGCAGCCTTTCCCACCTGTTAAAAAGACGGACGTGCTTTTGTCCAATCAGCAATTATCCTTGTCATAGCAGGTACCAACCCTTTCCGTTAGGAGTTAATGTCGTTGTGTTTTTCTTCTTGTCGTTGTGTTTTCCTTTTTGTCGTTGTGTTTTTGTTAATGTCGTTGTGTTTTCCTTCTTGTCGTTGTGTTTTTGTTAATGTCGTTGTGTTTTCCTTTTTGTCGTTGTGTTTTTGTTAATGTCGTTGTGTTTTCCTTTTTGTCGTTGTGTTTTTGTTAATGTCGTTGTGTTTTTCTTCTTGTCGTTGTGTTTTCCTTTTTGTCGTTGTGTTTTTGTTAATGTCGTTGTGTTTTCCTTCTTGTCGTTGTGTTTTTGTTAATGTCGTTGTGTTTTCCTTTTTGTCGTTGTGTTTTTGTTAATGTCGTTGTGTTTTCCTTTTTGTCGTTGTGTTTTTGTTAATGTCGTTGTGTTTTTGTTAATGTCGTTGTGTTTTTCTTCTTGTCGTTGTGTTTTCCTTTTTGTCGTTGTGTTTTTCTTCTTGTCGTTGTGTTTTCCTTTTTGTCGTTGTGTTTTCCTTTTTGTCGTTGTGTTTTTGTTAATGTCGTTGTGTTTTCCTTTTTGTCGTTGTGTTTTTGTTAATGTCGTTGTGTTTTTCTTCTTGTCGTTGTGTTTTTGTTAATGTCGTTGTGTTTTCCTTTTTGTCGTTGTGTTTTCCTTTTTGTCGTTGTGTTTTTGTTAATGTCGTTGTGTTTTTGTTAATGTCGTTGTGTTTTTTGTTAATGTCGTTGTGTTTTCCTTTTTGTCGTTGTGTTTTTGTTAATGTCGTTGTGTTTTACTTTTTGTCGTTGTCTTTTCCTTTTTGTTGTTGTGTTTTTGTTAATGTCGTTGTGTTTTTCTTTTTGTCGTTGTGTTTTACTTTTTGTTGGTGTCGTTTGCCCTTCAGGGCCACCGTACATACATGATGTTCACTCAATGTTCAATGATGTTCACTCAATCAGCATTTCATGTAACAGAAGTGGTGCCATGGTCAGCAGATTATGACACACACATACACCTAATCATATGACATAGTTACTCATTTGATCAGAGAAGATGAATAATAAGAATTCCCATTGCACATTCCCAGATGTTTTTGGCTCCAGATAACTCACCAGGGGCTGAGGGGCAATGGGCAGACATTTACTGGGGGTTGGTACAGCCTGAAGAGTCAAAAGGGAGTGGAGTGCATTCTCTGTACACCGAATGGAAAACCTGGCTGCACATGTTGCATCCGTACGCTCCTCCACCTGATCCTCTCCATGTAACTCTGTTCTGTGATCGCAATGAGAATTGGGTGTATCATGAGGCCTTTTTTGGACATGGAGGGCAAGGGGTCGGAGGTGACATCCACCTGTTTGTTCGCGGGTCCTGAGGGAGTGGCTGCTGCAGTAACCTTACCCTATGAATTCATAAAAATATATGAAATGGCTGCTGAAGCGGCCCCACACATCACTCTGGCCGTACATGCTGACCATCAAACCAAAGAATTAGGTCCCATGACAAAAAGACTGTTAAAAGTCTCTAACTGGGTTACAACCCAGATCCCACAGCTCTCATACTTTGAGTCTGAAAAAGCTTACAAAATCACCAAAACACCATAACCCAGTAGATTCTGTTCTACTGGAGCAAAGGCAGATCGAACGATTTCATGGCAGAGCGAAAACTGATCATCCTGACTCCTCTAATATGCTAGAGGCTCTGCCACCTTCTCTGTGGTCATCAGGACTGACAGATGTGGGATTTTGCTCCACTATTGATCCTATTACTTTTGATGTTAAGCCAGATGCAGGACCTATTTGGTTAAACAAGTATCCCCATAAACAGGTAGCCGAAGAGGGCATTGCAGACACCATTGAGGGTTTGGTAGCTGCTGGTGTGCTAATTGACAGCAGTAGTAATTGGAACACACCTATTCTACCTGTTAGGAGGCACTGGCAAATTTCATATGGCTCATGATTTACGTAGCATTAATAACGTCACCACCACAGTAGGGGTGCAACGATTAGTCGGCGTTGTCAACAGAAATCGATGACAAAATCAGTCGCCGACAAATTTAATTGTTGATAATTTTCGGTTACGTCATCAGGCGTGTTTTTCGTGCTTTGCGGAGAGGTGAACTCCAGCAGTAACAAACACAATACACACCGCAGCATTACACAACTTAACCTAACTCTGAGGTGAAGAAAATAACTCGGTGCCTAGTCTCTGTCACCTCAACAACGCTGCGTCCTCTCACTGTGTTGTACAGTGATGACTTTCCCGGATCTAGCTGGACGCTGCTCTCCCTGCAGGAGACTGTGCACACCGCACACCACAAGTTCTCCACATTTTCACATTTTGTCATCTTTGTTTCAAATATAACTGTGGTGCTGTGGTAATTCATCCGAGGAGTCCGTCTGCAGACGACTGAATAAACTAGAGAAAGACAAGGAACGACTTTGTGCTTCTTGATAATAAATATTGCCAGAACAGTTGGCGTTGTCGGAGTCAAGTCAACAGACTACTCAGACTCCAAGTAAGACAGACTTCTTATTGTTGTATACATATCAGTGTTTGTTGTGATAAATGTCTATTGTGTTGTGTTTCTGCAGGCTGTCCTGTGACCTGAGGGTGGTTGGACAGCTGAAGTCCCGCATTCTGGGCAACAGTGTGAATCACCTGTGCAGCACCCTGCGGGACCAGCACTCGGATGCTTGGATGCGGAGAGCCATCCACTACCTTGGCATTTGTGAGCAGTTCCTGGCCTTGTCGAAAGTGAGGGGGAGTTTCCACCACTGCCCCAAATGCCCCCTCTGCCATCACCCATGGTACCGAGGGTACGATGTCCTGACGTGGCTGGATGAGTTCAAGGCCAGGATCACGTCTACCTTTGGATCCATCTTAAAGATGGATTTGACCATGACGGCAAATTGTGTTGACAATTTCATATTTTACACCACAGCTGTGTGTGTCTGTGTTTGTGTGCACTGACAGTAACATTTGAAATCTATCTCTTCCCCTCTGTATTTCTCTTTTCCCCCCTACCAGGTGACAAAGAAGCTGGGTGGTGTCTCAGACACGGCTTCCTGGGTTAACAATGTCGATAACGAGCACGGGCAGGTGCTAATGAGTGTCCTCACATGCTCCGAGGGCTCGGGTGGACCCTGGAGATGCCAGCCGTCTCACTGAGGTTAAGCGGTTCCAGCTGGAGGGGAAGCACGGGATGGTCGGTCTGACTGACGCCATGGTGATCCAGAGGATCTCCAAGGATAGTGGTGGCTCCACTGTTGTCGCAGGACATGTGAGGCCGAGGAGTCGACACCTGCTGGACACCTTCGGCGGCATCCCATTGCTCGACAATCTCTGCATACCAGACATTTTTAGTACGCAGAGGCACCATCTCAGCTGCATCCAGGACCCACGGACGTGCAGCAGTACATCCTGCCTTGCTGCGCCAGGGGCTCCACGTCTTTGGAGTCCTTCCACCACCACCTCAACCAGTTCATCTGATATCTGATTGTGTGCCATAGCTTGTAATAAAATATATTGTATTCTCATAAAAATGAAAGTTCACTTTTTAATGTAAAACCTCCTTCCTCAGGAACAAGAGCTAGTGCTAAGTACATCTAACAAGCTGTCTGATTTGCACAGGTTTGTCAACTACCTCCGGGGAAGGCTCCAGCTCCCGGGATGCAGATGGCAAACGCTGTCCGCTACATCCGTAAAAGAGACAGGCAGAGAGCTGCTGCACAGCCTCTGTCTTGGTTGCCAAGAGTGCATCAACGTATGTGTTTTATTCTAAAGCTGTGATGTTAGTTGCAAATGAATAGATGCACTCTCTGCAGAAAAGTATTTGTCATGTTGTGAAATTATACATGCTGTTGTGTTTCATTTATTCTCATTGTAGGCCTCTTGGCCCTGTGATCAAGGCATTTTTCTCCGGGTGGTGTTCTCTGTCAGGGGTGGAAATGCAGGCCAAGGTGCAGAAGCTGATGACACCAAAGCCTGCATTTCCAGGCAAGTTCCAGTACTGTCTAATCGTATACAGAGTTCACTGTTTTTACTCTTTGTTGATTCCCTCTGACTGTGTGATTGCAGCCTCCTCCAGACCAGCTATGCCCTCAACATCATCAGAGGAGCCTTCAGATGAAGAGCTGGTCAAGGCGGTATTTGACACAGAAGAGTGTAAGTAGCAAAAATAAAGTGTTAAATATGGAATATTGTTTATGAAAGAGAAGCTGGGATTCATTTTTGACTGCTCTTAATATTTTGCTCTATACACTGCAAATATTTGAGATTATTGAACTTGTTTTAAAAGTAATTTACTGGTTTCTACCTTTAAATCCATTGTATATTGTTAAACTGTAAAAACATGCTGCTGTCTGCAAGTTCCTAATCTTTTTTTTCATTTTACTGAATCTGTATTTGTATACTGCATTTCTCTTTAAGCCTCCCAAGCGTTGGGGAATTTTCCATCATTAATATGCACTGGGTCAAACTAGGCTTTGCGGTCATAGCAAGGCCACACAAAATGTTTGGTCTCCCTTTGAGATAGTGGTAAGCAGTGAGTCTGCTCCTTTTGGGGAAAAAAGGAGGCACGCTGCCTGGCAAGGCTGCTCAAATAATCGAAATTTGATCGTGATTACGATTTTGGGACCAGACGATCTCAAAACAAATAAAATCGGGGGGAAACGATTTTTTGTCATTTTCCTGCAAAAAGCTGCGCGTGAGTATTTCCGTCCCTCCCTCTGCAGCATGCACTGTATACCATAAATGCCAACATTCCCGTTTTCCCCGGGTTTCTCTTAAGAGAATCCAGTTATTAAACTATTGCATTTAGAACAGCAAACACACTATTTAAAGTGCACAATCACCACCTCCAACATTGCCACAAGACAACAAATACAATTCTGCAAAACTATGACTGTAAGTTATCAGAACTTAGACAACCACAAGGACATTTTTTAAATATTCTTTTAGGGTGACTACTCAACATCAGTCCAGAGACAGCAGATGAAAAATAGCCTTTTGGCTAATTCCGGTATGTTTACATTTGTTAACATGTTTTATTAATGTGCATTGTCCCTGATCATTAAACCTTTAAATAAAATAAATAAATCCATAAATAAACACCATATACATATATATGCCAAAAATAAAATATACAATCAGAAATGTAAGAAGAGGGGGTTGAGCATAGGTCAGTGGGTAGAGCACCCGCCCCATGTGTTGAGGCTACAGTCCTCGCTGCAGGCGACTGCACCGAGCGGTCCTATCCTGCATGTCATTCCCCCCTCTCTGCCTCCAGTTTCCTCTCTCTCTCTACTAATCTGTACAATAAAGGCGAGAGAATCTAATTATTACACTACACTATTACACAACCCAGAAAATTAAAAATGTTGATGTAAATCAGGATGCTGTTTGTTGACTTCAGCTCGGCATTCAATTCCTCAGCCCCAGCCGACTGATCAACAGACTGCAGATATTGCAACTCGGAACCCCCTCTGTCTGTGGATCAAGGACTTTCTGACGAACAGACTTGGGCACTTCCACATCCTCCACCGTCGTCCTCAACACTATTGTTCCTCATGACTGCGTCCAGTCCTGAGTCCAGTCCTGTTCACGCTGTACACCCTGCACTCAGGCCTGAGCATCAACGGGGAGGAGGTGGAGTGTGTCACGGATTTCAAGTTTCTTGGCCTGCACATCTCGAGGACCTGGGCTGGACTGTGAACACCACCCACATCATCAAAAAAGCTCAGCAGCGTCTCTTCTTCCTGAGAACGCTGAGGAGGAGCAAACTCCCTCCACCTTTTCTGAGGAACTTCTACTACTGCACAATAGAGAGTGTCCTTACAGCTGCACTACAGCAGAGAAGAGACGGCTGAATAAAGTCATCAAGACAGCTAAGTGGATCTTTGGCTCCCCACTCCCACGCTTAGAAGAGATCTACTCGAGACGTCTCCTCTGGCGGGCCAAAAAGATGTAGAATAATCCCATTCACCCATGTCACTCTCTGTTCACCAGACTCCCGTCTGGCAGACTCAGAGTAATGCAAGCCTGTACAAACAGAATCAAACAGCATCAAACACCATGGCGGTGAAGAGACTGCTGCAGATGAACAATGAACATATTGCAATTTTACCTGAACTTCTATCTATCTATCACAGTACTGTAATGATGGTTGATTTAGCAGATCTTTGACTCAATTAATATTAAGAAATGACTAGAAATTACAAATGAAATGCATCCGTCTACTGAAACTAACCTTTTATGGCTTAATTTGTGTATTCTCAGCAAACTGATGCAAATTGCTCACTGAATCACTTAATCCAATAAAACACCCACACATTTCAGAATTCATCACAGTGAAACTACTGGTGTTTAGAAATCAACCGTTCTGTCAGTTCTGCTGAGAAAATGGATTACAACTAACTTTTTATAGCTTAATTCTTCTATTTTCAGCGAGTTCATGCAACTAATCACTGAATCACTTATATTCTATTTGGACATACACTAAAACACGCAGACAGTTCAGAATTCATCACATTGAACTAATTGTGTTTAGAAATCAACCTTTCTATAGGTTCTGCAAAGAGAATGGATGACAATTAACCTTTTATGGCTTAATTCGTCTATTCTCAGCAAGTTCATGCAACTAATCACTGAATCACTTATATTCTATTTGGACATAGACTAAAACACACAGACAGTTCAGAATTCACACATTGAACTAATTGTGTTTAGAAATCAACCTTTCTATGGGTTCTGCTAAGAGAATGGATTACAACTAACTTTTTATGGCTTAATTTGTCTATTCTCAGCAAGTTCATGCAACTAATCACTGAATCACACATATTCTATTTGGACATACACTAAAACACGCAGACAGTTCAGAATTCATCACATTAAACTAATTGTGTTTAGAAATCAACCTTTCTATAGGTTCTGCAAAGAGAATGGATGACAACTAACTTTTTATGGCTTAATTCGTCTATTCTCATCAAATTCATGCAACTAATCACTGAATCACTTATTCCATTTCTCTTCTTGCTGTAACCATCTGGTCAAAAAAGATCAATAGTTAATCTGTACAATCTACACTTGGCAGTTGGAATGAAAACAGAACTCCACTGACATTAATGTATTACAGTTCTGTTACTGCCCCTTCATTTTCAGAACAAACACATTTTATAATGCTTATTGATAACGTTAGCCACATGGCTACCAGCTACTTCATGTGCAGAATGATGTATGAGTTAGATGGCTGTTTTCACATTAATTTGCTGAAGGATGAAAGTTTGTCTGTACTCACCTTGAGTCTCAGTTTCAGATTTGTGATGTCACAAATTAGTTAGTACTGAGTGGTGGTCCATTATGCAATAAACACAGGTGTGATGTGAAAATGTGAAGTCGTCAGTGCATTGAACACAAAGTTTTCAGTGAAATGGAGACGTGTTCAACAGTCATTTCTAGTCATTTCTTCATATTAATTGAGTCAAACATCTTCTAAATCAACCATCACTACAGTACTGTGATAGATAGATAGATAGATAGATAGATCGATAGATAGATAGATAGAATAGAATAGACATTTATGTTTGTATGTGTCTGTGTGTGTGTGTGTGAAGGTCTGCCAGGTGCCTTTCACAGTAAAGATTTGAGAATTAATAATCATTTAGTCTCATGAAATTAAGATAGATAGATAGATAGATAGACAGACAGACAAAGATTTATGTTTGTGTGTGTCTGTGTGTGTGTGAAGGTCTGCCAGGTGCCTTTCAAAGTAAAGATTTGAGAATGAATAATTATTTAGTCTTATAAAATTAAGATAGATAGATAGATAGATAGACATTTATGTTTGTGTGTGTCTGTGTGTGTGTGAAGGTCTGCCGGGTGCCTTTCAAAGTAAAGATTTGAGAATTGTTACGGCCCTCAGCCCTAGGCTGTGTCCTGTGTGTAGTGGGTGGGGCTGTGTCCTGTGTGTAGTGGGTGTGCCTGTGTGTTGCAGGTTGCAGGGGATGGCTGATTGGGAGCACCTGTGCCCTGGCTCTGCAGCTGATTTAAGCCGGCTGGCTTCAGTCCTTGCTCTCTCTCTCCGTCTGGATTGACACACTGCTGCTGCTGTACCTCTTTGTTTTGCATTAGACAACATGCACCACACATTTGACACTACCTACAGGTAGTGATGGTGAAATGAAGCTTTCCGAACCAATGACGCTTTCAATGCAATTGTATTGAAAAAGGTTCATGGTTCGAAGCTTCAAAACTCCATGAGGACCTCTAATGGTGATAGAGCGATATTGCATTGGGGCCATTGTGATGTAGTTCAGAGGCCTTGAATGGTGTTTATAAAGAGTGCTTGTGGACAGTGCAGTTTGACATTTCAGTAGTTGTGATTGTGGATGTACTTTTCTTTTATTGGGAGGGACATGATTTGGAACAGTGAAGTTTGTGGATGGGTTGTGTGAAAATGAGTGCTTGTGGACAAGGGGGAGTTCATGTTAGACTTTATATTTATTTAGAAACAGAATTTTTTTCTACAGTTCCAGGGCCAAGCCTGTTTCTTTTTTTGGAGACAACCTCTCCAGCCTTGGAGAAAACCCTCTCACAAGGCACCGAGGATGCAGGTATACATAGCACATCTCTGGCAAACATATACAGAGTTGGAAACGAATGTTTGTGATCTGCCCAGTATTTTAGGGGATCCTCCCCATGACAGATATTTGGCTCTGCCAGATATCGCTGGACCTCTACGGTGGCGTTAGCTGTAGCACTTTTGCTCTTCCGCTTCTCAGACACCTGGCTGTCGAGCAAATCCCACAGGCCAGCTCCTGAAATTTTCACAAACAAGGCATTAGAAAAGCACCAGACTAGGCTATAACAATGACAATATTAACCATGGGTTCATACCTGACGATTCTGTTGCTGAGGAGACTGCAGGCTCTGGTGATGTGTGGTCTGGGGTTGTGTCTCGCAAATGTGTAGCACATTTTGAGATCAGTCTCTTGACAGCATTGTCTGCATTTGTTGGATTGCAGAAACCCATGGTCTTGAACCGGGGATCCAGCAGTGTTGACTTGCCGTTTCATAGTGACAGAGCTTCTCACCCATTAGTTGTAACACATTTGTGCATAGTTTCACAGCCATTATGTCACTGACCTGCCTCTGTTTCGCTGATATGGTGTGCCGGAGCATACGAATAAGTGGAATGATTTTGGAACCGGACACGGCTTTCTCGGCTGACAGTTCTTCAGTTGCCTCCTTGATGGGCGACAATACATTCAGAGATGGTGTGGTACTCTGCTGTGGTCAGGGCAACAAGGTCAGTGGATAAGGACAGCATGGCTGCACCTACTGCTTCCCGCTGCTCATAGAGCCTGGAGAACATGTCAAATGTGCTGTTTCACCTCGTCTCGACCTCCTGGACTGATTTGTGGGTAGGCACCTCCATTTGCGTCTGCAGGCAAAGCAGACGCTCTCTTGCAAGGCGCTTGTTCTGAAATGTCCTGCAATTTTTCTTGCTTTGCCTCTTATGTCTTCTAGCCCAGGTGTGAGATCTATGGCCTTTTTTACGACGAGGTTCAACGCATGGGCAATGCAGTGGCTGTGCCTTATCCCTAAAATGTTTGGACATGCCAGCATGTTTGCAGCACCATCCGTCACAAGGCAGACTACCTTTGACTTGATGTCCCACTCCTCCATCACAGCAGTCTTCAGAGCGGCAATGTTGCCTGCTGTATGCCTTTCAGGAAACTTCCCTACCAACAGCAATATGGACTGCAGTTTGTCAGTGTCATCCACGAAATGGCAGGTGATGGCCAGGTATGCATCCATGTGTAGGGATGTCCACATGTCCGATGTCAGACTAACTGCCTTTACTGTCTTTATCAGGTCCTGAGCCTTCTTTTTCTCCTCCTTGTACCTCACCTCCACCATGGACTTCAGTGTCTGCCGGGACGGAAGGACATACGATGGATCCAGTTGGCTGACAAATGCTCTGAATCCGTGATCATCCACGACACTGAATGGCTGAGAGTCGTGAATGATCATCTCAACCAAGGCCTTGTCGATGTTCTCCTTTCTATTGTCTGTAAAAGCACATTGTTAAATGATCAGATGAGATAAAGACTTTTATTTGTCCCACAGTGTGGAACATTATGTATGTATGTATATATATATATATATATATATATATCATTACTAAAAAAACAGGGGTAATGTGTAGTTTGACATTGTGCATTAAAGCAAATTAGTAGCTAATAAGTTTCAGTAATCCCGGTAGTATAATTGTCGTGATAATATAATGAAAATAATAAATAATAAAAGTGAAAAGAGAGAGGGAGGGTAAATGTAGATATCCACCAAGAAAACCCATTGTGGGACTCGAACCGTGATCTCGCTTTTGAGGAGCGAGTGCGCAAGCCACCTGACTATCCGTGAGGCTTTTTTAGTGGGAATTCAGCAGACCTTATATACCGCACTTCCAGTTTAAACTGGATTCACAAGGGACAACTTAAAGTAGATATTTACCATTGCTGATGGTTGCAGCTCTTGTCGAAGTTGTTTCATGCTTGGCACGAAAGTGTCGCAACATCGACGATGTGTTATTATTATATGCCAGTTGCTGGTCACAAATAACACACTGGACCTAAAACATAGACAGTATAAACATACATATGAATACAAAAAAGGTCTGGGTTATCAATGGAATAAAGCTCAATATCTTGCATATTTGCCAACCTTGTTTGGGGAAATCAAGTGGAAATATTCCCACATACTCGACCGTCCTCTCTTCGCCACAGATTCCATGCTCTTACAATACTCACAAATCACAAACTCCAAACCAACTCCTACACAACCCACAAGTGCGCGTCCGGTTTCAGGGCGCTTTAAAGATTTGAACCAGTCATGTGGGCGTGCGTGACAAATGAAGCTTCGGACGTCATTGGTCATATGATCATCATCAAACGAATCACGCTCCGACACAGTGGTTCACTGCTCGGTGGTTCATTTTTCTGATACACGCTTCGAATCGTTGGTGTCACAGGTAACATCACTACCTACAGGCACCCTCTTACACCACTGACGTACACTTCCACACTCCATTGTACTTTTAACTCCTGACATTGTAAATAAACTGACCTGCTTTGGTTTAAGTCACACGCCGGTTATCTGTGTTTTGTTGCGGCCATGGAGCCAGTCGTAACAAAGTTGGGGGCTCGTCCAATCGTTGTGGGGATCGGATGTCTTTTTGGTAGGTTAGCCTACTTTAGTTTGTCTTAGGCGTTCGTGTTGTGACCGCATTTGGTCTGTGTTGGTGAGTAAATTTAGCGTCTGAGTTTGGGTAATTGGCAGCGTGTGGCAGTCAGTGAAGTAGGTTAATTGATCTTGTGCAGTAAGTGACGTCAGTGATGCGGGGTTCCCTTGGGGATTCCTTAGTGGATGGTGACATGTGTGTCCATTTATGGTGTTTGTTTTGCCCTTGAGGGGTGGAGCCTTGGTGCGCGCGTGTGTGTTTTCATTCATGCGTAAGTTTCTTGCTGGAGCGGAGGAAGGTGAGTGTTGGTTGAAGTGTGTGCATGGTTTTGGAGTTTTTCCTGGTAGGTTTAGCGGCGTTTTCCCTTTGGGATTCGTCGTGGGGGGGGGTTTGTAGTGTTGGGGTACGGTGGCTGAGAGCATCCCATTCCCCTTTTCCTCAATTTTGCTCGGGAGCACTGCCTGTGGTTTTGAGGTGGTAGCCGGTTTACTGGTTGCTACTTTCAGGCCAGCGAGCTCTAGGTACATAAGTACACGCCACTACGCCTCATGAAGACTGGGGGGAGTTATCCTAGGTAGGTTTTTGTTAGGCAGATAGCTAGCGGAGAAACTCCAAACTGAGGCTGTAAGCCAGTGAGCACACAGGTGGGTTTAGCCCTTTGTATTTCTTTCTCCTGTTCTTTTGCAAGCATGGATGAAGTTGTTAAAACATTTTTGGAGGGACCGTCTGAGCAGCTTTTGGACAAGTGTTCAAGGGATCAGTTATTGAAGTTAGTCGACCATTATAAAATTGATTTGGGTGACAGACGGGTTAAGGAGACAGTGAGGGCGAATCTGAAGTTGCATCTGTTTAAAATAAGGATTTTGAGCACTGTAAAACAAATGGCAGCTGTGAGCGACGAGTCATTTTCGCCTATTGCGGGTCCAGGTTTATCTTTTGAGCAGCAGAAGGAGTTACTGGCATTGCGCATGAAATTGGAGATGGAGAAGGAATTGTCTCTAGAGAAAATTAAGCAGGAAACTGAATTGGTAAAAATGGAGTTGGAGAGACAAAAGTTGCAGTTAGTTCGTGAAGGGGGAGTTATGTCTGATGTTTTGACTGATCGTCCCGTTGTGTTTGAGGGAAATCAGGGGAGACCTGATACTGTTAATGACTTGAGTGACTTGAGGCTTGTCCCTAAATTTAATGAGCGAGATCCGGAGACGTTTTTTCTGATGTTTGAGCGGCTGGCGGACGCTCGGGGGTGAGTAGCAGTGAGTGTGGGAATTATGCATCGGTCAAATCAGCTATTCTAAAGGCGTTTGAGCTGGTCCCTGAGGCTTATCGCCAGAGGTTTAGGACTTGGAGGAAGGGGGAAAGTCTCATATGGAGTTTGTGCGGGATCCACTTATTTTGATCGCTGGTGTGTGGCCTCCGAGGTTGAGTCTTATGATGATCTGCGTGAGTTAGTTCTATTAGAACAATTTAAGAACTCTGTTTCAGAGCGCATTGCAACGTCTGTCTGTGGCCAGTGTGTGGTCTGGGCGCCTGGTTAGATATGAACAGCAGGGGAATGAACGTGCTGCTCGTGAGTCTGACAAAGTTTGTAACTATTGTCATAAGCGGGGCCACTGGAGGCATGATTTTTATGTTTTAAAGTCCAGGTCTAAGAATACAGAGTCCAGTTTTATGCCCAAACCGGCAATGTTCATTGCGCCAGTCTCGGAGAAGTTTCGGGCAGGGAGTCAGGCGGTGCCACAAGTGTCAGGTGTAGGGCGTACGTCTTGTGAGCCTTTTATCAGTGAAGGTTTCGTTTCCCTAGAAGGTGGTGATGACAGAGTGCGCGTAAGGATATTGCGTGATACTGCTGCTTTCGATTCATTCATATTAACATCAGTCTTACCTTTTTCAGATGAGACGTACACGGGTTCATTCATTCCTGTGGTTGGGATGGGGATGAAAGTCTTACGTGTGCCTCAACACAAAATGAGGTTGTCTTGTGATCTGTTTCAGGGTGATGTGGTGGTTGGTGTGCAGCCAGCTTTGCCCTTGGATGGGATCGAAGTGATCCTGGGTAATGACATATGCGGTGGTAGAGTGTGGGCTGATGTTCCACCTCCTATCGTGGTTCCGGCACCCCTCGTTAGTAGTGAACCTGATAAAAATGAGAAGGAGTTCCCTGATGTATTTACAGCATGCGCTATGACGCGCGCAGGCTGCTGGAGGTGCTGTGGAAGAGGCCGACATTACACCGCAGTGTGATTTAACATATTCTGATGTTCCTTGGTCTGTCTCCTGCAGTGAGTTGGTGGAAGAGCAGCAGGCTGATGGTTCTCTCGAGGCTTTGCTGGGGAAGGCTTGTCCTGTGGTGGAAGTGAAAAATCATGCCCAGTGTTTGTCGAAAAAGGGGTATTGATGAGGAAGTGGGTGCCTCAGTGGGAAAATTTTGTTGGTGATCCTATTTACCAAGTTGTTGTGCCTTTCAGGTTGCACAGTTTGGTGCTGAAGATTTCCCATGATGAATGTGGTCATTTGGGTGTCAGGAAGACGTATGACCGCATTTTGAGGTATTTCTTTTGGCCCCAATTGAAAAAAGATGTGTCGGCCTACATAAAGTCGTGTCATACATGCCAACTGGCAAACCTAATCAGACCCTTAAACCTGCCCCTTTGTTCCCAATACCAGCTATAACTCAGCCTTTTGAGCATCTCATTATTGATTTGTGTAGGGCCTTTGCCTCCTTCGAGATCTGGAGCGTGTTATCTGTTGACAGTGATGTGCCAGAGCACCAGATATCCGGCTGCCTATCCGCTGCGCACAATTACAGCCAGGTCTGTAGTGCGAGCTTTGTCGCAGTTTGTGTCCATTTTTGGTGTTCCCAGGGTGATCCAATCTGACCAGGGATCAAACTTTTCCTCCCACTTGTTCTCACAGATTTTAAAGCAGTTACGTGTCAAGCACAATCAGGCATCTGCCTATCACGCACAAAGTCAAGGCATTCTGGAACGTTTTCATCAGACACTAAAGGCAATGTTGCGTGCCGCTAGAGAGGTGGTTCAGGAGAGCACAGAGTTTAGTCCCAATGATCTCGTGTTTGGCCACATGGTACGGGGTCCATTGGCTCTTTTGCGGGATAACTGGAGGGAAACAGAGCCACCGCAGAGCTTGCTTGATTATGTACATGGGTTTCGGTACAGATTGTATAAAGCCCAGGAGGTTGCCAGGAGCAAGTTGGCTGATGCACAAAGTAATATGAAGAGACTTTATGATCGGAAGGTTGAGAATCGCGTGTTTCTCCCAGGAGATCAGGTCTTGGCTCTTTTGCCTATTGTAACGTCTCCATTTCAGGCAAAATTTTCTGGCCCTTATTCGGTGGTTAAAAAGTTGTCTGACCAGAATTATCTGATTGCTACTCCTGATCGTCGATCTTCTACTCAACTGTGTCATGTAAATTTGTTGAAACCATACCATGTTCGGGTACAGGAGTCTTGTAATCAGGAGTTCAAGCTGGATGATGTCCATCTTGCTGGGGTGTCTGTGTCTTTCTCCCCTGTTGTGGCAGAGCAAGGAGGAGATGATGTGTCAGGCCCTGATGATGCTTTACTTTATGGCCGACTTAAGAATTCAGAGACTATGCAGAGTTTGGATGGTTTGCTCGGCCATTTGGAGGTTGCTAAACGCACTCAGTTAGCTGGTTTGATTAAACGTTAAACATGTCTATTCAGTGATACACCTACATGAACATGATATTGATGTTGGAGATTCTAAGCCTGTTCATCCAGAGAAGCGCAAGTGTCTTGACGCCGAGGTTCAGTATATGTTGAAAAACGACATTGCAGAGCCATCCTGTTCCTCCTGGGCTTCGCCTTGTTTACTTGTGCCGAAGTCGGACAAAACACCCAGGTTCTGTTCAGACTTTCGTAAAGTTAATAGCATTACAAAACCGGACTGTTTTCCTCTGCATCGATCAGGTGGGGTCGGCAAAATTTGTGAGCAAATTTGATTTGCTCAAAGGCTATTGGCAGGTTCCGTTGTCTAGGAGGGCAAGGGACATTACAGCTTTTGTTACACCCACAGGGTTGTATTCATATAAAGTAATGCCTTTCGGTTTGCGGAATGCGCCAGCGACCTCCCAACGCCTGATGAACAGGGTTGTGGGAGATCTGGAACGTTGTTCAGTGTATCTGGACGATGTGGTCATTTACTCTGATGATTGGGACATTCATCTTGACCAGATTGGGAGGTTGTTTGACCGCTTAGCTCTGGCCAAATGTGACTTTATTTCTTATTTGGGTCGTGTTGTGGGTCAGGGTAAGGTGTGCCCTGTGCGAGCAAAGGTGCAAGCTATTGATAACTATCCTATGCCTACAACAAAAAAGGAGCTGATGCGTTCTTTGGGGCTTGTTGGGTATTATCGTTGTTTCTGTAGAAATTTTTCTACTGTGGTGGTGCCTTTTAACCAATCTGTTGAGGAATAAAGTTAAATTTGACTGGTCTTCTGAATGTCAGTCTGCATTTGAAAATGTGAAGGCCCTCATTTGTAATGCTCCAGTTTTGGCTGCTCCTCAGTGGAATAAGCCCTTTAAAGTTGAGGTGGATGCCAGTTATGTCGAGGCAGGAGCAGTGTTACTGCAACCTGATGACTTGGATGTTGATAAGCCTGTTTGTTTTTTTTCGAGGAAGTTCAATAAACATCAGTTGAATTACTTGGTTATTGAAAAGGAAACCTTGGCTTTGATTTTGGCCTTGCAGCATTTCAGTGTCTATGTTAGTGCTGGACCTGTTATGGTATTCACAGCAGAGGTGTTCACAAGTCATTTTTTGCAAGTCCAAGTCAAGTCTCAAGTCTTTGAGTGAGAGTCCGAGTCAAGTCTTTGAGGGTCAAGTCCAAGTCTCTCGCAAACACTAAATCAAATTCAAATTCTATAAGCTCTGTAAAATCCTCTATATAAGACAGTATTGATGAATCTACAGCAATGTGATGTGGAAAAAATACAAAGGATTGTTTCAATTTCATAACTGTATTTTTCTTTAATGAGATTTTTTTAACAATGCTGTAAAATACAATAAAAGAAATAACCGTTATGGTTATTACAGTATGACTCCTCTCTCTCTCTCTCTCTCTCTCTCTCTCTCTCTCTCTCTCTCTCTCTCTCTCTCTCCTCCCTCCCTCCCCCTCTCTCTCTTTCTCTCTCCCTCTCTCTCTCTCGATATGTGACAAATATCCTTCTTGATATCTAGAATAGGCTGCTTGGGTATGACTCTTATAAAGCATTAAATGTGTAGGTGCTCCACTAATTTTTTACACATAAAACGCCACTGGGTGACTGTACTGTAACTTAACTTAAGACAATGTCACAGAATAATCTTCTGGCACACCGTTATGAAATGTTAACTCAGCCTGTCACATCATATGGCCAGCAGCAAGAATGTAGCGTTAATATTCGTTTGAGAGCTAATTGCTAATTTTAATGTCTTTCACATTAGCAAGTGACTGACCGGTCTGGGTGCGTTTTCAGATGCCGGATTAAGTTTGAAGTGGTTGAACCAAAATCTTGAATCTTCTTGTTGCACACTTTGCACACTGCTGTCCGTTTGTTGGCTGACTGCGTGAAGGCAATGTAGCCAAATGTAACGATCCAAGGGACTCCTGTTGGGCTTCTTTCACTCGCCATTGTCTTGAAATCAGAGAGTTTCTAATACAGTATACAGTAGTAGACGGCCTCTGCTCGAAATGCGCGCGTACACACGGCGCGTGCGTGATGTTGGTGTTTACTGTCAGCCTCAGTCACAGCCAGAGATCACTTCCCAAATGTAAACAGAGAAGACAAATGACAGATAATAAATAATGAGAATATAAATGATAACATGAAAATAATGGTAATTTGCGAGTCTCCAGCCTCGAGTCCGAGTCAAGTCTGAAGTCTTTTGAGGTCGAGTCCGAGTCGAGTCTGAAGTCAATGTGTAGTGCGACTTAAGTGCGACTCGAGTACGAGTCGCAAGTCCGAGTCACCAGCTCTGATTCACAGATCATAACCCTTTGACCTTTCTTAGTTCCTTGAAGTGTCCAAACCAGCGATTGATTCGTTGGGCTCTGTGGCTACAGTCGTATAGTTTGGGGATCCGTCATATTAAGGGGTGGGACAATGTAGTTGCAGATGCATTGTGGAGGGCTCCTTGTGATTAATGTTGTGTACTAATTCATCTCTGTTCTGTTTCAGGTGCCTTCTGCTCTCCCTCTTTCCTCTTAAATGAGCTTCTTGGTACCAGTTGCTGGGGATGGAGAGGGGAACTGGGGGGCCTATGAGGCACAGAGGTGGTGAGGTGGTGGTGTTTTTTGTTTTGTTCTTTTTCTCATTTTTAATTTTTGCTTTGGTTAATAACATTAAGGGGATAGAGTTGGACATGTGGGTGCCAGGGCAGGGCCGGCCCGTGGCATAGGCAGTATAGGCAAATGCTAAGGGCGCCGTCCATCCAGGGGGCGCCACAAATGGGGGAAGAAAAAAATGTAACTTCCACTATTCTTAAAACTACTTGGTATCATGTCTTAATATGAAGATAATAAGTCCACATTAATTTAACTGCATAGCAAAGCCTGTTAAATAGGAATACTAATAATAATAATGATGACACGTTACTTTCCTAAGACGCCCCCCCCACTAATTAGACTGTACCTGCTACCTGGGGGAGGATGGTCGTTTTTTAATGTGACCCCAAGGCAAGCTCGACAACAATATGTCATAACGTCCCAAACTGTCTGGTGCCCAGGGGAGGAAAAAAAGAAAAGAAGAGGAGGAAAAACGAGACAAAGACAGAGGTAACGTTACAATAAAGATGATGTCATGACATTATTTGTGTGTTGCAGAACGACGATAACGTCGTTATTCATTAGCATAACATGGTTTGTTGTTAAACTGTTAGTTTTAACGCCAGTTAATGTTATGGAAGAGCCTAAGTTGTTATGGAAAATAGTAATGTAACTACTCCCACCTTACTTCCCAGCAAGCACATTTTGGTTGAAAAGACGTTGAAAATTGGTTGAAAAGTGAACGTTTTTTTACCGACTATATGGAGACGTTTATTCAACTTTCACATAGAAAACATATTTCACCGGGAATTGCTGTATAGAAAAGTCCCAGCTTATTTAGTGTGCAGACATAGCCTATATAGTTTCATATTTATGATATTTTATTCAACATTAAATGCTTTGAAATTACGTTTTGTTTAGACGTCATTTCAGCTCCTCTCATTTATAGAAAAAACGTAAAAATAATCAATACAATCTCTGTAGAGAGCTACAACTGACCTAATTATCAACCGACATCAAACAAATGTGTGTTTTGTGACACGTTGATGTTGTAACCGTTTTCAGACGATTGAAAAGACGTTCAGACCTCATATCAACCTGTTTTCAACCGGGAATCAAACGATGAAATTAGGGTTTGTGCTCGCTGGGTTTCCTCAGGGAAATGTGTAAATATTAGATCTATTCAGCATTTTTATTAACATCTGGTTAGCTAACGTTTTCTTAGCTTGTAATAGTCAATCAATTAATTAAATGCTATTCCTTTTCCACCCTTTTATTATAGTTGTAAGCCTAGCTGTATGTTGTGTTACAGTTCATATTGTCTAAAGTGTGTTTATAGTGTTAAACTTTACATCAGTGTTAAAGTGCACATCATTCATATTATAGCTAGCATAACTTAGCATTCCCACATTCTATATTATACTGCAGTTTACTACTTCTTTGCATTCTGCTAATCAGCATTTTGTTGTAATGACAATAAAATTGAATCTTATATAGTTTGCATATCAGAAAAAGTACATTGTATATTATACATGCACAGTATAGTGAACATCATGCATGTATCTCTTAGATTTTTCATTTATATTATTTCATTTCATTTTATTCTTGAAATCATATTATGTATCATATCATATTTATTATTAGACTGGTGTCACATACTCCTCTTCTCTCTTCAGATGCACTGTTGAGGTTTCTCAGTCCCACCCCTGCAAATCTTGGGCCACCTACAGCATCAAGCGCTCCTCCTGTTGCCTCCACCTCAGCAGCACCACCCAGAAGTGATGCAGCAGCATGTCACTTGTTTACACTTTTTATTTTGTGGGTATCTTATACTACTACTTATACTACTACTACTTATCTTATACTTTATGTAAGCTATTTATATTACATTTCATATATTCATATCATATTTTTTTGTATTTCTTTCTAATTTGTTCTAAGTATTTTGATTGGGCAATTGCTTTCTTTAAATAAAAGAATGTCCAAGATAAAGCTATTCGGTTTCTTGTGAGTATGTACACCAGCAGTGGAATTTACTTCGATGCAAGGGGGGCGCCACCTAAAATCTTGCCTAGGGCGCCACATTGGTTAGGGCCGGGTCTGTGCCAGGGTTCCATTTGGGACCCTGACTTTATGGGGGGGAGGGTGTTACAGCCCTCAGCCCTAGGCTGTGTCCTGTGTGTAGTGGGTGTGGCTGTGTGTTGCAGGTTGCAGGGGATGGCTGATTGGGAGCACCTGTGCCCTGGCTCTGCAGCTGATTTAAGCCGGCTGGCTTCAGTCCTTGCTCTCTCCCTCTGGATAGACACGCTGCTGCTGCTGCTGCTGCTGCTGCTGCTGCTGCTGCTGTACCTCTTTGTTTTGCATTAGACAACACACACCACACTTGACACTACCTACAGGTACCCTCTTACACCACTGACGTGCACTTCCACACTCCATTGTACTTTTAACTCCTGACATTGTAAATAAACTGACCTGCTTTGGTTTAAAGTTGAAGTATGTAACTCTGACACCAGAGGCCTGTACTACGAAGCTGGATTAACCTATCCAGGATCTCTCTCCGTTACCTGGGTTGACTTAACCAGATCTTCGCAGTCCAGGATAAGCGGTACTACGAAGCTGGTTATCAACTCGGTAAATCAACCCAGGGTTTTCCAATCTGGATCTCTGCGCGTTCACATAAAGGGGAGGTGTTTGCAGCGTCTGACCAATCACAAACATGCAGAAACCCTGCAGAGCAGACTACTTTACCATGGAGGAGCAGACAATTATTATTCAAAAATATGAAGAATTCAAACACATCATCCAGGCCAAAAGCAACACTGTTGATGCAGCAAAAGCCAGGAAGGAATGCTGGCAGAAAATTGCCGACTCTGTTAATGTGTAAATCCACGAGATCATACAATATTAATTTATCAGACAATATAAACGGACAGCACTCTGATCACACAATGCCACTTTATTACGGCACAGACGTTTGGGGCAGAGCGCTTCCTCAGTGCCCTTCCTCTCATAAGAGACATTAAGTTAGTTTAATATTCAACATTCAAAATACAAACCTATTATGCGCTTCAACCATTTGAGTGAATGATTTCAAACCAACTGTATAACATACAGAATAATATCCCTCATGTGTCTTAAGGCTTATTTTACAAATATATATGTTCGTCAATTTTTTACAATTACAATAAATAAATACAGTTATTATGCTCCCTGACACTTTGATCTCAGGATGTCAAACCTACAGAATAATATCCCCCACGTGCCTCAATGATTATTTTTTAAATATATATTTTGGCCAATTAAAAAATTGCATCTATCCCTAAAAGCTCATTCTCTCCTAAGCGCTCCTCTCGCGATCCGCGCACCAATGTTGACAGGATCTTCTAAGAATGGGCAGGTCATTTTCTAAGAGAACTGATTGGTCAGGAGGTGGTGCTTTTATACTCATTGATCTCTTATCCAGAACATAACCTGCTCCGGAGCAGGTTAGCCCTTCAGCATAAGTTACCATGGTGATTTACCCCGGTAAGAAGTGAACCAGCTTCGTAGTACGGAAAACCCAGGGTTAACCCTGAAGTTACCTCGATAAGAGAAAATCTAGCTTCGTAGTACAGGCCTCAAGTGTTTAGAAATAGTACTGTGGCCCATGTTCAAAACACTGGAGAGAGCTGTTACTCCTCGCCCCCTCCCTGCCAGAGTCTACTTCACGTGGGTTGCCAGTTGTTGGACGTGATCCTGCACGCACGTGAGACGAGTGCAACATACAAAATGCAAAGTGACCCACAGTCAGACATCCCAACCTGTTTCAAAGGCATCTCCTATACATCCCCTTGTTTTGTTTCTCAAATTGTCACGACGTATTGAGAGTCATAATGAGGTTTTTTTGGTTTTGTAACATCAGACATTATCTGCAGTGTTCCTAGCTGCAGCTCAGTGGCAACTGGCAACCTGGCTGCTGAAACACTACTGACTTGGTGATTGGTAGATAGGTGATGGGTGGTGTATCAGGCCAAAACACAGAATGACAACATAAACATTACTTGTGGGCTGCAACTGAGCTTTTCAAATGTGAATATTCTGGCTGGACTACTGCTGTCAATGATATCAGTGTTTGAAATTAACATGATTCCTTAATGTCTGGTGACATTTAGGGCCATTTTATGATTACTTGGAATATATTTGTTACATACAGCTACTTTAAGTCACACGCCGGTTATCTGTGTTTTGTTGTGGCCATGGAGCCAGTCGTAACAGAATTAATAATCATTTAGTCTTATGAAATTAAGAGGGATAGATAGATAGATAGATAGATAGATAGTATCTATCTATCTAGAATCTTAAGGATTACAACATAACATGAAAGTTTGTCTGTACTCTAAAGTTTCAGATTTGCAGATACAGCAACTTGATTGGCTGAGTTCGACATGATCACGGACAACAGATAGATATTGGTCAAAAGTGTGAGGAATTGGGACAGAGGACGTACACAACGGAGGTGCAAGGATGACATGCAAATTCATGAAGTGTTCCTCATTTTACCTTAACAAAAACTTATGAGGTTACAAATTACAAACTGGGGAAACGGTGAAGCTCAGTGGCGGTAGCGTTGCTTTACAGAGCATATAGAGTGTCTCACTTAACACAAGCAAATATCTGTAATAAACTAATAAAAACAGCAACAAAAAAAACTACAATAAAACTTCCTAAAAACATGCTTCCTGTCTTCATTGTTTCTGTGGATCAAAACACTTTCTGTTTGTGTCTGTGTCAGTAGCAGTACAGCAGCCAGTTGAAGCTCCGCCGGCTCCGTCTCCGCCGCATTTTATATATTATGCAGCTAAGAGGGGACCGAGAGGTAAACCTGTTATTTGAACCCACAGTAATGTTATCATGATGTTATCGTTAGCTAGTTAACAGTTAGGGTAATTAACATACCAATGCAATACCTTAATGCTAGACATATAAACTGTAGATAGGCACATAATGCCATATAACCTGAACAATTCATGAATAGTTAAAGAACCCTGACCATAATTTAATATTATTTTGGCATGAATCAAAACTAGATTGCGAAGCCTAGATAGACTGATAAGTGGATCGATATACAGGTTAAGCGTTATCTATCAAAGCTCTGAATTGAACTAGAATTATCTTGGAATGACTTTACTGGAATTATAACTGGAATTATCTTATTAACCAGAATTATGTAGCTATTGTTTAATTAACAATTTTTCTTCTCCTGTTCTTCCCCTCCTTTCTCAATCCAGACCAGACCCCTGTACTGCAGGATCAACCTGGCCGTGCCTGTCCTGGACAGATTTCTTAATAATGGAGACACCAGGCAGGATTTTAGGCTGAGCAGAGAGTCCCTGGCAGTGCTGCTGAACCTTCTCCACCAGGATCGGAGACATGGATGGGGTGCCACAATAGAGACCTTGGTGTTCCTCTTCTGGCTGGCGAGTGGGGCATCATACAGGGTGGTCTCACGGGTGTTTGGGATGCCTCGTTCCACTGTCCACCGCATCGTCCACCGAGTTACTGGGGAGGTGGTGGCCATTCGCCACAAGGTCATCCACCTCCCGAAGACTGCTGAAGACCTGGCGGCAGTAACTTGTGGGTTTGCAGGGCTGGCAGGACACAGAGCCTTTTTAAAGGCTGCTGGAGCGATCGACGGCTGCCATGTCAGGATCAAGCCACCAAGCGGCCCTGATGGTCACTGCTACCTGAACAGGAAAATGTTTGTATCAATTATCCTTCAGGCAGTTTGTGACCATCAGGGCCGCTTTGTGGACGTGTACGTGGGCTGGCCGGGGTAGGTGCACGACTCCAGAGTACTCCGGCACAGCCCACTGTACACACAGGCGGTTTACCCTCCTCCAGGGCACTTCATCCTCGCAGACAGCGGGTACCCGTGCCTCCAGCATCCACTCCCCCTCATCACTCCCTACAAGCGACCACTGCAAGGTGTGGGACCCCAGCGCTTTAATGGCCATCATTCCAGGGCACGCTCTATCATTGAGCGTGCCTTTGGAATGATGAAGACCAGGTTCCGGGCCATCTTCTTTAAAGCGCTGGAGGTGCACCACACCTTTGTGCCTCAGGTACGTCATCACACAACAGGATTCTACTTTACCTTTGAGTAGGCTACTGAAGTGAATCACAATTAATGAATACGTTTTTTACATTGCAGGTCATAACAGCATGTGCCGTCCTGCACAACATTTGCCTGGGGGTGGGTGACATCATGCCCCCAGAGGATGAGCTGCAGGACGCCATGGAGGAGGATGAGGGGGAGAACGGCCTGGAGGCCATCAGTGGTGCTCTGTGGCGGGACCAGCTGTCTGCGGAGGTGTCTGCCCTGGAGGAGGTTATACCAGACCACGACTATCTTTAGTTGGCAAGTAACATCATTTTAAAGCCATTATTCCTATTTAAAGTGTTTTGTAGATAGTTTTGTTTGTTGTAATAACTTTATTTTTATTATTATATTATTATATTACAATTCTTGCCTCTTTCTTAAAAATTCTTAGTGACATGGCAGCCGTCGATCAATTCAGCCCTGCAAACCCACTTGATGGACGATGTGGTGGACAGTGGAGACCAGACCCCCAAACACCCTGAATACCAGCCCAGATGATGTCCCACTGACCACAGAAGACAAGGTCTTCATTGTGGCATCCCATCCAGCCCAGCAGCACTGCCAGGGAGTCCTGCTCAGCCTATTACTGTAAATAATTGGGAAATTATAATAATAATAACATAATAATAATCTGTAAATAGTTCTTTCAGATGTAATTTTGTAAATAGTTCAATGTTTCATCACTTCATAATAAAACAAAATATTTAATCCCTTGTTCTTCCTGAACAGCAGCACTTTCTGCCGTCTGTCAACCCTGTTATAAATTGTATTGAAGTTGTAAATACTAAATGGAATAGACGTGTAACAATGAACAATATTTTTTATTTAATAACAACATAAAACATCAAACTCTTCACAATCAAATAATAAATAAAGAAAAATCATAAATAAACACAGTTCATAAATAAAAATCAAATTAAACACATCTATATAGATGTATATTTATTTTTCAATCACTTTTTCCAGGAGAGAGAAGAGCCTCTCCATCCTTTCTTTCCCCTCCTGCTCCCTCCTCTCCTCTGCCTCATTCTGCCGCCTCATGTCCTCCTTTATGAGGTCAAGGAGGTCATCCTCCCTCCTCCTCTTCCTCCTGGGCCCTGGCTAGTCCCTGCTGCTCCCTGGCTGGCTCTCCTCCTCCTCCTCCTCCTACTCCTCTTCACCCTCCTGCTCACCCACTGCGGCACTTGGACCTGGTGTGTCGTCACGGATGGAGGCAATGAGGACAGGGGGGCAATAGATGGCCTCTGCCCCAGTACCTCATCCATGAGGACAAACCACGGCCAAGTCCCAGCAGTGGACTTGCTGCTGGCCCCCTCCCCTGTCCCTGGATATTTGCAATCCTAAGGCAGTGGTAATCAATCATGTCAGCAATTTTCAGCAAAAGTATTTAGTAACAGTAAAACTTATCCAAACCTGTAGGCTACCTACTTTATATATATATTTTTTAAATTGTCCCTTTTTTTTGGCCTGGTAGGGCTGGACCTTCCCCTCCAGGCCAATCTTTTGTAGTATTGCTCTAAACACAGAGGGAAGCAAGAGAAAAGGTAAACACAAGAGAGACCAGAGGTTCTTATTTCGTTTATTCATTTATTATTATATAAAGTAGAATATATAGACAAGGACACATACCAAAATAGAAATAACAGTAAAATAACCAACAAAATATGAATCATTCAATGATCAAATCAAAGCCAAAACACATTCAAATAAACAAGTCAAAAAGACACACTGTACCAAATCATTTAAAACAACCCTTGGATATTAAAAGTTTTGAAGTAAAACCAGATCCTTAAACTTTAGTGCCATAATTCTTATGGCTCCACTTTTTATTTTACAGGGTGAAGATGTTGGATCAGGTGTTTGTTTTCTATGTGTTCCTCCAAACTTCTACATAGAGAGACAATCAAGCAACAGTACTGTAGTGATGGTTGATTTGGAAGATCTTTGACTCAATTAATATGAAAAGATTACGAGAAATTAGAAATGAAAAGCATCCATTTACTGAAACAGTACACACAGAACCCTTACATCTATCTATCTATTTATCTATCACCTCCATCATTTTAGAATCAATTAAAATCACAGCATTTTCTTTAAGCAATGGAAAATCACACTGAGCTCCATTACTACAGTAAGAGCATGTCAACAATGTTCTCAGGTCAAAGGTCATTATGTGAGTGATAGCACCCAGATTATTTTAATGAGGCAAAATGATTATTAAAACTTCACACACACACATGCACACAGACCACAAAAGACAGAACTCTTACATCTATCTACTATCTATCTATCTATCTATCTATCTATCTATCTATCTATCTATCTATCTATCTATCTATCTAATTGACTACCACCTTATGAAACAGGATTATGACTATGATTCTACAATAAGAGCATGTCATAGATGTTTTGGGTCAAAATAAGATAAGATATTTATTTCTTCTTCTCCCAAAATGGGGAAATTTGAAGTGTTACAGCAGCAAGTGGACAGTAATGGAAGAGCATCAATAAGAAAGCAATAAAGAACAATAGATAAGTACGAATAGACTGAACATGAAGTTCAAACATTCATCATATGGAACAATGTGCAAGGAAAAATGTGCTATGTTGTAATCCTTAAGATTTCAGTCCTGGTTAATTTGGCGAGTGCAATTTAATAATACAGCAAACACTTACTGGGCAGCTAAAACAGGCAACTGGGTATCTGTTTGCAGAACAACCAACAAAACTGACTTTTAAGGAAGCCTACTAATTCATTTTAGACACATTTATAATCAACTATCACTTTTGGTGGTAACTATGGTGACAAGTACAATGCATTTCCTTTGCTGCTTTACTATAAAAAATCATCATATTTCACCAGTTGAACACTTTTAATGTGAAGTGGCAGCAGTAGGAAATATTGGCATTGCATTTGGAGTAAGTAAATTCACCTCTGATGTGGCTATAGGACTGAGGCTGATATCAAAGAAAAAACTGAATTGCATGCTGCATTTTCCCCTGTAGATACAAATCAGAATACTGGGCAAAATGTAAATGTAGCTGGCTGTAGCTGGAAAAAAATATATTGTTATATAGTTATTATTTATATAAACAGATGTAAAAAAAATAAATAAATAAATAAAAATAAAAATAGTGTCCCACCTAAAGAATATTACTGGCTGCTTGAATCACACCACATTGTACTGGAGCTCCTATGAGCAAGTAAAAATAAGCATAATGTCACTGAGGGAACACAAGGGAACAGAAAGGAAAACACAAGTTTTTGTGAAATCAGCTATTTGTAAGATTGCCAGTCCCTCCTCCCATGTATAATTAGGTATAAATCTTTTATCTATCCTTTCTATGTTGTTTGTTCAGGAAACCAACATTGCACCATTCACATTCACCTCCTCCCATTGAGTCTACATTCTACAGTCTACCAAGCTCAGTTGACCAGCCTGCCTTCAGGGTTCCGAATTACCTGGAGCAGCTGAAAAAAATCACTTATTCACACACACGCGCACACACCAGCATATGCAGATAACAGAGTAACTGCAGACCTGCAAGTTTCTCTGATTTGTGAACACAGCACAATATAATTTGTACAGTCTCTTGAGCTGTGCATACATGTGTACGCACACACATATACACATACCCACACACACGTGTCACGTGTCTGTATGGAGAGTGTGAAACAAAAATAAAAACCTATGAGCAACAGGCGAACAAAATACAAACATGTAAGTTAAACGCCAAGCTTTGATTTTCATTGAGTTTCATTGTGTGTGTGAAACTTTGTTTGTGCATTCTCTCAATAAACAGCAATGAGTGGAATGAGTGATGCACTGAACATTGTTAAAACGGAGGGATCCAAACTATCATTTTAAAAAGTGGATGGAACTTGTCCCACCTCCATGGGCAACACCCATGCATGTGTGTACGAGAGAGAGAAAGATTGAGACATAAAGCTGCAAATGCAGACCTGAAAGACGATATGAATTCTCTATCTGTTGCACATGCACACATTAATTTTTCAATACACAAATACATAAATACCACACTCTGACATCCATACCAAACAAACAGGTCATTTTGGACACACTCTTATAAATTGTATTCATCCTTAAGCAAAATACATGAAAATGGCACCATCAGGTAAACAATTGGATAAAACTACAATCTGAAGCCACGGCAAGAGATATTTTGACAGGTGTAGGGCAAAAAAACAATGCAGTTTTAACACTAACTTGGATGTTATGCACAAACACAAAATTATCAAAAATGTCCTTACTTTACATTTGAATGCATTTCATCAAGCGCATGAGTAATGCGCAGCTCAACAGAATAAGGTCCTGTAAAAATAAAGATAAAGATAAAGAAGCTTCATTGTCATTGCACATAAGATACAATGAAATTTCGTTTGGCAGCAATCCTTACTGTAGGAGCCATAATGCAGGGTTAAAAACCTAGATGGTAATTTATATTTCTAAGTTTATTTAATTTTTAGGACTGCATGTTATTCTGCCACCTGCTGGTCAACAGTGTTAATATAAAGTAGATGACGTCACAGACCGCCTCAGTCTAGATGAGAGCGCCGAGCTGGAGACAGTTTTTCTACGGAAAGAACAGAAAGTAAAGGAAAGAAAAGGAAGAAATGGATGTATATTGTTTGTTTATTTTTCACAAGTAAACCTTTTTTGAAAACAAGACAATGCCTAATTCTTTCCAGTACGAATACCTCCCCTCACCCTCTCATGTGGCTTTTGAAAGTCAGAAGGAAAGCCACGACACTTACAGTTACAAATAAATATAAATAAATATGTTTATATTACATAAATAACAACATATCTAAAAATATGTACAAAAATCAAGTAACAACAAGAACAAGAACAAGTTAAAGTTCAGGTAAAATTGCAGTATGTTCATTGTTTCTGTAGCAGTCTCTTCACCGCCATGGGGTTTGCCTTGTTTGAGTCTGTTTGTACAGGCTTGCATTACTCTGAGTCTGCCAGACGGGAGTCTGGTGAACAGAGAGTGACATGGGTGAATGGGATCATTCTACATCTTTTTGGCCCGCCAGAGGAGACGTCTCGAGTAGATCTCTTCTAGGCGTGGGAGTGGGGACTGGACTCAGGACTGGAGGCAGTCATGAGGAACACCAGTGTTGAGGACGATGGTGGAGGATGTGGAAGTGCCCAAGTCTGTTCGTCAGAAAGTCCTTGATCCACAGACAGAGGGGGTTCCGAGTTGCAATATCTGCAGTTTGTTGATCAGTCGGCTGGGGCTGATGGAGTTGAATGCCGAGCTGAAGTCAACAAACAGCATCCTGATTTACATCAGGATGCTGTTTATTGACTTCAGTTAGGGCTTTCTAGGTGACTGAGGGCAGTGTGGAGGGCGATGGAGATGGCATCATCTGTGGATCTGCTGGACCTGTTGGACCTGTAGGCGGACTGATGTTGGTCAAGGCTGGGAGGGATATGGGCCTTAATGTGCTACAACACCAGTCTCTCCATGCATTTCATGATCACCGGCGTTAGGGCCACAGGCCAGTAGTCATTCAACCCTGTGATGGCAGAGGTTTTGGGCACAGGGATTATGATGGCAGTTTTCAGGCAGGTGGGAACTGTGGCTTGTTGCAGCGAGCGGTTGAAGATGTTAGTGAATACTGCAGCAAGCTGATAAGCGCATGATTTCAGCACCCTCGCTGGTACTCCATCCGATCCTGGTGCTTTGCTGATGTCTATGCCACGCAGGACCCGCAGTACCTGATGTTGTTGAGGGGGGGGGGGGGGCTGGTCATGTTCTGAGTATGTGTGGACCATGTTATTATTGAAAACGGGGTATATCCGTTTTTATAAATACCCGGCTACGTGTGTACATGGCCTATATGTAATGGTTTTTTTTTTATAGTCTTGGTTTTATTGGACAAGTTAAAGTAATGTAAGAATAGAAGTGTTTATTCTGTTGTTTCTGTAGAGTCTTAATGTGGTATAATATGCTGTGGTTTTTAGTATCTTAGTGAAATGTTAGGGCCATCACTGTGTGCATGAGGGGAGGAGGGATGTTGTTTGTCTAATACATGGGTAAGGTTATGGTTACTCAGACCAATGGTAGTTACATTTAAAATGCAGTCTGCAAAAAACTCAGTGTCTACTTTATTTGGACATTTGTACTAATTAATGCAATATGATTCAACTGGTCTGGCAATATGTGTAAAGCAGAAGGGTGTGTGAATATTAATTGACTTAGTACTGAATTTGAATTCCCCAATGTGTCAACAAAAACAAAAGCATTTGCTAAACATTAATATTGTAAATGTAAAATGTATTAATAGCTGTTGAATTGAAGCAGGTTATATAGGTATAGCATATAAAGTTAGTACTGTATGTATAAACATTTACAAATAGCACAATGTTGGCATCTTGAGATGTATAATAATGGGTGTTATTTATGCTGACCAAGTTCAAAAGTTGCTCAATGTCCAATTCAGTTTTTGTAATTTGTAATTTACAAATGAAATATGTGGATGCTATTCTAAATGTTATACACAATGAATATATCAAATGTCTTCATGTTATTACAGTATAAATATAATATAAAACATTTATGTCCATGGTACTGTTAAATATACTACTACTTGTTGCCTGTGACCGTAATTATATTTGTCAAAATTGTTTAGAAGATAACATTTTAATCTTCTCTTTGGTATTAGGTCCAGGAAGCAATGGCTGTGAGGCCAAAACAGGTATGTGTCTTTTTGAAATCTTTACTTTATACTGATGTAGACTCTTCACTAGAATAGTTAGTAGTTGTTATGATTCAGTTTTGATGGAGGATTTTAAAATTAAAAAGTGACAAAACTGACAACAGACAAACCAAACAAGATTTCACATCTGGAATCATAAATTAGGGTTAGGGAGGATGGGACAAATGATACATTTTTAAATCAATATGATTCTCTTTTGAAAGTACTTAGTCTGGACTCATGCTACTCCTGAGCTCAGGCTAAATAGATTACTACTCATGTCTGTCATGCCAGCTACATTTTTAAGAAATAAGAACTGTTTACTGTATTCAGTATTGAAACTGAATATGATAGGCTTCATAAAAGGGAAAGAATACTTTGGATTGCTGGAGTGCAATCGTGTGTAACACTGCAGGAAGTCAGGTAGAGATGGTGAGTTCAATGTTGTTTATCATCAAAGTTTGTATAATGTATTTGTATAATGATAAAAAGCTTTGTTGAGGTATCCTAATAGTTGTTTTTCATACTTCAATTCATCAGTTTTAAATCAAGTTTCAAATCAAGTATTATTAAAGTACTGCCTACCATTTCATTGTTGTTCAGTCATCATTTTATTAAGCTTAACGTGTTACATTGTGGATTAGCAACCACAAGTAGACTTGACAGGCAGGAGCAGTTTAGCAATAAATTAGATTATTTTGGTAGCAGGCAAAATGTAGGTTATCAATACAAAAACAATGAGTGGAGGCAAACCAGAAGGGTTGAGAAACGCAGGCTAAAGACTAAAAAACAAACTGTCAACATCATATGGGTAGACGGGCAGATACAGGTCACAGGACTTAATTGCTGTGGCTTGGAGGCACATTAAAATATCTGGCAAATAACTAAGGCTTCTAGGCTGGTACTGTAGATATACTCTGGGGAGTTTCATACAGTGGAGTAGGTGCTCAGGCAGGTGGAAGATCAACAGATGTTAGTGGACAGAAAGAATGAATTGAACAGATAATGATAGTGAGAATTTAATCAACTTAATTGGGATGGGTGTGGATGAGATGTCACTTTTTGTTTGCTTGTTTTTCAGATGGAGGTTCTGACCTCTTCTCTCTTAAAGTAGCTGTATGTAACAAATATATTCCAAATAATCATAAAATGGCCCTAAAATGTAACCAGACATTAAGGAATCATGTTCATTTCAAACACTGATATCACTGACAATAGTAGTCCAGCCATAATATTCACATTTAAAAAGCTCAGTTGCAGCCCACAAGTAATGTTTATGTTGTCATTCTGTGTTTTGGCCTGATGTGCCACTCACCACCTATCAACCAATCACAAAGTCGGTAGTGTTTCAGTAGCCAGGTTGCCAGTTGCCACTGAGCTGCAGCTAGGGAACACTGCAGATAATGTCTGATGTTACAAAACCAAAAAAACCTTGTTATGACTCTCAAATACATCATGACAATTTGAGAAACAAAAAAAGGGTATGTATAGGAGATACCTTTGAAACAGGTTGGGATATTGTGTATGTTGCACTCGTCTCGCACGCGTGCAGGATCACGTCCAACAACTGGCAATCCGCGTGAAGTAGATTCTGGCAGGGAGGGGGCGAGGAGTAACAGCTCTCTCCAGTGTTTTGAACGTGGGCCACAGTACCATTTCTAAACACTTGGTGTCAGAGTTACATACCTCAACTTTAAGAAGAGACTTGAGCCCTGCAGTGAGGATGAGAGTTCAGATATAGATGGTCAGTTAATGGCATTTATTATGAAATTTACAAAAACTGCTGTCTTTTGACAAAGGACCTTCCTGGTTGTGTTTCATACTTTAACCCATCAGTTAAAAGGCAATTAGACTTTAGTGTATAAATTATTATACTTGTCATCATTTCATCCTTTTGTTTCAGTACAAACTTCTACAATTTTGAGATGGGTGTTCCAACACAGAAAATATTTCCTTTATTATGGAAATCAAATTATTGTCCCATGGTAATGCAGTTATGAGGAAGACCTATTTTGTAATGTTCAAGGATACACCTCTGCTTACAGTTTTGACCTCTGACCTTTAAGTCTTAGCAGCCAGCTGTCAGTTTTTGGTAGTCAGATTTAACACTAGGCGCTTAATACATATGAACCCTGAATATCTAACAGGTGCTAATGTTTGTCTATTATTGTTATAGATCAGTGTCCAGGGGCAAGCTTTGTTAAGAGGCCCTCACAGACAAAGAAAAAGAAGAAGAAAAGAGGACAACAGTCCAAGACAGTCAAAGCAGTGGGTAAGTTCTTTAAAACTGGGTGGAAAAAGCATACAAAGTTCACCCATACTCAAATATAATATATGTACATCCACTCACCGGCCACTTTATTAGGTACTCCTTGCTAGTACTGGGATGGACCTCAACATAGATAGATTCAATAAGGTGCTGGAAACGTTTGGTACATATTGACATGATAGCATCACAGTTGCTGCAGATTTGTTGACTGCACATCCATGATGCAAATCATGTAAATATAAAAGATAGGCATGTATTAATAAAATTAATATATACATATTTAACATATATGAGCATATAGAATTTTAAGTATGTTGTTTTAATAAACTTGCATATATAAATAAAATCTATATCCTGTTATGGTCGCAACATATAATGCCTCATATAAATTCATCATATAGAAGATATTAATAGATATTTTTAATTTGTACATATACACATTTTACTAGGGCTGGGTATTGCCAATGATTTGCTGAATCGATTCAATTCCGATTCACAGGGTCCCGATTCGATTCGATTCAATATCAATTCAATTTCATGTTCCCAGAGTTTCTGTTTTGTAAGTCAGACAATATTTTTAACACGCAATCATGTGTGGACACCCAATTCTTCAAGAGTAAAGTTAAATCATGAGTCTGATCCAACACTGGGATCTAGCATGATAGCATCTATGTGTATTTACCCTTAACCTCTTAACGTACGCTGTTCCGTGGGACGGGACGGATGTTAGGAGGTAGCCACACGTTCTTCTGAATGTTTTAAACACCAACCCTTAAACATATACACTCATGCCGTACATCGTTGGAAAGCTTAGATTGTCCTGATTCATTCAAGACTACTCACGACTTATATGGTTGCTCACAGCCGTAATAGTATTAGCGATTAGCTCGGCTAGCCACTCAGCTAAGTGAGAAAAGCTATTATGCCTACATACCTTCAAAGTCTTCCCTTTATCTACAACAATCATCTTATGACACAGGACTTTCTGTACAGCTCTCCAAGTATCCATTCTTGTGAAATATGAAATCCGTTTCCATAAAACCGAAATACTTCCCTGACACGCAGGATAAGACCACTCGGGCTCGGGATTCGAACTGGGGTCACCTGCAACGAGGGCTATAGTCTCAACACATGGGGCGGGTGCTCTACCCGCTGAGCTACGCTCAACCCCTTCAACTGTTAATTTGACAAATATTTTCTCAGTTATCTGTTTGCTGTAAAGAATATTAGAGAAATATGGAGAGAGAAAAGAGGAGAGGATAGAAGGCCTCTCCAAATGAACCCAGATATCATTCTCTTCCAGTCTATTAATTGTTTTTGCGGTATTTTGATTGGTATTGACAAAAAAAGGAAAAGCAATCGTGGTAAGATGTTCATTTTAACTATATCTATTCTGTTATGCAAGTCCAGTGGTAATAAACTCCATCTGTTCAAATCTGCCTTTATCTCTGTTGTAATTGGAGGATAATTTATTGTATAGATGGTAGATAAATCCTTTGGAATTTTAATTCCTAAGTATTTAATAATACTATTTTCCCATTTAAAATTGCACAGGTTATTTATTTGAGGTGGGGGAATATAGTTAAATGAGATAACTTGTGTTTTATGAATGTTTAACTTATAACCCGAGTAATGACCAAATGTTTTCAGGAAAGACATTAATGTTGGTAAACTCAGATCTGGTTGGGAAAGAGTGATTAATACATCATCTGCATAAAGGCAGGTCTTATACTCAGTGCCTTTAAACCAGATTCCCTTAATGTTCTGATCTTCTCTAATAGCCTGAGCCAGGGGCTCGATAAATAGAGCAAACAAAGTCGGACTTAAGGGACATCCCTGCCGACAGCCTCTTTCAAGTGGCACTGGGTCAGTCAAACTACCGTTTATTTTGATTCTGGCAGAGTGAGAATGATATAATTTTTTTAAATATGAGATAACTTTAATATTGAAACCAAATCTTTGTAATGTTAAATATAGGTATTCCCAACTAACTGAATCGAATGCCTTTTCGGCATCAAGGCTAAGAACAACAGACTTATCTTTATTTTTACTCATGTGCTCCATCAAATGTAACGCCCGTCTTACGTTATCTTGTGTCTGTCTGGTTTTAAGAAAACCTGTCTGGTCCTCATCTATTATGTCTGGAATAATATTTTCTAATCTTTTTGCAATAATTGAGGCGTATAATTTATAATCTAGGTTTAAAATCGATATCGGTCTGTAAGAACCACACTCAGATTTATCCTTACCCACCTTGGGAATTACAGAAATAATAGCACGTCTCCAAGAGACTGGAATTTCTCCCCCATTGAGTGTAACATTAAAACATTTCAATAATGATGGTGATATTATCTCTCTAAATGCTTTATACGATTCGGCAGAATATCCGTCCTCACCTGGCATTTTATTTGTTTTGAGTCTGGAGATCGCGTTATCCAGCTCTTTTTGTGTTATTTCATTCGTCATTATTTTATTCTGTTCTAATCCAATGGATGGAAGATCCAGCGAGTTAAGGAAATTTGTAATACTCAAAGAGTCGGCTCCCTTTGGTCGGGTGTACAGGTCCTTGTAGTAATCTTCAAAGGACTTTTGTATTTCTTTTGTTTATGACACATCCTTCCAGATTGTGTGTCCTTAATTCTATGAATGGACCTTTCCTCTTGCTGCTTTCTAATCCTCCAAGCTAATAATTTTTTAGCCCTTGGTCCATTATCATAGTACCTTTGCTTGATGTACTTGGCCTTCATCTCTTCATGACTGTCATATAGTTTGTTTAAGTTTTGTTTAGTGAGTTTTATCTGATCTAATAATTTGAGGTCATTAAGTTCCATGTGTTTGATTTCTAGGTCTTTTAGTTCTTGTAATAAGTCGTTTATTCTGTTTTTCCCTATTTTTAATTGAAGACCACATAATAAGTTTTCCCCTTATTACTGCCTTGGCAGCATCCCATAAAATACCTGGAGACACTTCTCCTGTGTCATTTTGTTCTAGATATTCTTTAAATTCTCTATGGATATATTGTTTACACAACGGGTCATTTAATAAGCTTGTGTTAAGCCTCCATGTTGTGTTTTTCGTTTCAGTATCCAGATGTAGGGAAAGATAAACACTTGCGTGGTCTGAGATATCTTTAACCCCTATTTGACATTTCAAGATTCTATGTCTTTCTGAGTTGAACATAAAAAAATAGTCAATCCGTGAATGAACATTATGGGGGTGGGAGAAAAACGTAAACGTAAACCTCCAAATGTCCATCATACCTGCTTCAAGGAGAAGTTTCTTAACAGTGACTGTTTCAGAGTTAATTCTTTTTGTTGCATTAGAGGAATCAAGTGACGGGTGTAGTTGTATATTCCAGTCTCCGCCACAGATCAAAATCCCTTCAGTCTCTTCAGCAATCAAATCGAATATTTTCTTTATAAATACTTTATCATTACCAGGGGGTCTATATACGTTCAGCAGTGTTACCTGCTTGTGATCAATGTAACCCTTCACTAAAATAAATCTCCCCTCAGCATCCCTTATTTGTTTAGAGATCTGGAAAACGACCTTATTTGAGATTAATATTATGACTCCTCTCTTTTGACCATGTTTATAAGATGAGTAATATGAATTTTTGAAACTCAACTGTTTAAACTTTTCATGTTCTATATCACTAAGGTGAGTCTCTTGCCAAAAAATAATCTGTTGTTTTTCTCTTTTCATCTTGGTAATCAACTTACTCCTTTTAATAGGGTTTTGTAGACCATTGACATTTAAAGTTATTATTTTGTATTCCTGATTAGACATCCTACCCCTTAATTCCAGTACACATGTTTTTCCCTTCTAACAATCTGAACATATAAATTAAAACCATCCGTGCTGAACAAAACCAAACAAAAGTAACCTCCAAAGGTGAAGTGAAATAACAACTTCTGAACGGGGAGGGGAGGCCTTCAAGAGAAGGGCCCCTCCAGATGTATCCTAACATCGTCCTAGGCGGTTTTAGTGCACACAGTTCACAGTGTAGTTCCAGTCACTCCGTGAAAACAGTCCGGTCGGTATTTTCTTAATATTATGAGCTAAGAGCCATAACCATCAACCGGCGTTTAATAATAATGAAAAAAAAAGAGGTACTCTTGTGAAAAAAAAGAGAGGAGAAGAGATAAAGCGAAAACAAAAAACAGGTCCAATCTTCTAAATAATTGTCATTATTATTATTATTATTATTATTATTTTTTAAATATTACCCTCCTCTCTTTATCACTCACGAATACACCTCAGGTCATATCCTCCTGCTGTATGATGGATCGTTGAAATCTCCGGAGCTTCTCTCTGGCTCGTTCGATGTCTGAGGACCGGTCTCGGTGTCTTGGGGATCCGCTGGTCTGCCACGCGTTTCTCTCCAGCTTCTTACGCGGTGTCACAGCTGTCTGGGATGCGTCGGCACGCGTATTTCCCCCGTCGGCTTTCAGTATCCCCCTCTTCAGCAAATCCTCCGTCGCCTCGTCCGCGTTGTCGTATGTGGTGGGTCCTTCATCGTAGAAGACTCGGAGCCTTGCAGGTGCAGGTGTCTGAAACCTGAGTCCTCGTTCTTTCAGCGCCTTCCTCAGTGGGGCGTATTTCTTCCTCTTTTTTATCACTTCTGCTGGGTAGTCGTGATCAAAGTACACTCTTTTCCCCTTGAAGTGTATCTCTTTCTTTTTCCATGCGCTGCTCAACACCAGATCCTTGGTTTTGTAGACGAGGAAGTAGGCGACCATGGATCTCGGGGCGGCCGACGGCGATGGTTTTGGTCCGAGTGACCGATGGCAGCGTTGTATATTGAGGTCGATGTCTGGGAGTCGCAACTCGGACTTAATAAATCTCTCCATGAACTCACATGCGTTGTTCCCCTCCTCCCCCTCGGGAATCCCGAAGACGCGGAGGTTGTTTCTGCGGGAGCGTGTTTCTAAATCAGTTAACTTTGACACGATGCTCTCTTGCTCCTTCAAAGCCCGGAGAAGCTCGTCCTACACGGTAACACTCCACTCCTCCATCTCGGCCACTCGGGTCTCCACCTCCTCCACTCTAGCCTCTGTGTTCTTGAGTTCTGCCCCGATCTCGCTCAGTTGTTGGTTAACTTCTTCTTTAAAGTTCCCAAACTCTTCCCTCATGTCTTTTTTGATTGTCTCGCAGAATCCGCTCAGTTCTTTTTTCATGTCCAAATGACCTGCTTTTATGTCAGCGCGGATAGCGTCCATGCTAGCTTGTAGCGCGGCCATTGTAGCATGCACATTAGCCTCATCTGCGTCGACGTCTCCTGTCGCCATTTCCTCGTTTTCCTCACAGTTTGGGCTCGTTACGGTCTTAGCGTTTCTTAGATTGTATTTCCCCATAAAATTTTCACAGATATGCTCGCGTAAATTACTCTGAGGTTGGGGAAATGTCGGACCGTTCAGGGAGCTCTCGAACTACACCACCAACCAGCTCGCCGCCATAACCGGAAGTCTGTCAGAGGTAGATTTGACTGTGCTGAGAGAGGACATCAAGGGAGCAGTGGAAGCCAAGTACCCTGGTAAGTCATGTATTCACTTGGCTAACACAGTGTGTTACAGTGGCACTAAATATGCCACTGGAATGATCTTGGCTAATGGTTCAACTGGTGGCCTTCCAGATTTTGGAGAGCTAATTCAGGTTGTAGTTGTTGATGGTAAACCTGGATTTATTGTGAAATGTTTCCATGCTTGGTATATTGAGCACCTTGGCAGCTATGAGCTGGAGAATACAAGTACTATTAAAGTTCTTGATCCAGCTCAGTTGTCTGATATATTCCCTTTAACAGCATACACCATTGCAGGGAAGCGTATGGTCACTCTGAAGCGATACATCTACTTGCCATAGATGACTTGGTGATAGCTTGTGTGTCACATTTGCTGGATTTGTAGTCAAGGCTTTGGCACGATGATAAAATTCTTTTTTTTTTTTTAATCATATTCTGTTTGTTGCTTCTGCCATTTTCTGTTCTTGATATTTCCATAGAATGACCCAAATGTGTTTCCTTCTGTTGCTGCTTTTAGATTTCAAAATGGGTCTCAAAACTACATAACTATCTCAAATTGTGCAAAGTACATCTGGGGCACATTTAAAGGGAAACTTCGGTTTATTTCAACCTGTCTTCTATTGTCATAAATGTGCTTTGTGTGACTAGTGACGTGAAAATATTTAGCTGTTATCTAGATACAGTCGGGACGCTGCTACTAGCTTCACACCTGTTACAATGTAAGTGAACAGGCATACTTTTACGGGCAAAGTTAGTCCACTAAACAAGCTTTTTTTCCACCAAGACCGCCTCACATCGTTAGTATAAATGTAAATGTATAGTATAAAACCACATGTAAATGTGTTGTGTTAGCATACCTGTTACCCGGCACAGCTTTCATCCAACTTTCATACAGACAAGTGGAGGTAATTATCTCAAACATGAACAGTAAACAAAGACGTCTTAAAACGGGTAACCTAACACAACACATTTCCATGTGGTTTCTATATGTTCTCTGACATTTATACTAACAATGTGAGGTGGCCTTGGTGGGGGAAAAAAAACATGTTTAGTGGACGAAATTTGCCTGTGAAAGTATGCCCGTTCACTTTCATTGTAACGGGTCTGAAGTTACTAGCTGTGCCCTGGCTGTATTTACACAATGGCTAACATGATGACTAATATTTTCATGTAACTAGTCACATGAAGCACATTTATGACGATAGGAGACGGGTTGAAGTAAACCGAAGTTTCCCTTTAAAGTAATGGCTAACTTTACAATAAGACTCAGTGATTATTCTCCTGCTCAGATAAGTCCAGTGTAATTCTTCAATCCACTGGCTCAATAATCAAAAATATCCAATTTCAAAAAGAAATAAACTACTCAATCACTTTTACCTTTGGTCAGCATAGCACTTCAATTGTTTTGAAAAACTACAAGTAGTGTTTTGTGGATTAAAACACTATTACCTTATTTCATGCAAGTGTATTTCTGGGTCAGATTCACATTGTTGTCAGGATATTTTTCTCACACTGTTGTTGTGTTATCTAGATATAGAAAAACAAGATGGCAGATGTCACAAGAAACAAGCAATCTCGAGACAGAGGAGAACGTGGTACGAACTCTCATTGTGCTCAATAGCATACGGTATGTTGTTAACCAATGTTCTGCAAATTTGACACATTTTTACAAGAGAAAGATATGATGCAGATAATAGTAGTTGCTGTTTTTTTTTTTCTCTTTATGCATTACATTTTCAGGAAATATTTCCCCTGCTGAAAGAATGCTGAATGCAATATACAACGAGGAAATGGATGTTACTGATTTTGATGTTCCTGGTATGTTGTAATCCTTAATGAGGTTCTGCTAATATCATGGCTCAGAAAAATGTAAAATGTATGCCAAACAAAACCTCAGGCCTGAGATGTTTACAATGTTCACATATTATGTCAGATCTACATAATAATCTACATAAGACAAGCTTGTACTGCCTTGTGGAATACCAGAGACAGTGGATGAGCTACAGTCTATTGTGCAACAGAAATATAGTTTGGAGCCAGGGAAGTTTACCTTACATTACAAGGATGTTGATTTTGGAGGGGAGTTTTTTTCTCTTGCATCAACAAAAGATCTTAAAGACAAAGACACAATTAAGGTTGTCCATATTGTTGAACTCTCCTCAATCCAAGTAGTTGTAACTGACCTGGATAGTTCCAACACAAGTGCAGCCAGCAGCTACGACACAAGTGCAGCCAGCAGCTCCACTAGACCTGCCAGTACTACTTCATCTGATTCCAGTGACACAGTGATCCTGTCATCACCTGATCATGGGAATCTGCGCTCAAAGTGTTGGCCCTCTGAATTTCCAATACCACGTTTCCGCAATGACACAGAACTTGTGCTAGCAGCAGGTAACGAAGCTTTCAATAAAGATGGATGTCCACTCAGCTCTAATGCCATCCTGCCAGACATCCTTGAGAGATTAGCTGAAAACATTTTTGAGTATTTTGCATATCCTACAAGCGCGCAGTTTGCGAATGTAGCAGAAGCATTAATTCGAAAACATCCATGCCTGAAGGAACCAGGGTCCTACAATGGATGTTATGGATGGCAGCAAAGACTGAAAATTCTCTATCAGAACAACACAGTTGAAATTCGCAGAGAGGTTGCCATTCGCTGCTTGGTGGTCTATCTTGGGGAAAACGAGGATGATCTTTTCGAATATGTGGTAGGTAAAACCGAATATCCATGCAACACCTTTCCCATTGTGACAACGCAGCTCATTGACATGCTTGATTGTCTGATAAATTGGTCGTTAGATATTTCTATCTTGGAGTGAAATTGAAGTTATGAACTTTAAGCAAAATTTAACTTTCCTTTCATGCTGTCTTTGTCAATGGAAATGCGGTAAAACAGGTTTTCCTTGTCTCCAGAGCACTGTTATAGAATTTGCCTTCCACTATGGTAACCCTCATGCTGTCCTCAGGTCAAGGAAGGAAAGGAGGATGAAGGAGGGAAATGAGTAAGGGAGGATGGAAAAAAGGAGGGAGGGAAGAAAGAGGTAGAAAAGAAAAAGGGAACGAAGGAGGGAAGAAAGTTAAGAGAGAATGGAAAGGGGAAAGACGTAACAAAGGAGGACGAAGGTAGGAAGTAGTGGAAGAAGGAAGGTAAAAAGAGAAATGGAGCGAGGAAGGCAGGGGAAGGAAAAGGAAGGAGGGAGGGACGGAGGAAAGAAGGAACAGTAAAAATATATGGAGTCAATTTGACGTGACAAGACAACACGAGGGTTAAAAAAAAGTAAAAGCAAACATAGGTAGCTAGGGGTCGAGTTTGCCAGCTTAATGACAATGAATACTGACGTGTTTCTCATATTCTTGCATTCAGGATTCTGAGGGCCAAAGTGGAGACCTTGAGAGTCGGGTCATGAAGATCCTAGTCACCAAAGGCACAGCATCTCATCCAGCCAGTGCGACCATCATGATAGAGGGCACAGAAGTCCTGCAAAGGCTGGATGTACCAAGTGCCTGTGCTCTACTGATGGGCCTCATCTATGCCCTCAATCTGAGCTACCCACGAGAGCTGAAGTACACTTGTGAGGTATTTCTGTGACACAAGGAGACAAAGCTGGACCAGCACACAGACTTAAGGCTCAAAAAATGTGGGTTTATTGAGACAGGTGGGAGGGTAGCAGGGCTGCAGGCAGAGGGTGGCTGTAGCTGGGAGACACAGGAGGCCAGGTAAAGGCAGACAGGTGATGAGGTGGAGCGGGTCCAGGATAGGAGCGGGTCCTGGATAGGAGCGGGTCCAGGATAGGAGCGGGTCCAGGATAGGAAACGTACAGAGCAGGAGGTCATGGGGATAACGGCAAAGATCTGGCGATGAGTGAATGGAGAGCCGGTGTTTTATTGCAGAGTGGTGATGATGAGATGAGTCTCAGGTGTGTGCCCTGCAGCAGCTGCCCATGATTGGGACCCACCCCTAGGGAGGAGAAACACAGGGAGGGGAGAGGAAAGCAGGCACCGAAAGGAATGTAACAGTACCCCCCCCCCCTCAACGGTCGCCACCTGGCGACCCACCAGGCTTCCCAGGGTTAGCCCGATGAAACTCCCGCACCAAACCTGGATCCACAATGAAGGAGCGGGGCACCCAGGAACGCTCTTCCGGACCATACCCCTCCCAGTCAACGAGGTACTGGAAACCCCGCCCCCGGCGGCTCACATCAAGGAGGCGTCGAACAGAATACACCAGGCCACCGTCCACCAGCCGGGGGGGCGGAGGGGGCCTGGAAGGAGGGCACAGAGGGCTGTCAGAAACAGGTTTTAACTGGGAAACATGGAAAACTGGGTGAACCTTGAGAGAAGGAGGGAGTTTCAATTTCACTGCCACAGGGTTAACAATGGACTGCACTTCAAATGGGCCCAGATAGCGAGGAGACAGTTTTCTTGACTCCGTCTTAAGGGGTATGTGTTTGGAAGACAACCAGACTCTCTGACCTTGCTTATAGACCGGTCCAGGAGCACGATGCCGGTCAGCCAATTGACGGTTCCTCTCTGCCGTCCGGAGCAAGGCAGAACGAGCAGTCCTCCAGATCCTGTGGCAACGACGAAGGTGGATTTGCACAGAAGGAACACAAATCTCTCCCTCTTGAGCTGGGAAAAGAGGTGGCAAGTAGCCCAGGGCACATTCAAATGGAGTCATACCTGTTGCAGAGCTGGAGAGTGAGTTGTGGGCATACTCAATCCAAGCCAGGTGGGTGCTCCAAGATGCTGGGTTCTGAACAGCCACACAGCGCAGGGCCGCTTCAAGGTCCTGATTGGCTCGTTCTGCTTGACCGTTTGACTGAGGATGAAATCAACGTGAAAATTCAAGTAGTATATACAAAAAATCAATTAGATTCAACTTAATACAGCTTTAGATTTGTGTGGCTATTTAAGTTCGCCTTACGATGCTGGACTAGTACTGATTACTAAATTAACACTGAAGTTAGGACAACTCAAAAAGATCTATGCAAAAAGTAAACATACCTTTTTGAGTAAACTCAGTACATTCTTTTTTAGAGTGTGGCTACAAACTTAATTTTTCTAAAAGCGAATATTTCACTATCAGCACGTCCATCAGCCCTCTAACTTCCTCAATCCCGTTCAAAGAAACACAAAATGGGTTTAGATATTTGGGAATAATGGCCACACGCTCTTTCAATGCGCTCTTTAAACATAACTTTGGCCAATTACTAGACCGATGTAAAGAGGATCTAGCAAGGTGGTCTGCTTTACCTTTGTCTTTGGCAGGCAGGATTAACTTAATTAAGATGATTGTCCTTCCCCGCTTTCTTTATTTATTTTTGAACGTTCCCATTTTCATCAAGAAATCATTCTTCAATAATTTAGATAAACTAATTCTATCCTTTGTCTGGGGTAGTAAGGGCCATCGCATTAGGAAATCCTTTCTACAGAGACAGAAAAAACTGGCCCTCCATAACTTCCTTTTCTACTACTGGGCAAGTAACATACAAAAGATACTCTTCTGTACTGACCACTCTGAAACAGATGGGGCTCCTGCCTGGGTAAGAGTGGAGAAATCATGTAGCCAGTTCTCTCTCAGCTCTATTGTTTGCTCGTCTCTTCCCTTATGTGTGAAGATTACCTCCTCAAATCCCATCGTTTCTCATACATTAAGAATCTGGTCCCAGTTTAGGAATTATTTTGGGCTACAGGAGGCAGTCTTGTCCCCCATTATCTCTAATATCGCCTTTATACCTTCTAATACTGATGCAGCTTTTCAACTATGGCATGAAAATGGAATTGGATGCTTAAAAGACTTATTTTCCAACAACATTTTCCTTTCTTTTGAACAAATTAGTCAAACGTTTAATCTCCCCAGAACTCATTTTTTTCGATACTTGCAGATGAGACACTTTGTACAGAAAAAATTCAGCTCTTTCCCAAACCTACCTCCACTGTCTCCAACTGATGAACTTCTTGATTTGAATCCCACTGCCAAGGGCCTAATATCTACCATATACACAATGCTTAGCTCTATAAATCCCCAGATGCTGGACCACCTGAGACAGGCTTGGGAGCAGGACTTAGATTTGCATTTCTCAGAGGTTGAATGGGATGGAATGATTGATCAAGTTCATTCCTCCTCCCCCTGTGCCAGACATGGGCTTATTCAGTTCAAAGTCCTACACCGACTCCATATTACAAACTCTAGGTTAGCCAGGATTTTCCCCAATATTAACCCCTCTTGTAACAGATGTAATCATTCCCCGTGCACTCTTGCTCACATGTTTTGGTTTTGCCCAGCTCTGGAAACATTCTGGAGGAAAATTTTTAAATCTTTCAGTGAGATCTCCGGTCTCTCCATTGATCCAAACCCAATTATTGCTATATTCGGTGTGAGACCTGACGGTGTCACTTTTAGTAATAGTATGTATGATTTTATTGCATTTACAACTCTACTCGCAAGACGTCTAATTCTTCTTAAATGGAAGCACACTTCCCCCCCTACACACACTAGGTGGATTAAGGATGTATTACTTTACATTAAACTAGAGAAAATCAAATTTACATTGAGAGGCTCCTTGAAGAAATTTCATAAAATGTGGACTCCCTTCTTAGTCTATTATGATAGGCTGCCAGTACTGGACTGGGATGAGCATGGATCTTAGTGCACAGTCCACTTACACAGGATTGAACCTCTCCTTCTGCCCCCCCCCTCCTCCTCCCCACCCGTCGTGTCTCCCCCTTCATGTTGTTGTTGTCTGTTTTTGTTTTTTTTGTTTTTTTGTTGTTGTTGTTTTTTTAAATAATAATTATTATTTTTATTTTATTTTTATTTATTTATTTATTTTTTACTCATTTATTATATATATGTGTATGTGTATATATATATATATATATATGTATGTGTATATATATATATATATTTTTTTTTTTTATTTATTTATTTATTTTTATTTTTTTTCTCTCTCTCTTATTTATTTATTTAAATTTTATACTTCAATGTGTGTGAACTGCTTTGCAGGCAATGGCTGAGACTCAACACATGTTATGGACATTTCTATCTCGCCTGTCTCAGTCTTTTGGGGCCTCACCCCACCATCCTAGAATATCTGGGTTTTTCGTTTTTTTGTTTGTTTTTACATATATATATTCATATATGTGTGTCTCATTGCAACTGTCGGATGGGTGGGAAATGGGTTGGGGTTTATAAGCGGCATACCTGATAGAGTTCAGTTTGAAGTGTTTATATTACAGAGATTTGCAAAAAAAAAAAATAAAAGACAACTATAAAAACATATTATAAAAACATAATCACATGTAAAAACAAGACAGACAAATCACAAGCAACAATCAGATTGATAATGTTCATTTTGTATTCTTTTTAGATATGTTCAATAGTTTCTAATCTTCAGACATAAAAAAGTGTAGGAGATGTTTCTTTACCTGCTTGACAGTTTTGACTGAGACTCCAATCTTCCGCGTCATTAGTCCTTAAATTAAATTCATTATGGACGTGGACTTAAAATCATGGTTTTATTTTATGGCCTTGGTGCCCTGGCTTTTGGCCTTTGTGCCCTCAAAAAATTGACAACACGAAAGGCCAAGTGGCCTTGCCCCTAAAATGACGAAATTCCAGGCCTGGATGGCACCCAGGTTAATTTTATGAGGCTAAATGATTATTAATTCCAGACCTTCACACACACACACACACACACACACACACACACACACACACACACACACACACACAACCACAAAAGACAAAACCCTTACATCTATCTATCTATCTATCTATCTATCTATCTATCAGGCCAATACTTCAAGAGATAGTATTAGCAATTTTTTCCTTTTCAGAATGAAAGTCCTGAAAACATCTCTGTCAGTGATATTTGTGATTCCATTGCACCATAGTTTTCCATTATAGAACAGTTTTTCATGCTTATGGGTTTGGATTTAAGTTTGGTTTAAGTTTGTTTTGTGGTTGTTGTTTTTACACTTAAACTAACCACAATTTAATTTTCAATTCTATAAAGTCAAGAATTAACAAGAGAGAGATTATTAGAGATAAATACATGGTCAGAATCTCAGCAGAGGTTATGATAGGATGAGGATTTTCTTTCATTTAAACCAAATGTTTCTTCTTCACAATTATCTTCACATGAAAAAATGATCATTTACTCCATCATTTGGCCAAATGACATCAGAAGAGCTCTAAGAGTCCTCAGGAATAAGTTATCAAATGGTAACACACACTACTAATTTTAGCTCATCTACAAGCGCTCACCTTGGTGAATACTCCCTCTTGTGGCAAAGAGAAAGAACTACACTGTATAAAGTTAAGTTTGAACCCACAGTGAAAACACATTTAAATCTGGCCTTTTTCAGAGCAAAATTGATAAAATGATTATTCCACCTTAACCATTATGTCTATGGTGTCTGTCACCTTTACCCAAATCAGTGAGGATTACCCTGTAGATTGTCACAACAGCTTCTTGAAGCTGTATGATGGCCCAGATACATCCTCACTGCCTTTTGGACCTTAATGTGACCTTATTGTATGTAACCCAAGAAGAATCACTACTTTAACTGTAATGTCACAGACTTAGAAGGATATTCAGTGAATCCGATAGTGGTAGGGGTACATCATTTTGTGTCACCCCAATTATTTGATGCAGTTTTCACTTTATGTAATTTGCATGACGTGTGGTCAGGCTGTTATGCCAGATGTTGCACGTATCTGAAAATAAATGTTTTCTGCCGTTAAACTAGGATTATCTGATTATTATTTGAAGAAAATACATTTTTGGAACTGCAATTTGGTATCTATTTGCAGAACAACCAACAAAACTGACTGCATTTTAAGGAAGCCTACTAATAATTTTAGTCACATTTATAATTAAATATCACTTTTGGTGGTAACTATGGTGACTAGGGTTGCAAAATTCCGGCAATTTTCAAACTTGGAAACTTTCCATGGGAATTAACAGGAATAAACTGGGAATCTATTAAACTGAAGGTATGTTCCTATTAGGGAACTTAGATATAGTTGTGTAAAATAATATTTTGGCATAATCCTGACTAAAACAACCAGATATCATGCAGTACAGTTGAATATCTATACTATCACATGCTCACATAAAAAGTTAGTTGTAATCCATTATTTTAGCAGAACCCATATAAAGGTTGATTTCTAAACACAATTAGTTCAATGTGATGAATTCTGAAATATCTGAGTGTTTTAGTGTATGTCCAACGAGAATAAGTGATTCAGTGATTAGTTGCATGTACTTGCTGAGAACAGACGAATTAAGCCATAAAAAGTTAGTTGTAATCCATTTTCTTTGCAGAACCCATATAAAGGTTGATTTCTAAACACAATTAGTTCAATGTGATGAATTCTGAAATATCTGGGTGTTTTAGTGTATGTCCAAAGAGAATATGAGTGATTCAGTGATTAGTTGCATCAACTTGGTGAGAATAGACGAATTAAGCCATAAAAAGTTAGTTGTAATCCATTATTTTAGCAGAACCCATAGAAAGGTTGATTTCTAAACACAATTGGTTCAATGTGATGAATTCTGAAATATCTGAGTGTTTTAGTGTATGTCCAAAGAGAAAAAGTGATTCAGTGATTAGTTGCATGTACTTGCTGAGAATAGACGAATTAAGCCATAAAAAGTAAATTGTAATCCATTTTCTTAGCAGAACCCATATAGAGGTTGATTTCTAAACACAATTAGTTCAATGTGATGAATTCTGAAATGTCTGAATGTTTTAGTGTATGTCCAAAAGAGATTCAGTGATTCAGTGAGCAATTTGCATCAATTTGCTGAGAATAGACGAATTAAGCCATAAAAGGTTAGTTTCAGTAGACGGATGCATTTCATTTCTAATTTCTAGTCATGTATTCATATTAATTGAGTCAAAGATCTGCTAAATCAACCATCACTACAGTACTGTGACAGATAGATAGATAGATAGATAGATAGATAGATAGATAGATAGATAGATAGATAGACTCACATTTATGTTTGTGTGTGTATGTGTGTGTGTGAAGGTCTGCCAGGTGCCTTTCAAAGTAAAGATTTGAGAATAATCATTTAGTCTAATGAAATTAAGATATAAATATATATATAGATAGCTAGATAGCTAGATAGATAGATAGACACTTTTATATTTGTGTGTGTGTGTGTTTGTGTGTGTGTGAAGGTCTGCCAGGCGCCTTTCAAAGTACAGATTTGGGAATTAGTAATCATTTAGTCTTATAAAATTAACCTGGGTGCCATCACTCACATAATGACCTTTGACATGAGAGTATAATAATATACAGATGTAAGGGTTTCAGTAGACGGATGCTTTTCATTTCTAATTTCTAGTAATTTCTTCATATTAATCGAGTCAAAGGTCTTCCAAATCAACCATCACTACAGGACTCTGACAGATAGATAGATAGATAGATAGATAGATAGATAGATAGATACTGATTTTTATGTGTGTATGAACTTTTAAACTGTCCGCAGCAAGATGAGCTGTTAATGTGTGTTATTAATATTGTATGTTTCAGTTTAATGACTGTCTTTTAACATGTGAGAAGCAGAGTAACGCATTAAAAGATGTATTGTTGAGTTTTTATTTGACAGTCTGTGGAGACTGTTGAAATAAAGCAGCTCTGTACACGAACTGCTCAACAGTGAACAGACACAGTGGAGGAAATGGTAAGTTTAGGTGAAATGTTTTATTTGAAAAGTGACTGTGTAATGCTTAAAGTGTCTCTGACAACTGGCTGCTGTACTGCTACTGACACAGACACAAACAGAAAGTGTTTTGATCCACAGAAACAATAAAGACAGGAAACATTTTTTTAGGATGTTTTATTGTAGTTTTTTTGTTGCTGTTTTTATTAGTTTATTAAAGATATTTACTTGTGTTAAGTGAGACACTCTATATGCTCTGTAAAGCAATGCTACCGCCACTGAGCTTCACTGTTTCCCCAGTTTGTAATTTGTAACCTCATAAATTTTTGTAAATAAGTGAGAACAAAGTCAGAAAATGAGGAACGCTTCATGAATTTGCGTGTCATCCTTGCACCTCCGTCGTGTACGTCTTCTCTGTCCCAATTCCTCACACTTTTGACCAATATCTATCTGCTGTCCGTGATCATGTCGAGCTCAGCCAATCAAGTTGCTGTATCTTCAAGTCTGAAACTGAGATTTAGAGTACAGACAAACTTTCATGTTATGTTGTAATCCTTAAGATTTCAGTCCTGTTTATTTGGCAAGTGCAATTTAATAATACAGCAAACACTTATCAGGCAGCTAAAGCAGGCAACTGGGTATCTGTTTGCAGAATAACCAACAAAACTGACTGCATTTTAAGGAAACCACCCCTGTACCTTTCCCTGAGATAACACGACCCATAAAGGAAACCACCTGTCTGCAGCACTGTCAGAGCATCAGGTGGGGGAGCGTACGGATGCAACATGTGCAGCCAGGTTTTCCATTCGGTGTACAGAGAGTGCGCCCCACCCCCTTTTGACTCTTCAGGCTGTACCAACCCCCACTTATCTATCTACCTATCTATCTATCTATCTATCTGTCACAGTACTGTAGTGATGGTTGATTTGGAAGACCTTTGACTCAATTAATATGAAGAAATGACTAGAAATTAGAAATGAAAAGCATCAGTCTACTGAAACCCTTACATATGAAAATTATTATGTTCTCAGGTCAAAGGTCATTGTGTGAGTGATCGCACCCAGGTTAGTTTTATAACACTAAATGATTACTAATTCTCAAATCTTTACTTTGAAAGGCACCTGGCAGACCTTCACCCACACACACAAACACACAAACATAAATGTGTATCTATCTATCTATCTATCTGTCTATTTATTTATCTATCTTTCTATTGTAGCGGAATTTGAATAAACACTCGTTATCAGGGGCACCACCGGACGCAAGATCCGGAAGTTATGATTATTTACTTAGACACAATTAAATACCATAACTCAATTTAGTAGACTTAATTAAAGTCAATTTACTGAATCAGTCAAATATCTTTAGGTTCATGAATTCTAGGCGTCAGGGAACCGAAAATTTATTCACACCAGAAATAACTTGCACACACACACAGTTTGTCAATGATTCTAACAGACTATTTATTGAAACATGAATTAATGAACAATCAAGATTATGTCATGAGAACTATGGAGGTTAAATATTCACCAAAGAAGGTTAATAGCAGGCTCTACTCATGTCACAGCAGTGATAAATGAGTGGTCTAAACGTTTAGGTAATATTTAACTTATTCTATTGGTACCAAAATTATGCGAAAGTGGAATTTGAGTAGTCAGCTATAGTTGATCACCAGCCTTTGCTTAGATGTAATTTTCACCCTACTTTGCAGAAGATTTCGGATCGTCAGCACTGGAAGGAGTCTCGTTCGCCGAAGCCCAGCGGGATGTTAGTCTCTCTGGCCTTCGTCAGCGGTGTTTTCCAGGTGTTTGTCTCCGACTCGGTCCGGCTGGCTTGGGAGCTGCAGGTTCCGACGCTGCTTCTGGAGGGTGGTGCTCAGGTGGTGAAGGGTAGCTGTGACTCTCAGTTATTGTCTAATAAACTTCGATTAAGGCTGGCCAGCAAAGTCGAAGCTAATCAACGTAACTGATTTAACGAAAAAGAGTCAAAACGGGTCTCTTGAATTCGGCTTGAATTATCAAGAGAAAAAGGTCTTTCAGGCCGTGATGAGTCTTGGAATCACGGGATTAACTGAGGTTTGTAGTCTGAGTAAGAAAAAATATAATAAGATAAAAGCACGTTGGCTTTAAGAAAAATCAAGAACAAATTAAAAGACTAAACGAGGATAGAGAAAAAAGGTAGCAAAGTTAACTGAAGTACAACTGGCTGACTTGAAATGAAACAAAAGGATAAATGCACAAAAGGGAATACTCTAGAGCTACGAGATTCCTATAACTACTAGAAAGAAGAACTAAAGAACTAACAAGCTAACAAGAGAACTAAACAAGAGAGAGATCCTTGGATGCTAGCGGTTTTTGTTCAAATAGGCGGGGGGCATGCCCACCTTTCGGTGTGTGAGTGCCTCTTCCCCTCCCACTGAAAGTAGGTAGGATGGGTAAAGGTTGAATTAGTTGTGCCTATTTTTAATTGAAATACTAGGACCTAATTCTTTAATGTCTCATCACTGCTGTCACATTAGTACGAGTTGAACAAAAATGCATCCTTCATTTTAGTACAGGTATAACAAACATGAATTGACATCTCATTATAAATGTTCTTAGGTCACAGGCTTACAATCAATTGGGCACACATACTATTTGCGAAATAGTTATTGATAGTCTTCTGCTCTTCCCAAATAAGATTGTACCGCTTCTATTTTAGCAGAGTTAACAAACCTTAATAATATCACATTTTATGAGTTTCTGTCGGACTTTAACACTGTTTGTATTCACCAAAATGATAGTCTTCAGCATCTCTCTGTTAACATAAAATCACAGAAGTAACACAGACATCAAAGAAATGTAATGACAAAACACAATATCACAGGTATCAATCAATCAATCAATCAATCAATCAATCTTTATTTGTATAGCGCCAAATCACAACAAAGTTATCTCAAGGCACTTTACACATAGAGCAGGTTCTAAACCGAACTCTTCAGGTTTTAACTTTAAAGAGACCCAACATTCCCACATGAGCAACAGTGGCGAGAAAAAACTCCCTTTTAACAGGAAGAAACCTCAGGCAGAACCAGACTCAGAAGTGGGCGGACATCTGCCTCGACCGGTTGGGGTAGAGAGGATAGAAAGGAAGGATAGAGGAGAGAGGCACAATGAAAATCAACAATGGAGCCAGATGGTCCGGGACTGGAATCCGTCATCCGGACGTCTACAGGCCCAGATTACCTGTAGGACGAGAAAGCAGAGCCAGAAACCAGAAACCAGAAAGACAACTCCGGGGAAGAAGTTTAGGTTAACATTCACATTGCTTATTACTTCTTTAAAGAGGTATTTTGATTGTCCGCTGCATTAGGGGCAGAAATAAAGGTTCGTTTGGAGGTGAAGACAAAGGAATGTTCATGTTTTACTTCAAAGAAGACAGGATGGGTTTAACATGTGGATCACAATCTTCTAATGAGATTAGGCAGAGGTCAGAGTCTTGCCCTCCACTCCGGGTGAAAAGTTCATTTGGGGGGTCAAACGTCATTTTTCACACCTCTTCCCCAAGGGGTGAGCCTCATGACAGGAAGAAGGGGGGGAAAGAAGACAAGCCGGCTCATTCACGCTTAAGTGAATTATCATTTACGACCTCCTTGCAATCAGATCAAAGCATTCCATTCAGACTGACTCTTCCCCCCTGTGGATCCGCCAGACATGTTCGCTACATTCGATTCGATGGTGCTGGTCCAGGATCATTGAATCAATTGATGAGGACATGGTGGGCTGATGATGAAGGGTTAGCTGGTGTACATCATTACAACAGGCTGGTGATTGTTAAGTAACTATTCTTAAGGTCAAAACTTGGTAAGCTCTGAGGTGGGAACAAAATAAAAACTTTGGGAAAAAATAACATAATAGTTAAATGAGAGTATAAGTAGTACTAATCCTAATACACTAAGTTTATCATGGCTAAATCTACTATTCAATTAGGGTAGGTTGGTGTTAGTCGAGATCAGTTGGCGGAGTTCATGTCTACCAATTCAAGTATAGCAGATTGGGGAGTTTGGTTATCGTTGGGGTGTTCCTCAGTCTCGATCATCATTAAGTCATTAGCGGTCGTTTCGTGCGGTTGACGTTTGCGTCGAGACAACTTGTTCAGTCGCTCAGTACATCTGGCAACCTGATATTGTAGGAGGTGATAACGTTTAATGAATAAAAGAGTCATGGCAAATATCAGGAGGTATCCTAGGCCGATGAATGCGGCAATTGCACTGTCAGGAGAGGACCAGGCATATGCGAGGGGTTGAATGGGTCTTCTAGACCTAACTTCCATCTCTTGGAGCATATTATCGACAGGGGTCACATCTACTGTCTGTGGGCCTTCAAACTGTATCTTAGTCAGGGTTTGTTCATCAAGCTTTAAGACGTGTTTACTGAAAAAGTCGGAGACTTTCATATTGGTCGGATGGTAGAGTGCTACATCATTAATATGTAGTATGGCACCTTCAAGGACACTAATCCATAGGGCCTGACTAGGCAGTTCAACATGACTTGAAGTATCATGTTGTTCGTAGGTCAGTGTAGCTGTCTTTGCTGGAGTACTAACTAGCCAAAGATTTCCTACAATTTCTGCCTGAGTTGTGGTGACTTTGTGTCGGGGAGTGATAGTCGTGGGACATTGGGAGTTCTTAGTCATAGTCTGGAGTCCACAGATGACTGTACCTAAGGTCTTACTCAAGGTGTTGCTTTGTGAGTTTAACACCAAAATTGTTCCTTGCAGAGTCTTGCCAACCGTTCTCAAATCTTCCTGTTGTTGGTTTATCTGTTCTTGGATCTCAGGAATCTCGGTCTGTAGTTCACTTATGGGTCTCCTGACTGTGGACAGTTGGACAGAGTTAACTGCAGAGACTCCTAAGCTAAACAGAGAACCTACAGTAGCAGCTGCAGCTAGCAGGGTTCCTATAAATCTTTTCTCCCTTTTGCTAGCGCCGCTTAATTCTGATTGGGTGATAGTAAGCTTTTGCAGCTGTTGTAACATGTGGGTAATATCAGTCTTTTACTCAGTTAGCGACACGCTGTTGAGGGAAACTGACAAATTGATTAATGTAACCCCCCCTTAGTATTTGACTCGTGAGGATGTTACAGATACAACACACAATATTCAAGAGACAACAGTTCTATTAAGGAAGAGTGTTACCCGTACTTTGGAATAGTTCACGATCTTTCTAATGAGTAGTCTATGTGTTACTACGTGTCGAGCTGTAGAGAGTTAGATGAACAATAAAGCAAAGAATGGGATTTCGCTTACGTCTATTTGTTAGTAATCGGTACTTGCTTTGGTTGTTTTATCTTATTTAAAACCTAATTGGGACATGGTGGTCCACTGCAAGTCCCATGGGGGTTTTGTGTGGTCTAATCTGGTTGCAATGGACACATTTAAGGATTGGTTCGTTCTGGCTTCTGTGTTTTGGGTTTGTCGGTCGAAATTGACAACAGACCAAGCAGCCTTTGATGTAGTCTGCTATGTCTTTTCGCATGTGCGGCCAGTATGCGACTGCTTTTAGTGCGTTATAGGTGGCTGTAAACCCTCTGTGGCCCGCACAAGGTAAGTCATGGGCATATATGAGCATAACCCCCCTGTGGTGGCGAGGCACCACGAACGCCAAGGAAGTGGGTGCGTCGGCAGCATAAGCTAAAATGCCCTTGACGATTTTCAAGTTCGCACGGACATTAAAGAGGTTCAGGTTGGGGGACAGAGGAAAACACATCCGCCGAGAAAGCGTCGGCAGAGGGGTTAAACAGGTACGCAACCATTGACCGAATAGCGGGGTCAGCCGTCTGCGAGGAGACAAGACCAGAGTCTGTCAAAGCTGAAGACGGAGAAACCATTGCTGACATGGGCGAGGCGCCGGAGGGTGTGGTCGGCGCCACAGCAGTGTGTGGGCGGGTTATGGTATAAACCGCAGGGTTGGGTGGGTGGGAAATAAAGTCAGTGTCATGTGGGAAAGAAATGGGCAGGGGCTGGCGGACCTGGGCCCACATCGCCAGTCGCTTGTAATCGATCAAAGGTTTGAATCGATCAAGAAAGTCTTGGCCAAGGAGAAGAGGAATGTGGTCGAGATTTGACACATGAACTGGATGAGAGAGACTCACTGGACCGATGGTTATGTGTATCAAGGCTAGAGCTGAAAGAGTGGTTCCTTCAAGGGAGTATGGTTGAACCTTCAAGGAGCAAGTTTGCAATTTTAGGTCTTTACCAGAGCGATGGGCGAGTGTTCGCAACTGGTTGAAAAGCGAGGACGATATCAGTGTGATATCGGCCGCTGAATCAATCAGGGCTTCATGTTCTAAAGCGTTTTCCAGCTTTAAAGGTAGAACTTCTTTGCAACCCCGTTTTTGTTAAGTGGCCCAAGAATTGTTGAACTAGTGGTTCAACTGGGAAGACTGTAGCGTCATTATGAGAAGGCAAGTCTTGGGGGCTTAGCTGGACAACCAATACAGCGCTGGGGGGAGGAGGTTCTGCATCCCCCTCGCTGTCTTGGTCGGATTCGTCTGAAGTGGAAGCTGAAATGGTCTTCCAGGCTGAGACCAATTCTTCCCCTTTGGGGTTTTCAGGTTGGTCACTAGGGTTGTCGGTTGTAACCAGATCCGGTTTAACCGAAGTTATGGTGAAGAGATCGGCCTTGTCTTTCTTTCTTTTCTGCATCTTAAGAAACATGTGTCGTATCATGTCACATTCTTCTTGACTGAGATCTGAGGTATTGGGTTTGGCTTTAAAGTCAGGGTTTTTCCGTGTATGTGCTTCATCATCCTGATGGGATGATCATAATGGCCGTCTGTCACGTGGGGAAAAATCCTGACGTTTGAAATGTTCCCTGGAATGTAGTTTTGACTCATTCTTTGAGTAACCACGCGATCGATTAGACCAGGCTGGCCTCTTTTGGTTCTCAAATGGTTGTGGCCCGGACTGGTTTGATCTTCCTTTGGATGGAGGGCCCTGGGGATTGTGTGCAACCTCGTGTTGGTGCGTTTCGCCCGGGCCTCTAACTCCAAGGACAAGGACTTAGTGTCGAGGGCCAAGACTGAATTTGGTTCAGGCGTTTTAGACTGGTATTGTCTTTGTTTTTCAAAACCCAGACTTGCAAGTTCGCACAGCTGCTGTATGGTTGATGTGCGCGGGTTTGTCATGACTCCAAGATGATGGCTAGTGCCAGGGTGGAGGTTTTGGATGAAAAGGGTTTTGAAGTTCAAGCCTTCTTCCATTTCGGGCACGTTTCTGGAACCGAAGTAGGCCTGAAGGAGGCGTTGGTAGAACTGTGAAGGTGGCTCATTTCTCCCCTGTTTGGTGATCATGGCAACACTTAAGCCAGATCGTGAGATGGGACAGAGAACTCCTTCTCTAGAGCCTGTCTAAGCAGGGCATAATCCTTTCTGACACGGTCGGGCTGTCGTTCAAGGAATCTGTTGACAGTGATATTGGAAGTCACTTTGATAAGATATATACGATGGTTCGAAGTTGCGTTGGGAAAGTCTCGCAAGTAGAACTCAAGATCTTTCAAGTACATGGTGACGTCGTGGGAACCACTGGGACTAGGTTCAAAGCGTAATAGATTGTGTGCAATCTTATCAAGATCCCGATCTGAGGGTCCTCGAGCATGAAGATAGTCTCGGGGAGGATAGGCACGCAGAGGGGAAGCCCCCTCTGGGTGTAAGGAATATCTGCCAGCTCCAATAGGAGTTGGTGTATATGGTGCAGCTCTCGTTGGAGCTGTTGGTTTTGTTCTGCTACTTCTCTCACGTCCACCTCATAGACTTGGTTTTGGACGCGTAGGCTCTCTGCTTCGTTCACGGTGCGAAGAAGCGTGGCTCGAAAATATCAGAACACGGAGACTGGCGGACACAAATGCAGGCAGGCAGGATCTGTTCTCAAGTGTATTTATTCAGTCCAAGAGTCGAAAACCAGGAAGTCCAAAACCACAGGGCAGAAGTACAAAATCACAAGGCAAAATCTCAGAATCCAAAAAGGCAAAACCGGTCGATAACACTAGGGATCAAAACAAGGGATAACGCTGGAACTCTTACAGGAAACTGACAAGACGATCTGGCACTGACACACAGGGGAGCACTGGTTAAATACACACAGGAGGGAAGGGATAATGAGACACAGGTGAAACACATAAGGGCGGGGACAGGTAATCACACGGGGAGCAGGAAGTGAGCACAGAGACTAGGGTGTCAAAATAAAACAGGAAAGGACTTCCGGTTGGCGCTCAACTGCGATGCACGCGTAGCACAGCGGCTCTCTCCCAACAGCCTCCAAATTCACCCTTATAATCTATTTCACCGACCAAACCTTTGAATCATCAGTGCGTGATGTCTCAAAAGAAGCCCGGGTGTAAGCGGGAGGGTGACAGTTTGTCACCACTGGAGAAAAAATCCTTGGTTGCAATGCCGAAAGAGGATCTGGACAACGCCATTGCTCATGCTATTAGCTCCGCGTTGTTAGCCCAGAAGAGTGAACTCGGGGCCATCATTCAGACAGCAGTGAAAGAAGCGGTCGACAGCATCCTTACTCCGCAAATGACCGAATTAACTCGACAAATACAAGACGCCAAAAACTCTGTGAGTGAACTAACTAAGGATCTCCAGTCATCGCACAAAACCATCCAGAGCAACAGGGCTAAGTTTGACACGCTACAGCTAACAGTGAGAGCTAACAAGAGCGCTGTAAACGGCCTTCAGCAACAGGTGGGGGAACTCACCTCGAAAATCACCCAGATGGAGGACCGCAGTCGGAGATCCAACGTGAGATTGATCGGGCTGAAGGAGGGCGAGGAAGGATCGGACGCCATCGGCTTCTTAAGATCCAGTCTGCCTAAATGGATACCTTCACTGAGAGGCCGGGACATCCGCATAGAGAGAGCTCACCGACTCTACAGCAGAGTTAACTCCGGGAAAGACACCAACCGTCCTCGTACGCTGATCTTCAAACTGCTGGACTACTGCGACCGACAGGCCGTCTTGAAAGGATCCAGAGCTCAACAGGTTAAGCACGACGGACATCCCCTGCTGTTCTTCCCAGACTAAAGTAAGGAAACGACGGACAGGAGACGGGAGTTTGCTTCGGTTCAAAAAAAAGATGACATCGCTCGGACTTCAGCCTTTTCTGCTTTATCCGGCCCAGCTAAAGATTACCCACAACGGGCGTACCATCACTTTCGAGTCACCACAAAACGCAGAGGACTTTATTCAACACACCTTCCAGCCCCCACCTGCCTCACAGAGCCGCGACGAGGCTGCCTCGGAGCCGGACAACACTGAGATGGATGCCTCCGACGCCGTGAGTACAGGTACCTGCAGCTGAGCAGCCACTTGACCCCGCACTGACTGCGAATTGTTTGTTCTCGCTATACGACAGCGATGAGTTCTTAGTTTGAATCTCACAGTACTCTGCTTGAGTGATTGATGGACATTAAATGTTGGAAATATGTTCTCTTGTTAATGTTAATATTAAGATCCTGACTCTGTTTAATCTATGCTGTTTTCCAATTTACAAAATGCCAACTGTATGCCAGCCAAGCTAAATTACAACGGGATACGCCAACCTCATAATTAATATTGTTGTGCTCAGATTGATTGATTTTATTTCTTTTACTTATTAGTTTATTTTACGTTGCTCCTCTCACTCAGTATTTTGGGGAAAGAGATGGAAACAACAGATTTATCTAATTTCTCATTGCCCCCCCCCCCCCCCTCTCTTTTTTTTTTTTTCTCTTCTTCTCCCTCTCTTTACACGCATTGAGCAACATTAGGTGGAGTGCCCCTGTCCTAAAGTTTAACTACGATTAATCACTTATACTCTTCTGAGAGGCTGCTTTTTATTGTTTATTCCTTTATACATACAGAATTATATATTCGCGCACATTTGTTTTTGTTTGGGTTTTTTTTTTTCTGTCTCTCCTGGATCAGGAGGATGTAGGCATATTCTGTATACTGAGTAAAAAAAACAGCAGTGATGGCTGAATCCTTATAATGGTGTAAGTGTGGCTCCGTCTCTTTATCTTTCATAAAAAACACACTTCAATTATGGAGTGAGCAGGTAGTTGACGCGTGTCTTAGGCCACAAAAAACTCCACAGTTCTTCTTTCTCACGAGGGTTTATTGAAACCTTTCTTAAAGTTACAACAAAAAGAAATAAACTGTGCATCAATCCAAACTTAGGCGATAATCATTATCACAAATCCACTTTTGTCACTTTATCTTGTTATCACGGTTGTCACGGTCAAAAACTAGTGTGCTCTCCTCGTCTCCATAGTCATACTGAACTAAATTACGCACATAGGCTATCACATTACGCACGTCTCAGCCAATAAGAAGAGCGCAGCTGCTATTAACCAATAGGTACTCTTATACCTCAAATAATACATAAAGGGTAAATCCAACAAATTAAATTATTTACCATCTTGTGTGTAAATTACAAAATGGCTCTAACAAATGGGAATACACATGTTTACTTTGTTTCTAAAATTGAAAAGACTAAGAGTACTATGGGTCTGCTTACTATACTCTCCTTTAATTGGTTCTCAATTTTCAGCTTAATATTTTGGCTCATTAACCCCCCTACACACACACACACACAACCTGGGTCACCATAATCCACCTAGCCATTCTGCTTTGTCAGTTGGTGGAACAAAATATGTCATATCATAGGAGGGTTGGGGGTTGCTGAGGAGAGCCTTGCAGTATGCGTGCCACCGGGATGATTGTTTCTTGTATCCCGCAAACCATAGGTATTTTGAAGACCTGGCGGTTTGCCTTTTTGTATATAGTTTTAGTGTTATGTTGCTGTTATGGATGTGTTAAATGTACGGCGTGGCCATTAACCTCTAAGGGACAGACTCTCAATTTAGTTTACCTTTTACTGCAACTTGTACAAAGCGGACTATCTACGTGTTGCATTGCAACCCCCCTATACCATCATAGATGGCTGACTTGAATATATTGAGCTGGAACGTTCGAAGCCTAAACTCACCTATTAAGCGTACTCGCTGCCTGGAATTTCTACACCGCAAACGCGTCTCTATAGCACTGATTCAAGAATCCCACCTCACAATTAACAATGTACAGAGGTTTCAAAACAAACACTATAAAGTCATAGCCCATTCGTGTGCATCAACAAAAGCTAGAGGGGTACTGATTATTGCAGAGAGGAAGCTCCAACTTGTGATTACTGACAGCGGTAATGATAGTGATGGTAGATTTGTTTATGCGCTACTCTCTGTTAACTATGCAAAACTACTACTCGCATGTATCTATGCACCAAATGTTTTCAATGATGACTTTTTGCCCTCCATCAGCTCAACGTTGCTACGTTACCAGTCTCCCTATTGCGTTGTTGCCGGTGATTTTAATGCTACAGTCTCTCCAGACCTTGACAGATCTTTGGGCACACAGGATACAGTCCCTCCCTCATCCCTAGCCCTAAGGTCCTTTCTAGCTGATCTCAATCTAGTGGATCCCTGGCGGATTCGGAATGTTAATGTCAAAGCCTACTCTTCTTACTCGTGCCGCCACGGCACCTCTTCCAGAATCGACTATATTTTTTCCAGCCCTTCCCTTATAAATCACATGCCCCATATAAGTATGCTCCCAATCTTGATCTCCGATCACGCGCCCGTGTTGTGTACTATAACACCATTTATAGATCATCCTAAAATACACAGATGGAGGTTTAATGACTCCTTACTTAGCAATGCAGACTTTCTAGCACAAATGAAAACACAACTTAACAAATTCTTAGAGATTAACAGCAAGTCATGTGACAACCCCCAAACATTATGGGAAACCACTAAATGCTTCATAAGAGGTACATGTATTGCTTTTGCTTCCAAACTGAAACGTGAACGTGATAAACGACTTTCGGAAATCGAGGTGGAAGTAGAGAAATTAGAAAAGGCTCAAAGTGAAGCTTTCTCAGAAGTGAATGCTAATGCCCTCGGAGCGCAAAAAGGAGAATATAAAAGTATATCCATAGGCAAGGCCGAATTTATTCTACACAGAACCAAACAGAGGTACTATTACGATGGTGACCGTCCAAGTAGACTTTTAGCACTTTGGTTAAAAGAGAGTGAATCCAAAGCGGTGATAAATGCTATTCGAACCACGAATGGGGAGGTCGTTACGGACCCCACCTTGATTAATGAGGTTTTCAGGGATTTTTACAGTGACCTTTACACGTCAGAATGTTATGCAGATACAGAAAAGTGCACCTCATTTCTTCCCAGTCTAGACTGCTCAGACAGCTTAAGATTAGAGGACCCCATCTCACTGGAAGAGCTTGAGGCAGCAGTTAAAACCCTCCAGAAAGGAAAGAGCCCTGGCACAGACGGTCTACCTCCAGAGCTGTATCTAGCTTTCTGGGACCAGGTTGGATCTCTCATACTTGGCTCTATAAACTTTGCCATTGAACAGGGCTCATTTCACCGAGACCAGGGAAGCGCACTTATTACAGTCCTACTCAAAAAAGGTAAAGATCCACTAGAATGTTCTAGTTATCGACCAATCTCACTCATTTGTGCAGATGTAAAACTGTATGCAAAAGTTCTAGTCAGTCGTATGGAGAAAGTAATTGGAAAGCTGATCAATTTCGACCAGACAGGTTTTCTGAAAGGGAGAGTAGCAGCTGATAATGTTAGGAGGCTTCTTCATGTTATTGCGGCTGCAGATACTATGCCTGTTGATTGCTGTGTCTTGTCACTTGACACCCATAAAGCCTTTGACAGGCAAGAATGGAATTATTTGTGGTTAGTCATGAAAAGGTTTGGATTTGGAGAAAAATGTATATCTATGATACAAACACTCTACAATCATGCAACAGCATCAGTTCTCACAGGTACATGCCAATCACGGACCTTCCCCTTACATCGCGGCACGAGGCAGGGCTGTCCGCTCTCTCCTCTGCTCTTTGCTCTGTCCCTAGAGCCATTGGCACAGTCCATCAGAGAGAGTGACACAATATCTCCCATAACTATAGATAGATCTCAACACTACATTTCGCTATATGCGGATGACTGCCTCCTATTCATATCCAATATTCAGACATCACTACCGCATATTCTAAAACGGTTTGACACGTTCAGAGAAATGGCGGGGTTTAAAATTAACTGGACTAAGTCTGCCCTTCTTCCCTTGAATGTGGCTGCGAAAAACACCAATTTGACAGTTGACGTCCCTATCTGCACATCCTTTACGTATCTCGGCATTAAAATCTACCCCACTCTCAGCAAAATAACTCAGGAAAATTTTCTCAGTCTGAAAAGGAAACTTACAGATGATCTGAAGAGATGGAGTACTCTATTTCTCTCTACAAGGCAGAGTCACGACTGTTAAAATGAATGTCCTACCTCGGATTAATTTCTTATTCTTTATGATCCCCTTAGCACCACCACCCAAATTTATCATGGAAATGCACTCTCTCTTATCACACTTTATATGGGGAGGGAAGCGTGCGCGAATTAAACTCACAACCTTACAAAGAAGCAAACTCAACGGAGGATTGGCTGTTCCTAACCTTAATTTTTATTATTATGCTTTTCAGATTAGGCCGTTACATGTCTGGAGAGATAGAGAATCTGAGGTCCCCTGGCGAGCCTTAGAAGCCGCTCGGGTGAAACCCCATCGACTGGAAGACTTACTGTACACAGGCAGGGGGAGTAGGAACATTAACTTGCGCTATGGGAGCATTATTACCAACTCTATAGCAGTGTGGCAAAGGGTTGAGCGGATGACGGGCAAAATTTGTTCATTTAATAAAACATCTCCACTCTGGAAAAACTATCATTTTCAATCTGGCGGGCAACCCTTTATATTTCCTCCATGGTCAACTAAAGGTGTTTCCACTTATGGTGACATTTTTAATGGCGACGGGCTTCGTACATTTCAAGATATTAGAGACACTTATGACCTACCAGGCACCTCATATTTTCTCTACTTAAGACTCAAATCTGCCATGAAAGCGTACGGGGTTCCCTGGGACAAACCTTTGTCAGAACACCCTATGGAGAAGTGGATTTGTACTGGGCAGGGTTGTCGAGGGTTGGTAACACGTGTATATAACTCTCTGATTGATCGAGTTGCTAACACACTAGCAGTTGAAAAGGTGTGGGAGGGGGACTTCCGGCGGCGCCATGTTCATATAGGACGCAGAAGTTTGAGCTCTGCTGATTAACCATCCTACCAAATCGATACCTGAACAAAACTCAGCAAAAACATGCCTAACGACACCACAAAGACGAGTGCTGGCGACAGAGTCGCCAGATATCATTTTAGAAACAAAGAAGGAGATGAAAAATCGTCGGAACCAGCTGATGCTAACAAGCCTGCTAATCCTGACGAAGCTAACGCTAGCAAAACCACTGATGCTACCGTGATTAACCTGGAGGGGATGCTTCAAGATATCACCCAGTCAAACCGAGAAATACAGGGAGACATTCTGCAGATGAGTATGGAAGTAAGGGAATTTAAAGACCAAGCCAAGGAATCATTCACAAGGCTTGAAACATCAGTTGGAGGTTTAAGTGCACAACTAACAAAGTTGGAAAAGAGGGTCGTCGACGCAGAGGAACGTATAACAACTACGGAGGAGACCACCGCAACCCACGGAAAAGCAATCGCCTTCCTACTGCAACGCGAGGCGGAATTATTCGAACGGTGTGAGGACCTTGAGAACAGACATAGAAGGCAAAACCTAAGGCTGTATCAGGTCCCTGAAGAAAGCGAGGGAAGAGACATGGTCGCCTTCATTAAAAAGCTACTGCCGACGGTGCTGACTAATCTGCCACTAACCGAAGCCGACATCAGGATTGACCGGGCGCATAGAGCACTTATGCCAAAACCGAAAGAAAACGACCCGCCTCGCTCCATCGTGATTAAATTCGCGGACTACACAGTGAAGGAACAGATCCTGCAGCATGCCTGGAGACAGCGCACGGTGAAGATGGGTGAGAAGCAGATTTATTTTGATAATGACTACTCGCCAGAGCTGCAGAAGAACCGCGCTCGGGTCAGATATGTTGTGAAACAGCTGAAGGAGAAGACCATTAAAGCGAAGTGCATGTACCCAGCCCGGCTGAGGATGATGGTGGGAACCGAAGAAAAAACTTTCCAGACGGTGATGGACGCAGCGCCGGTGCTGAAGGACCTCAATATTCAGGTCCGAGTTGACGAGCGGGATAAAGTTGAGCGAGGGCTGGCCAGGCACAGGTGGGAGACACGGGTCGCCAACCGAGGAGGGCGGAATGTCAGCATGTTTACAGAAGAAGACTGCAGGTTTTTCTTCCCTTGAAGTGATTGAGAATATTGTGCAAAAAGTAAGGTTTTTCAATTTTACTTAGACAGCTATGAGCAGCTGTGAATAATATACTGTTTGATGGGCTAAAGTTAAATGGTCTTATTACCCTCCAATTGCAATGGTGTTGTTGGGCTATATATATTTTATCTCTTTTTATATACATTTGGTTTTTTTCCCCCTTAAACTTTGTTTCAAGTTTATATTTCTCTTATTAATATTTATTTACACTTTGCTGAGTCCAGAATGTAATAATAGCATATTACCTGGTCGTTTTGGTTCGTGGCATCAGCTGCAATTGACTCATGAGTGATTCACACTCAGCCACTGTAGGGCCGCAGCAGTTAACCCAACGGAGTGGGTCTGCCGCACAATGTGACATTAACCCGGAGGGTTCCCGCCACCCTCCGCCCAGTTCTACACGGGGACTGGCCACTACTGGAGATAGGCCAGTTGTGGACTTGGAAGCCAGGTTTTTTGATTTCTGATGTTCTTTTTTGGAAATTGTACATAGTTTCTGTTCTTTTTTGTGTTACCTCCTTGACAACTGATAGGACTTTTATAACCGGTGATGGTGCACATGACGTTTATAAGCTGACTACAAAGCATCATGACAGTAAGGATTAAAAGAAGTGTAATATGGACAATTTGACTGTAGCATAAAGGGCCTGGGAAATCCAATTAAAAGAAAAAAAATACTTAACCAACTCAAAGCTTTACAATGTTCAGTCGCGATGTTACAAGAGACACATCTGTCTGAAGCAGAACACCTGAAATTAAAGAGGGACTGGGTGGAACAAATATATAGTGCGTCTCATGGAGGAGGGAGGAAAAGGGGGGTTGCCATCCTAGTTAGAAGGAATGTTTTTTTTAATTGCGAAAAAGTATTGAAAGACAAGGAAGGCAGATATATCATGGTGATAGGTACGATCGGGGAAAATAGATTTACATTTTTGAACCTGTATGCACCAAATGAGGATTGTCCCACTTTTTTTAAGAAAATAGCCTCCAAATTGGCAGATGAAGGGAAGGGAATCATAGTTGTTGGGGGGGACTATAATTGTGTTCTAAATTTAAGTATAGACCGATTACCTGCTGTGAAGGGACCTCGAACCAGAAAAGCAGCTACTGTTCTGGGAATGATGGAGGGACTGGGCCTGATTGATGTATGGCGATATCACCATCCCAGAGACAGAGACTATACATACAGATCCCAAGTTCATGGGAGTTACTCCAGATTAGACATGTTTCTTGTTTCAAAGGCTGATCTGCATAGACTAGAGTGACAGAGTGCAAGATAGAACCCATGACTCTGTCAGATCATAGTCCCATTAAGCTGAAAATAAATTTAGGTCAAGAAAAACAATTCAGATACTGGAGGCTTAATGTGTCAATATTGAATGACCCCTTAATCCAACAGGAATTACGTGACAAGCTAAAAGAATATATTGATATAAATGATAGCGGAGATGTTACTCCATCTATTTTATGGGATGGTGCTAAAGCTGTCATGAGGGGACATATCATCCAAATTACATCGAGAATAAGAAAACAAAGAGAGGCCAGGAGACTTGAATTGGAGACTGAAATTACTAGGTTAGAAAAAGAACATAAAAAATCGAGAAAAAGGGATACATTAGAATTATTAAAACAGGAGAGGCAAAAATTAGATGATTTACTCACATATAAAGCAGAGGGAATGCTCAGATTTGTGAAAAGAAAATATTATGAGATGGGAAATAAAGCAAGTAGGTTATTGGCTTTTCAGTTACGGAAAGCTCAATCGAACCGCGTGGTACCCAAAATTAAACACCCCGACACAAATAGAACTACCTCCCAACCGAAAGAAGTAGCAGAGGCGTTTGCTGCATACTATAAAAAATTATATGAGGGTCAAGAATTAATGGGGAAGAAGGAGAAAATAGCAAAACTCCTGGACTCGATCCAATTGAGATTATCACAGGATGAGGCTGAGATGCTATCTTCTCCGATAACAGTACAGGAAATAATAGATAGTATCAGCAAATTAAAGAATAGTAAATCCCCGGGTGTCGACGGATACTCGGGGGAATATTATAAAGTTTTTGTTCACGAACTAGCCCCAATTTTATGTCAGGTATATAATTATGCACTGGATGAAAGGGACCCCCCAAAAACCTGGTCAGAGGCAATTATCACAGTTATACATAAGGATGGAAAGGACCCCACTCAATGTACGGGTTATCGGCCCATAAGTCTGCTTTGCCAGGATTTAAAAATCCTGACTTCTATCTTGGCAAATAGAATACAAAAACACATAAGGAAATTAGTTAATTCTGATCAAACGGGGTTCATAACTGGCCGGCAGGGCACCAATAATGTCAGGCGAGTTCTAAATTTACAATCTATTTCTTCTGGTAGAAAGACTTCATCAATGCTTCTCAGCTTAGATGCTGAGAAAGCATTTGATAGGCTGGACTGGACATTCTTGGAGCAAACAATGGCTCATATGGGCTTTAACGAAACCTTTTTGAGTTGGATTAGAGTGTTTTATATGAATCCGCGGTCGAGAGTCAGAGTTAATGGCCTATGTTCCGATTTCTTTGGTTTGGGACGGGGGACAAGGCAGGGGGACGCACTTTCGCCAGTCATGTTCGCTCTTAGCATTGAGCCGCTGGCAGAATTGATTAGGAGTGACCCCCTTATACAAGGAATAAGGGACGAGAGTGGACACCAACATAAAATAGCCCTATACGCAGATGACATATTATTATTTATTGAAAATCCCATCCACTCAGTGCCGGTTCTTCTACAAAGACTTAATGAATATGGTCTAGTGTCCGGTTATTAAGTCAATCCTAGTAAATCAGAAGCGATGATGGTGTCTGGGACATGGCCTAGCCAACTTGACGATATAGTGTCCTTTCGCAGATCCAAACAGGGTTTTAGATACCTAGGTATCACACTCACTCCCCAGGTAACACAACTATACCAGGCAAATTATAAAAAATTATTTGGAATATTTAGAAATGACTTGGCAAGATGGGATATGCTACCATTATCCCTTTTGGGCAGAGTAGAGGCTGTTAAAATGAATTTACTTCCCAGGATTTTATTTTTGTTTCAGTCTCTCCCAGTCGAGATCCCGACATCAGCTTTTAACATGCTGGACAAACTAATATCTAAATTTATTTGGCAAAACAAGAGACCAAGAGTGAGACTTAAAACACTCACTCTTGGGAAGGACAAGGGTGGACTTAGCCTCCCCAATTTAAAATATTATTTTTGGGCAGCACAATTAACAGCAGTGGTAGCTTGGATTAACAATGACATAGAATCGGGATGGGTGAACATAGAGCAGAATTCGTTGCCAGTAATACCTTTATCCACTTTAGTGTTTTTAAACAAGCAGTCCCAGAAGAAATTTGAAATCAATAATGTATGGGTGAAACACACCTTAAAAGTATGGTCGATAGTCCAAAAGAGAATTAGAGGGACAGCTGCCCTCTCTAGGGCTATGCAGATTACTGGAAACCCGGATTTCCCCCCCTCAACAACAGATATCACTTTTAAGAGGTGGGCAGGCAGAAACCTGAAGGTTATTGACCAATTGCTCTGTGATACTGGTGTACAACCATTCTCATATCTCCAAGACAAATTCCTCCTACCCCAAAGTGATATGTTCCGGTATTTTCAGATAAGTAATTACATTACAAACCATACAGACTGGAATATAATTAAAAGTGCTCCAACGAACATAGAAACTTACTTTATTAATATAATTAAACATCAATTACCCAATAAAAAGCATGTTTCCCATATATACAGAAATTTGTTATTAGATACACCAGACAATACTTTTTATATTAAAAACAAATGGGAGCTTGAGTTAAATATTATAATTGAGGATGGGGAGTGGGAAACAATGTGCATTGGATGCCATAAAGGCATCAATAGTAACATGTGGAAGGAGTTTGACTGGAAGATGAAGACAAGGTTCTTTAAGACGCCCTCCGTGGTCTCTAAATTTGTCAATAACCCAGCTGCAATATACTGTTGGAGAGGATGTGGAGCGGTCGGCGACCGCTCACACATATTTTGGGATTGTCCAAGGATGCTTCCTTTTTGGAAAGGGGTAAAGAGTGAAATAGATAAAGTTCTGGGAATTAATATACTATTCACCCCAAGTCAGTTTCTTTTCGATCTAACCCCAGAAGGCATGTACACTAGAGACCAAAAGCACTTGTTACATATACTCCTGATGACTGCTAGGAAAATGGTGACAATAAACTGGATGAATCCACAGCCACCTACAGTGGCACAGTGGAAACAGAAGCTGAAGGAGGTGTATGGAATGGAGGCTTTAACTGCTAAATTACAACTAAGGTCTGATGTTTTTGTGAGGAGATGGCTACCTATAGCAAGATACCTCTCTAACTGAGGGGGACCCCACAGTATGCTGGAATGTCTTAACTGTCCACTTATTTATTTATTCATTTATTATTTTTCACTCATTAGTAATATTCAGTTTTCCGAGCCCTATGGGTTTGTGTTTTTTCTTTTCTCTTGTCTTCAGCACTGTCATACATAATCTGTAATGTTGTCAAGGAATGTTTATGTTTCTCCTTGATAAAAATAAAGTTCAAAAAAAAAAGAAAAGGTGTGGGAAAGAGATCTCCACGGCATTAGTGTGGAGCCTGATTGGGAAAGCATATGGTCTAACATGAACATTACTTCTAAAAATCTGGCGCACCAACTCATACATTTTAAGATGATCCATAGAGCATATGCCACTCCTATTAAATGCTTTAAAATGAAACTGATTACTGACCCTAACTGTACTCACTGCCAGGCTCAGACTCCGGGTACAACAATGCATATGTTTTGGGAATGCTCTGTGATCAACGATTTCTGGGTACAGGTTATGTTATCACTATCAGAGCTATTAGGATCTGCAATCTTGCCTAGTCCCGACCTTTGTCTACTCAATGATGTCTCATCATCTGTCTCTCAATTTGAATCAACGTAGATTATTATTTGCGGGCCTAACCGCGGCCAAAAAGACTATATTGTCACTGTGGTATAACCCCAACATATCCTTGATGCATACCTGGATGGCCTCTTATCAGAGTATAGCCTCTCTTGAGTGCACAACAGCGCGGCTCAACAGGGCCAGACCCGCTACAGTACAGGCATGGTCAGACATAGCTGTATCTATAAGAGATTACCTCAAGAGAAGAGTCACACCTCTCCTACACCTGTCCACACAATAATGTGTGACCTTGGACGCTCCAGCTTTAATAGTTTTAAGGAACTGACAGATATGTAACATATGTGTAGTGATAATCCCTGTTCTTCCACTACTGTTTGTGTTTGGTTGTATGTATTTTTAATTTTCCCTTTACAACTGCAAAGAATAATAATAATAATAATAATTATTATTATTGTAATATCTTTATTTTTTATTTTTATTTTTACTTTGTCTGTCTGTACAATGTCCCCATGCCACTATGATCTTCCCTTACTTTAATTGTGAATGACTACCGTACTGTTGTTTATGTTGTTTGTTCTGTGTGTCTTTTGAAAATAAAAAATGTTGATCACAAAAAAAATAAAACAGGAAAAAGACACGACAGACCCTGACAGTACCCCCCCCCCCCCCCTAACGGCCGACACCTGGCAGCCCAGGACCCTGAGGATTGCGTCGGTGGAAATCCGCAATGAGACGAGAGTCCAAGATGTCCCGAGAGAGGACCCACGAGCCTTCCTCCGGCCCGTAGCCCTCCCAGTCCACCAGGTACTGCAGGCCTCGGCCCCGGCGCCGAACGTCCAGCAGCCTCCTGACGGTGTAGACAGCCCCACCATCGACGAGACGGGGGGGAGGGAGGGGCTTGGCAGCGGGAACAAGTGGGCTCTCCTTGACTGGTTTGATCCGGCTGACGTTGAAGGTGGGGTGTATGCGGGTGCACTTAGGAAGCTTCAACTTGACAGCAGAGTCATTAATGATTTTGGAAATCGGATATGGGCCAACATACCTGGGTGCTAACTTGCGGGATGGATGGTGGATGGGCAGATCTTTGGCGGAGAGCCATACTCTTTGACCAGGGCGGTATGCTGGGGCGGGGCAGCGACGGCGGTCAGCCATTTTCTTGTAGGCGGCGGAGGTCTGGAGAAGAGTCCGGCGGGCACGAGACCACATACCACGACATCGGCGGACCATAACCGCAGCAGCAGGGACTTTAACCTCTTTTTCCAGGGCTGCGAAGAGGGGAGGCTGATAGCCAAACACCACCTGGAAGGGGGTGAGACCTGTTGAGGCCGAGGGAAGGGTGTTGTGGGCGTATTCCACCCACAGCAGCATCCTAGACCACGATGAGGGGTTGTCTGAGGAGAGACAGCCAAGACCGGTCTCCAAATCCTGGTTCAGCCTCTCCGTTTGGCCATTGGTCTGGGGGTGATATCCAGAGGAGAGGCTCCTAGTGGCCCCCACCAGCTGGCAGAAAGCCTCCCAGAACTGGGCCACGAACTGCGGCCCCCGGTCAGACAGAATGTCCCTGGGGAATCCAAAGGTTCTGAAAATGTTCTGAAGCAAGAGTTCAGCGGTCTGTTTGGCAGATGGCAGTTTGGGTGAGGGGATGAATTTAACCATTTTAGAGAATCTGTCAACAACCGTGAGGATGACCGTATTACCTTCGGATGGAGGGAGGCCAGTGACGAAGTCCACCGAGAGGTCCGACCAGGGGCGCTGTGGCACGGGCAGAGGGTGAAGGAGGCCAGCCGGTGGGGCATTGGAACTTTCCTGCCGGGAACAGACAGGACAGGCAGCAACATATTCTGACACGTCATCCTTGGCATTAACCCACCAGAACCACTCCAACACTCTGAAGAGGGTTCGGCGGGTGCCAGGATGACAGGAGAACTTACTTTCGTGAGCCCACTTAATAACCTCTCCCCGGAGGGACGGGGGAACAAACAACCTGTTTGTGGGAGTCTCAGGGGGTGCTGGAATAGTTCTGAGAGCCTCTATCACCTTGCCTTCCACACTCCAGGTGAAGGCTCCCACGATACAGGTTTCAGGGAGGATGGGTTCTGGATTGGAGGAGTCTGCTTCGGGTGCATGGATGCGTGACAAGGCGTCGGGCTTTGCGTTCTTGCTTCCTGGACGATAAGAAAGGATGAAATTAAACCGGGAAAAGAAAAGTCCCCACCTGGCTTGACGGGCATTGAGCCTTTTGGCGCTCTTGAGGTATTCCAGATTCCTGTGGTCTGTCCACACGAGGAATGGTTGGGCCGCCCCCTCTAGCCAATGCCTCCACTCTTCCAGCAGCACTTTCACCGCCAAGAGCTCCCGGTCACCCACCGAATAGTTTCTCTCTGCTTGGGATAACCTTCGGGAAAGGAAAGCACAGGGGTGGATCTTGTTATCCATACTCTCTCTGGGAGAAGACAGCCCCCACTCCGGAACTGGAAGCGTCCACTTCCACGACGAACTGTTGGTCGACTGAGGGTAGGGTGAGGACCGGAGCTGTGGTGAAGAGCTTCTTAAGACGCTGGAACGCTTCCTCGGAGGATTGAGACCACTGAAATGAAACCTTGGGAGAGGTTAAGGCACTTAAAGGGGCGGCCACAGAGCTAAAGTTTCTAATGAACTTGCGGTAGAAGTTTGCGAATCCAAGAAAACGTTGTACGTCTTTTCGGGAGATGGGGGTAGGCCACTCTGCCACCGCCTGGACTTTTCCGGGGTCCATTTCCAGATGATCATGGGAGATCACATACCCCAGAAAGGACACTTGTTTCCTGTGGAATTCACATTTTTCTGCTTTGACGAACAGTTCATTACTTAACAGTCTTTTCAAAACTTCCCTTACAATCTGAACATGAGACTCTTCGTCGGGAGAAAAAAATAAGGATATCATCAAGATATACAAACACAGTTTGATTCAGGAGGTCCCTCAGGACATCGCTTACTAGGGCTTGGAAGACTGCGGGGGCGTTTGTCAACCCAAAGGGCATGACCAAGTACTCATAGTGGCCAATGGGTGTATTGAAGGCTGTTTTCCATTCATCCCCCTCCCGGATGCATACTAAGTGATACGCGTTCCGCAAATCCAATTTTGTGAACACTTTGGCGCCCTTGAGGACATCAAAAACAAAAGAAATTAGTGGGAGGGGGTAACGGTTCTTAGTGGTAATGTTATTGAGTGGTGAGTAGTCTATGCATGGTCTTAAGCTCTTGTCTTTCTTCTCCACGAAGAAGAACCCTGCCCCAGCTGGAGAGGAGGAGGGCCGAATTAGCCCTGCTGCGAGGGAGTCATTAATGTAGTCCTCCATAGCCTTTCTCTCGGCTGCAGACAGAGAGTACAACCGGCCCTTAGGAATGGGTGCGCCCGGGAGGAGGTCGATAGCACAATCATAGTCACGATGGGGAGGAAGGGAAGCAGGTCTGCTCTTACTGAAGACTTCTTTTAAGTCATGGTAACAGGCTGGGACAACCGTCAGGTCAGGAGAGTCCGTTGACTGGGTCTTACTCTGAGTAGAGAGATTAGAGTCGGTGTCATGGAAACCGTTTTCGTAGCATTGTTTTTTCCACCCAATTACCTGACCGGTAGACCAGTTGAGGTGTGGGTTGTGCTGGATCAGCCAGGGGTACCCGAGGATCAGGGGATGCGTCTCAGAGTTATACAGGTTTCGGAGGGTTTCCACATGTCCGTCTGGGAGGCACATCCGGATGGGAGAGGTCTGGTGAGTAACAGTGGCAAGAAGCCTGCCGTCAAGAGCAGTGGCAAGGAGAGGTGTATGCAGCGGCTCTTCAGAGGCGCCTAGGCTCTGGGCTAGACTGCAGTCCATCAGGTTAGAATCTGCACCTGAATCAATTAACGCTGAACAGTGTAGAGTAGAAGAGGCAGAGGTTAGTTTCACCTTCGTCAATTGTCTCTGTGCTTCATTTTTAAGGGTGGTAGCACTCACCAGGGACCTAGAGAGGGGAGCAGGTAGGGAGCCACGTAGAGGGCATGAGGCAATGAAATGACCTAGCTGGGCACAGTAAATACACCGACCTTCCATCATCCGACGCTGACGTTCGGCAGGGGTGAGGCGGGTATGTCCTACCTCCATTGGCTCCGGAACCGCAATGGGAGATGGGCTGCTCCTGGAGGCCGAAGCTTGGGGAGGGGTGCCGAGCTGGTCCGGTTCCCTGATGGGGCGGCCTCTCTGCCTATCCTTCAGTCTCTTGTCAATGCGGGAGGCTAGGGCGATGAAGGCATCCAGTTCTACGGGCAGGTCCAGAGGGGTGAGATGATCCTTCAGGGCTTCGGAGAGTCCATTAAAGAAGGCGTCCACCAGGGCCGGTTGATTCCAGCCACTATCTGCGGCTAGCGTGCGGAACTCTACGGCATAATCCATCACAGATTGCCCATAGGCCCATAGCTTGAAGCTGCCCGATGACGTAGGTGAGCTGAGCAGTAACAGTTTCGCACGCCACTTCACTGCGCTGGGAAGCTTCTGCCACAGCCCGGTGCATCCGTTCCATCTCCTTCTCCTGTTGTCTGAGCCGACGCTCCTGCCCTTCAAGGGCAGCGAGCACAGAGCCCTGCTCCGCTGTGTCCATCTTGGCCAGATCGTTCTATCAGAACACGGAGACTGGCAGACACAAATGCAGGCAGGCAGGATATGTTCTCAAGTGTATTTATTCAGTCCAAGAGTCGAAAACCAGGAAGTCCAAAACCACAGGGCAGAAGTACAAAATCACATGGCAAAATCTCAGAATCCAAAAAGGCAAAACGGGTCGATAACACTAGGGATCAAAACAAGGGATAACGCTGGAACTCTTACAGGAAACTGACAAGACGATCTGGCACTGACACACAGGGGAGCACTGGTTAAATACACACAGGAGGGAAGGGATAATGAGACACAGGTGAAACACATAAGGGCGGGACAGGTAATCACACGGGGAGCAAGAAGTGAGCACAGAGACTAGGGTGTCAAAATAAAACAGGAAAAAGACACATGACAGACCCTGACAGAGAATCATTGTTGTCTTTACTTACCTCTTCGAGCTGTGCTTGGGCCTTCTTTAGCTCTGCGTCGCTATGGAAGAGTGTTTCTGCTAGCTCTGTATTCTTTGACTTCCATCCCTCCTTCTCGCGCACCCATTCATCCCGCGCAGTAACAAATTCAGACACCTGGGTGGTTAGTCTCTGTTCACGGAGTCAGGCGTGCTCTAGGGATTGTCTAGAACTATCCAGCAGGTGTTGTGTCATTTCTTTTTCGCTTTTCGCCTGCTGGACTAATTGGGTGCAAACAGCTAGTGCACTTTTGCTTGTTCAATCTGGTCGCGGGCTTGTCGGAGTTGGGCTGCAGTTATGAGAGCTATGTGGCCTAATAGTTTAACTAGCGCTTTGTCTTTTGGTAATTTGATTGCATTTTCCTCGATTAAGTCGGTTAACGTTGACTCGAGTTTAAGAGGTGCAGCTTCCTGTATGGTAGCAACTTGGCCTGGCAGCACACCGTCAGTGAGCTCTGTTAGTAAATTCTCTAGACTATCTAGAGGATCTAGTACAGTGGAGCCTCCGGGGGAAGCCATTGTGGCTGTAACTGAACTCTCAAATTCAAACATGAGGTTGACTTGGTTAAATCAATCGATGTTCTGTATTAACTTTTGTTACGCCCCAGTTTAGGGGTGCCTAGGGCATAACCTGATTTGGCCCCATCTTCCTCAATTCCCAAATAGCCACAGGCGAATAATTGTGTATAAGGAAAAATATTTATTTATACAAAGTATAAATAAGGTTTGTGGCCCTCCACGTCAATGTCGTCGTACAGGACAGATGTTTGACTGGGGTGGTCAGAGAAAAGCAACAGGTTATTCTCAACCAGAGCTATAATATCTGAACAAGCTGAGGCAGACAGATGGGACAAAAAACTCTCCAAGTTACTCAGTACCTCCGAATTTCTTGAACGAGCGGTTGGCATCAAACCACTTTTCTCTGCCAACCCATCATCAGCGAGAGTGTACTGAGGAGGAGCAACGGACATGGGCATCACGGGCGCAGCAGGAGACAGCATGTGGTCACTCACTCTGGAAAAGTAACGCTTCAGCATGTTAATATGGCATACTCTGGATTTTCTTTTCCGATCTGGGGTTTGAATTACATAATCTGTTTCACTAATTTTTCTCTCCACCGTATATGGACCAGAAAACCGAGACTGCAAGCTGGAGCCAGGTAACGGGAGCAGCACCAAAACTTGTTCACCTGGTTGAAAAACACGGAGAACAGACTTTTTGTCATAACGACGCTTCATTTTGGATTGACTTTGTGCCAAATTATCGCGGGCTAACTGGCACACATAATTGAGACGCTCACGAAAAGAACTGACATAATCCAGCACATTATGTTCAGTTTTTGGCGACTCTGACAGCCACTTTTCTTTGAGGAGCCGAAGGGGACCGCGCACAGTGTGGCCGAAAACCAACTCACAAGGGCTAAAACCTAAAGACTCCTGAGGTGTTTCACGCAAGGCAAATAATAGAAGAGGGAGGCCCTCATCCCACTCTCTGTTAGACTCGAGGCAGTATTTGCGCATCATAGATTTTAATGTCTGGTGGAACCTCTCGAGTGTGCCTTGGGATTCTGGATGGTAAGGACTTGATGTTACATGCCTAACTTTTAGCTCTCTCATGACCTGTGCAAACAATTTTGACATGAAATTTGTGCCTTGATCACTTTGTATTATCTTAGGCAAGCCAAAAGTTGAAAAGAATCTAGTGAGAGCTTTCACAACTGGTTTAGTTCTGAGGGTGCATAATGGGATGGCCTCAGGGTACCTTGTGGCAGCGCACATCCCAGAATATATTGATTTCCGGATTTAGTTTTTGGTAGCGGACCCACACAATCTACCAACACTCGTTCAAAGGGCTCACCAAGCGGGGACGCGGTATTTATGAAACCCACACCTGCTGGAGGTTTAGGATTTTTGTGTTATTCTTTTTTTCTAAGAGCCGGACAGACGGCGATCAAATGGCCTGGCTCATGGCAATAGAAACACTCACGGCTGTCACCCGCAGTTGGTGAAGTGCTTTTACGCATCAGCTTTGGTGATTGGTTTCTGTGCTCAGGCATTGCATGTGAAACACGAGGTGCCGGCATAGAAAAAACGCTTTTGTGGGTCAAAATGAATTCATCAGCCAACACAGCTGCTTTTGTAACAGATGATTCTTTTTGTTCATTTAAATAAACGACGATACGTTCCGGCAAACACTTTTTAAATTCCTCGAGCAGAATGAGCTCTCTCATTTCCGCCACGGTTTTAACATTATATGCTTGGCACCATTTATCAAACAACACGTTCTTGTCACGCACAAACTCAACATATGTCTGGTTAGTAGTTTTCTCACTATTTCTAAATTTCTGTCGATATGCTTCGGGGACCAGCTCATAGGCCTGCAACACAGTCTTTTTCAAGATTTTATAATCAAGACTATCCTCAATAGACAGACTGGCACAGACTTCTTGAGCTTTCCCCAGTAATTTACACTGGAGGAGAAGGGACTAGAACTCTTTGGGCCAAATGAGGGCGGCAGCTATTTGCTAGAAAGCGCTGAAATACGAGTCGACCTCGGACTCACGAAATGGAGGGACTAAAGCAATGTGCTTACTAATGTCAAAAGCAGGAGCAGAAACAGAGCTGCGGCCAAGAGGAGACACCGGGATGGAGGCTACAGGGGCTCCTTTTTCTAGCTCAAGAGCCCTAATGCGCAGATGCATGGCTTGCACCTCTAGCTGCTTGTTTTTGGTCTCTACCTCCTTTATTTGGAGGGCTATGCGGAGATCCTCTGTGGTCATGTTACCCATGAGAGGATCTGTGGCCGGCTCAAGCGCCACACCAGCAGCGAGCATGCCAGCAGCCTCCGCCACTTTCACCTCTGCCATCGGTGCGTCACTCGCCGTGTCATCCGCAACAGCAGCAGCATCTGATTTCGGTAGGACGCCCTGCTCCACCAACTCTGCACACATCAACTGTTTGAGCTCTGCTTTCTTGGCACTGTATTGCACCTGCACTTTATAGTAACTCACCGAACTTACCTGGAAAACGAAAACGCGACAAGAAGACGGACAAGCCCCCAATTCATGTTACGCCCCATTCTAGGGGTGCCTAGGGCATGACCTGATTTGCCCCCATCTTCCTCACTTCCCAAATAGCCACAGGCGAATAGTTGTGTATAAGGAAAAATATTTATTTATACAAAGTAATAAATAAATTTATAGATATAAATAGAATACAAAATCGAACTTCAGAGTGGACCAAGGCCAAAATAACAAACAAAACAATCCTAACTGAAAAATAAGAAACTTACTCTACGAAAACAAATAACAAGAACAGCTCCCTGTCTAAATAAACAGGAGAAAACAAGATTAACCAAAAGTGGCAGTCCACTCTTACTATTCAACATAAACTATACAACCCATATCTACTTTCAAAGAAACCAAGACAGAAACAAAAGTGTGGCCGGTTGTGAGAGGAGGAGGACGGGGATTTGCCTGCTGCCCGCTGCCACTAGACTGCCGCCATCTTGGCTGTTTTATAGCTGACCCCTCCCAGCTGCAGCCAATCGCAGGCCAGGATGCAAACCTCCTTCACCAATCACAGCATCGCGACGGCACACAGCTATTTGCCTGTTAAGAAAAGAATCAAAAGAAACACAAGGCACACAAACAGACCAAAACAAAAATATGACCAGTCATAACACTTTGTTAAGTGAATTACCTGTAATTGTATTAAAAGTAATTTCTAAGGTGCAGTAACTAACTTGTCTTAACTATATAAATTAAAGTTGAGACCTGTATATTACTTTTGCTGTTTAGTTACAAGGCTAATAAAGGTTACTGTTTTCCTCTGAGTTTAAGATGACACCATGAAAACAAAACAAAAGCAAAACAAGAGGCAGAGGGGATATTCATTTTACAGTTTTAAATGGATTGGCTTACTAGGTGATCGCCTTTACTGGGATTAAATTTTGTTATGATGTATTCCTGTGGTTTAACAATTAAACTTCTAACTTTATTATTGATTGTTTAATAGTAGCTGTAGGTAACAAGTTCTACACCTGTTAAATAGTTGTACTATTAAAGTATGGTCATAAACAAGTATGCTTGTTGCTTTATTTGTGAAGTTTATTGTTTAGTTATCTTAGGAAGAATTTGAAAAAGGGAAATCAATTCACTTTAAAGTGATAAGGAAATGTTAGTACACGTCTGAGGTGTATATTTAATTTCCAGAATTCAGTTTGTAACTAAGATATAGAACAGCAGTCGTTTTTATTGAATAGAAAGAATTACACTGTAAACGTGAGATTGTCTTACAATAGTGGTTATACTATGTATTAATCTTAAACAAGTTTCAGGTAATTTGAATTAAAGTTAAAGATTGTTAATTAATTAATCTGTTTAATCAATTATTGTTATCTTTAAAATTGATTTGAATATGCTGGTTACAGTTTTACATAAGCCTCTTATAAAGGATAAAGATTTGCATACAGAAACATTCAAACTCAGTTAACCAAATCAACCACCAGATGTCACTGCAGTTTTTTTCCGGGCACCACCGGACGCAAGATCCTGAAGTTATGATTATTTAATTAGACACAATTAAATACCATAACTCAATTTAGTAGACTTAATTAAAGTCAATTTACTGAATCAGTCAAATATCTTTAGGTTCATGAATTGTAGGCGTCAGGGAACCGAAAATTTATTCACACCAGAAATAACTTGCACACGCACACAGTTTGTCAATAATACTAACAGACTATTTATTGAAACATATGAATTAATGAACAATCAAGATTATGTCATGAGAACTATGGAGGTTAAATATTCACCAAAGAAGGTTAATAGCAGGCTTTACTCATGTCACAGCAGTGATAAATGAGTGGTCTAAACGTCTAGGTAATATTTAACTTATTCTATTGGTACCAAAATTATGCGAAAGTGGAATTTGAGTAGTCAGCTATAGCTTATCACCAGCCTTTGATTAGATGTAATTTTCACCCTACTTTGCAGAAGATTTCGGATCGTCAGCACTGAGAGTAGTCTCGTTCGGCAAAGCCCAGCGGGATGTTAGTCTCGGTGGGCTCCTCCTGCGGGTCTTAGGTGACTGTCATCCGTCTCGGTCCGGCTGGCTCGTGGAGCTGCAGGTTCCGACACTGCTTCTGGAGGGGGTACTCAGGCGGTGAAGAGTAGCTGTGACTCTGTTATCGTCTAATAAACTTCGATTAAGGCTGGCCATCAAAGTCGAAGCTAATCAACGTAACTGATTTAACGAAAAAGAGTCAAAACGGGTCTCTTGAATTCGGCTTGAATTATCAAGAGAAAAAGATCTTTCAGGCCGTGATGAGCCTTGGAGTCACGGGGTTAACTGAGGTTTGTAGTCTGAGTAAGAAAAATAGTAGGATAAAAGCACGTTGACTTTAAGAAAAATCAAGAAACAAATTAAAAGGCTAAACGAGGATAGAGAAAAAGGTAGCAAAGTTAACTGAAGTACGACTGACTGACTTGAAATAAAACAAAAGGATAAATGCACAGTAATACTGATATAAATGTACAAAAGGGGATACTCTAGAGCTACGAAATTCCTATAACTATTAAAAAGAAAAACTAAGGAACTAACTAAATAAACTCTGGATAAAACTCTGAGGAGTGTTTGAACGCTGGCGGGTTTTGTTCAAAGAGGCGGAGGGGGCACGCCCACCTTTCGGTGTGTGAGTGCCTCTTCCCCTCCCCACTGAAGGTAGGGAGGATGGGTGAAAGTTGAATTAGTTCTGCCTATTTTTAATTGAAATACTAGAACCTAATGCTTTAATGTCTCATCACTGCTGTCACATTTGTACGAGTTGAACAAAAATGCATCCTTCATGGTATAACAAACATGAATTGACATCTCATTATAAATGTTCTTAGGTCACAAGCTTACAATTAATTGGGACACACATAGTATTTGAGAAATAGTCATTTCTGGTCTTCTGATCTTCCCAAATAAGATTATACCGATTTTGCTTTAGCAGAGTTAATATCATGTTTTATGAATTCCTGTCGGACTTTTAACACTGTTTGTATTCACCAAAAATGATAGTCTTCAGCATTGCTCTGTTAACATAAAATCACAGAAGTAACACAGACATCAGAGAAATGTAATGACAAAACACAATATTATAGGTATCACATTTGCTTATTGCTTCTTAAAAGAGGTATTTTGATTGTCCGCTGCATTAGGGCAGAAATAAAGGTTAATTTGGAGGTGAAGGTAAAGGAATGTTTTCTTGAGTAACAAATGTTCATGCTTTTGCTTCAAAGAAGACAGGACGGGTTTAAATGTTGATCGCAATCTCCTAATGAGATTAGGCAGATGCCAGAGTCTGCCTTCCACTCCGGGTGAAAAGTTTGTTTGAGGTGTAAAACATCATATTTCACACCTCTTCCTTAGTGGGTGAATCTCGGAACAGGAAAGGGGGGGAAGAAGAAAGGCCGGGGCTCATTCACACTTAGGTGAATTCTCATTTATGGCCTCATTGCAATCAGATCAAAGCATTCCATTCAGACTGGCTCTGTCCCCCCTGCGAATCAGCCAGACATGTTCGCTACACACACACACACACATTTATGTTTGTGTGTGTCTGTATGTGTGTGAAGGTCTGCAAGGTGCCTTTCAAAGTAAAGATTTGAGAATTAATAATCATTTAGTCTAATGAAATTAATATAGATAGATAGATAGATAGATAGATAGATGGACACACACACACACACATTTATGTTTGTGTGTGTGTGTGTGTGTGTGTGTGTGTGTGTGTGTGTGAAGGTCTGCCAGGTGCCATTCAAAGTAAAGATTTGAGAATTAATAATAATTTAGTCTTATGAAATTCATATAGATAGATAGATAGATATAGATAGATAAAAAGATACATAGTTAGATAGACAGATAGATAGATAGACAGATAGATAGATAGATAGATAGATAGATAGATAGACACATTTATGTTTGTGTGTCTGTATGTGTGTGAAGGTCTGCCAGGTGCCTTTCAAAGTAAAGATTTGAGAATTAATAATCATTTAATCTAATGAAATTAATATAGATAGATAGATAGATAGATGGATAGTTTGATAGACACACATTTATGTTTGTGTGTGTCTGTATGTGTGTGAAGGTCTGCCAGGTGCCTTTCAAAGTAAAGATTTGAGAATTAATAATCATTTAGTCTAATGAAATTAAGAAAGATAGATAGATAGATACATACATACATACATACATACATACATAGATAGATACATAGACTCACATTTATGTTTGTGTGTGTCTGTGTGTGTGTGAAGGTCTGCCAGGTGCCTTTCAAAGTAAAGATTTGAGAATTAATAATCATTTAGTCTTACAAAATTAAGATAGATAGATAGATAGATAGTTTGATAAACACACATTTTTGTTTGTGTGTGTCTGTGTGTGTGTGTGTGAAGGTCTGCCAGGTGCCTTTCAAAGTAAAGATTTGAGAATTAATAATCATTTAGTCTTACAAAATTAAGATAGATAGGTAGTGTTCTGGCAATTCTATTTATCAAGAAGCACAAAGCCAGTAACGTTGTCTTTCTCTAGTTTATTCAGTCGTCTGCAGATGGACTCCTTCTGTCTCAAGCGTGAGATGAAAAGCGAGAGCCCCGAGCAGAGGAAACAGTCAGATTATATACAATACATTATCATAGAAAGGAAGACATTGTTCTATCATCAGAACAATGTCATCACAATAGGCACGTCATCATGTGTATACAATCAGGACAATAGTTACTCAGTAGATTATAACATACATGATGTTCCATCAATGTTCAATAATGTTCACTAAATCAGCATTTCATGGCATGGTCAGCAGATTATAACACACACACATACATCTAATCTTATAACATAATTACTCATTTGATCAGACAAGATGAATAATAAGAATTCCCATTACATTAGATAGATAGATAGATAGATAGATAGTTTGATAAACACACATTTTTGTTTGTGTGTGTCTGTGTATGTGTGTGAAGGTCTGCCAGGTGCCTTTCAAAGTAAAGATTTGAGAATTAATAATCATTTAGTCTAATGAAATTAAGATAGATAGATAGATAGATAGACAGATAGACAGACATTTATGTTTGTGTGTCTGGCAGTCTGGCAGTCAATGATAGAGAGAAAGATAGATAGATAGTATGGTAACTTTACTTGATTACTCAACTTTAGTAACCTTTAAATATGAGATGGAGAACAGAAGTCGTCAAACAGCCAACTGGGATCTTTATTGCAGATATTCAATACAAACAGCAACGATAGACCAACAAACGGCAAAACAGCCCCAAGGCACGCCCTTACAGACCCTGTATACCATTGATTGCGTGTGGTGTCGTGCGTCATTGTGTTCGTGCACCAGGTCAAGTTGACCTGGCATGTTCAAGCTAATATTTAGTTCCTGGAATTCTAAGTGGTGGTGGCCAAATCTCCTGGAAATATTAGACATGGTGAAAAACAACTCCTTACAAGGAGTTGATGGAATAAACATGGTAAGGCCTGTTGAGCAATCTACTAACCTTTCGCCTCTACTGGTGTTTTCCTCGTTCTCCCTTCTGATACACACAAATGTAGGATCTGCTCCTACATAGTCCCTCCTCTTTATGATTTTATCATAAATGTTCGTTGAGATTATGCATGATAAATGTGTCTATATAGGTGTGGATATTATGGATATATGATAATGTGAGTACAACCTGTGTTCCTCACTCTCCTGTATATATGTTGTGAATTTCTTAACATGAACATGATACACATAGGAAGCACATATATGAAGTATAGTGATATGTGATATGGCTTAACATGATTATATGGCACACATGAAATATTGGAACATATTTCAACATCTGTCCCTCATGATGAAGGCAAAAAACCTGACCGGCTGTTGAGTTCAGGAAAATTCCTCCATCGCTCCCGTCCCACCGCCTATTCCAATTCATTGGACTTCTGACAGATGTTCAAATATGCTATTAATGAATTAGCAACATAACTTCAAACTGAACTGTAACATGAATCCATTTAGATTTTAGTGGGGTCGCAGAGTTAGCTTTGTTATATTGCAACCCAAGGCACACATTGAATATACCAAATACAACTCAAAATGCAAAAATGAATATGGAGTACAGAACACAAATCACACAGTTGATTACATGATATAATGACAATGATATTGTATTCTGATCATAATCTCTTGTTATATGTGTGGTATGTGGTTATGGTGTATCTCTTTTCCGTCCAAAAAGTACATCAGCCATTGTTCATTTTCCTCATTTTACCTCACGGTTCATCCTCCTCATCCGAACAGTTTTTGTCCTTCATGTAGTCAAGAGTTGGGAATAAGTCCGGTATTCCCTCTCCCCTTTGCGTCAGAAGGATTCTGCGCACCAGTTGTTCAGGAGGCATCATACTTCGCATTTTTGCTCCTTGTATGTCCGCAGCAAGGTTCAGCTTCTCGTCCATAGCTCTCATACACCATCTCTTCAGGATAGGCACGATGCAACATGTCAATAAGAAAACCAGAATCAGTACTATCAGGGTACTTATCCCTATTTTAGCCAAAACGGCTCCCCATTTTCCAAAAATGTTTTCTAGCCCATCCCACTTAATGCTTCCACCCTTACCAGCATTGTCAGTCATCTCAGATTTTAACATTTCAAGCTTTTTCATTGCAACAGAAAATGTTCCGTCGGCTGCAGTGTTATTAGAAATATATGTGCAACATAACGTTCCAAACATTTTACATACTCCCCCCTTTTCTGCTAACATCCAATTTAATACTTGTCTATTCTGCCATGCCATGGCACAAGTTTCATGCAGTTGTTGACCTAGCTGCTTAAGGACTTCAGTGGTGTAGTTAACGTATCTCTGTTGATTGTAATAATTGTAATTGATCCAGTTCACATTTTTATTAATTGTTATCCATGGGAGTATAGACTCCAGTCCTGCTCTAACTTCGTTTTGAGCCTTGAACTCCTCTGGGATACCTGTAGGTAGTCCTATTTTATTGAGATAAATTTGTTCATCCGATGTTATCTGTCTCTTCTGTCTGTGTAGTTCGTCACTGACTCTGTTAATCTCTAACACTTCTTCCACTCCCTCATAGGTGATTACCGCTGGCACTTTCATACGGACTAGCGTACACAATCCTATCCAACGGAGAGGCAGAGTGTTCCTTAAAATGTTATTTCCACACATCCAATAGCTATCTGCAACTGCACACGTCTGGTTTCTCAGTAGCGGCAGGCTTGGAAGAGTCATGGTTTTTGCAGATTGGGTTAAGTGGCTTAGGATTCTCAAACCAAATAGGTGTGCTCAAAAATTTGTGTGTAATTTTGGCCTGTGGAAACCACGACATCACCCAAGTCACTGCACAGTTAACAGAGGTGTTACCTACTTCAACACCTCCAGTACTTCCTGTATGTCCTCCATTGGCATAGCATTAATATTCTGCATTTTCGTCAACTTTATAATTGGTTGGAGGCTCTCTCTGAGAGGTAGCAATTTCAAATGTCTTGCATTGATCACGTATGTCACAATTGAAGCCATTACATTGATCCACTATTCCATGCCCCAGGGGGGAACCATATAGTGTTCGGCATAATATACCACACATGGGATATTTGTATGCGTCCCACAGCATTCCGCGTGGCAGATTTTCCTGGGCTACAAAGGTTCCTTCTCTACATTTACGCCTCTGCTCTACTGCACATCCTGCAAAAGTGTAGATTTCAGGCACGGTTATGGGTAAGGTGGTAGGAGCACCTGCACACACTATACATCCTTCAGCTGTCATTCCCTTCGCTGTATATTGGGCCCACTTGTACCAATCATTATGACTAGCAACTTCCCAAAGATCATCAAATTCTTGTTTCACAACTCTTTGTTGCGGTGTCCAAAGATTATCATACATTTTACATTTTACACTTCTCTGTTGAGGCCTAACCCCTCCGATTTGATTTACATCTCTATCCTCCTCTCCATCGTAGTTATCATAGTCATCACTGTTCTCACGACTTGCACTAGGAGTAAGAGTATGCTTGGTCTGATTTACTGCTGAAGCTGTTTTTCCCTCAACTGGAGGCTGATCCACTTCCAGGGCTACTCTGTCTCCAACTTGAGACTGATTTACACCTACAACTACTCCTTCTACGGGAGGTTTATTCACCCCTGGACCTACTTCTTCAACAGGAGGCTGATTCACAACTCGATCTACTTCCTCAACGGGAGGCTGAATCACACCTCAATCTATTTCCTCAACAGGAGGCTGGATCACACCTCGATCTACTTCCTCAACAGGAGGCTGATTCACAACTTGATCTACTTCCTCAACAGGGGGTTTGATTGGAGTCACTGGGGCAATGCTGCCAGAATTAGTCCTTCTGTCATCTTAGCATCAAACTCACTTTGACTGACTGTTATTAAATCTGTCCAAGCTCTCTCAATTTTTCTGCTCCCACCCCCCTTAAGGGTGTGGATAAATTCCAGCACATATCTCCCAGGTTTATCACTCACAATGTTCCTGTCGATCTCGTAGATCCAATCTCCCCCCCTCATATAGACTCTAACCTCACTGTTCCCTCTTTCACAACTTCCCTGCACTCCAGACTCGAAATGTATTCTCCAATCACACACCGGGATGCTTCCGGCTCCTGCATCCTCTGTGTCTTTTGGGAGAATCACATTACGAACTTCCTCATTGATTAACTTCTGGGATGGAATATATTTCCTCAGCTTATCTCCCTCCTCTACTGGCTTCCCTGTCCTTGGATCAGAATTAATATTTGGTGCTCTCTTTTCTATGATTGCTGGTTTAACTGTTTTAGCTTTGGCTGTGGTGCTCGTCTGTGTGGTGCTTATTGTGAGGTCTATTTTAGTTAAGAGGTTTAAATTCCAGGTGACATTTCTCCGGGATTGTTCTCCATTTATCTTTGTTACCATTTCTAACGAATAGGTCATGTTTGGCTCAAGTACTTATTCAGCTCAATATACCAACTACCTGATTCAGCTCTCACCACTACTTCACACTCAACAACTCCCCACGCAGACTCCCCCGTTTGGAAGTCTTGCGTGTGTCCACAAAGTACATTCTCTTCTCGATTTGGCAAATCAAATTCCAATACTCTGATTGTTCGTTGTGTGATGGTGGCAGTCACGTGCTGATTTGGGATTTGTAACTTTGCCTTGTCTCCCACCACTTCACCCACTAGCGGAGCTTCTTTTAGGTTTTCTGGATCTAGGCTGTTCGCCCGTTCTAATTTGACATGTGCCCTAAAATTTGAAGTCTTTCCCTCATTCTCTCCAAACACCCTTGCAAAATATTCATCACTGGGGCTTCTCTCTCTACCCAAATTTACTTCAATGCTAAGTTCTTCGGTCCCTGTTGCGCTTTGTATTTGACAAGATTGATCTGCCATTACTAGTTCCTCTTCCCCTGTTTTTATCTTACATAATATTGTATCTCCTAGCTCTACGGCTACCTCATATTTCATTCCTCCTCCTCTTACCTCCTCAGGAATGGGTACTATTCCGATCCACTTCCACATAGCTTGGATAGCTCTTTCCTCTCGTTTATTAACCAGCCCCTGCCTATCTGGCTTGTGGACATAGTGAGTAGTGTCTGAAAATGTTGGCATGCGTTTCAACACAGTGTGGATTGGGAATTTTGTGGTTGCATCATACTTATCTTGGACATGGTCGTGCGTTGTCTCCCGGAGCGGCTGTAACTCCAGTGGACGTTTATTCGGCCATGCCTCCAGAGTCTGGCTTTGGCTCCTTGGTGCAGTTTCCTTCTTTGTCTTTTGCTGGACTTTGGTGCAATGGTTCAGATGCTTCAGTCGGGCTTCCTTCGACTTAGACCGCTGTCGGTGTTGCTCTCACCATGGTGTATGGCCCTTCCCTTCTTGGCTCGTGCCACTTACTCCGGAAGACCTTTATGTACACCTGGTCGCCTGGTACCACCTGTCTCTCGACCACCTGGTCCTCTGGCTCTTTTGCTTTTTCCTGCAAGTATATAGATCTATGGATGGCAGTTAATTGATTCGTATAATCAGACATTTCAATTTACAGTTGTTCAAGGTTCTGTCGTTTATGAGGACCTCTCAAGCAGGCATGGGACGCCCCGTTAGCATTTCATGCGGTGTTAGATGCGTGCGTCTATGAGGTTGCATGCGATAGCTCATTAGTGCGAGTGGCAATGCATCCACCCAGTTAAGCTTTGTGCTAGCACAGATCTTACTGATTTTTGCTTTCAGGGTTCCGTTGATTCTTTCAACGATACCCTGGCTGGCTGGGTGATACACACTTCCGAGTCTTTGTTTGATTCTCAGATACTGCAAGACTCCTTTCACTACTTTTTGAACAAATGCAGAACCGTTATCTGAACTTATTTCTGATGGAATGCCAAATCGTGGTATCACCTCTCTGGTGAGGAACTTAATTACGGTATCTGCTCCTAGAGTTTTGGAAGGTGTTGCTTCAACCCATCGGCTAAAGCGATCGATTATCACCAGCATGTATCTTTTCCCATGTATTGGTTTTATCATGTCTACATACTCCATGACGATGTGTTTAAATGGACCTTCTGGGATGGGGATATGTCCAATAGGTGTTTTCACCCCCTTCCGAACATTGTTTTCAGCACAAATTTCACATTGGTTCAGTATTTCTTCAACCATTGCTTGCATAAATGGGGACCAATAACCTTGCTTCCCTATCTTTTTTAACACTTCTCCTCTTCTACAGTGCACTATGCTGTGGGCTTCTGAAATCAAAATGGTTAGCAAAGTCACTGGCGCAACATGGGACCTCCAAAGACCTTTCTCGTCTTAAGCGGCTCCTCTTTTGAGCCATAGATTATGCTCAGTTTGACTTGCTTCTTTCTGTATCCATATAATGTCTATTGGTGTGACCGTAGGTTCCAGTAACACACTTTTTGTTTAATTTAATTTTATTTTTTATTTTTTATTTAGAGACCGCTTTGGCAGCTTCATCCACGGCTCCAGTATCAACTAACATAGGAGTTAGCCTCTCCTCTACTTGAACCTGCAGAATTGGTTCTCTATCAGCTGCTATGGTGACCATTGGCACCATAGGTAGATAGATAGATAGATTGATTGATTGATTGATTGATAGATAGATAGATAGATAGATAGATAGATAGATAGATAGAAGTGTTCTGTGTGTGCTGTTTCAGTAGACGGATGCGTTTCACTTCTTATTTCTCGTAATCTTTTCATATTAATTGAGTCAAAGATCTTCCAAATCAACCATCACTACAGTACTGTTGCTTCATTGTCCCATATGTGACCTACTATGTAGAAGTGTGGAGGAACACATAGAAAACAAACATAGATCCAACATCTTCACCCTGTACAAAAAAAAGTGGGGCCATAAGAATTATGTCACTAAAGTAAAAGCACTAAAGTTTAAGGATCTGGTTTTACTTCAAAACTTTTAATAATATCCAAGGGTTGTTTTAAATGATTTGGTACGGGAACTTCCGGTTGACAGCCGCATGGAGTAGACGCACGCGTTAGAGCTCCTGCCTACCTTTAATTAAATCCACTCACTCACTCCATCATTTTGTCATTTGGGCGATTTGCATTGAATATTTTTAATTTTTTTAAACTGAATTATATAATAATGTCTTCGAACCGCGGTAAATCTGGAAAGAAAGACGAGAATGCCGGTGCTAGCTTACCGGTATCGATGGCTGCTATGGCTCAGCTACTCGACCAGCACAGGGAGGCGCTGGCCGCGGACTTCAGGACCTCTTTTACTCAGCTGGAGAAAAAATTTGAACAAGTCCGCTCTGTGGTCGATGAACATAGCTAGCGGCTTTCATCACTCGAGCTGGCGTCTGATGACCTCAGCCAGCGTGTCACCGAGCTGGAAAACGTCTGCTCCAATCTCCGGGAGAGCAACACAAAATTGGCGGCGAAAGTGGTCGACCTTGAGGGCGGCAAAACATCTGCATCTTGGGCCTGGCGGAGTCCATTGAAGGCGACCGACCCACACTATTTTTCTCTGACCTCCTGTGTGAAGTCTTCGGTAAGGATACACTTCCATCCCCACCAGAGATTGATAGAGCCCACCGCTCGCTGACCGCCAAACCGGCCGCCTGACAGAGACCGCGACCCGTTATTCTCCGCCTGCACCGCTACCAGCAAAAGGAGCTCCTGATCCGCGAGGCCCGACGGAGGGGGAAACTGGAGTACCGCGGTCGGCCGGTTCGGATCGTGGAGGACTACTGCCCCGAGGTCTTGAGCCAGCGCGCCGAGTACAGGGAGGTGATGGCGGATCTATACAAGCGCGGGCTTAGGCCCTCCCTGCTGTATCCCGCCCGGCTCCGGATCACACTTTCCAGTGGCGACAAGAAGTGGCTACGGTCGGCTGAGGAGGCATGGAGATACATCGCCGGCCTTACCTCTTCATCCTCCATACCGTAAATGACTCCACGGCACGGAGAATTTTACATAACAAGCACCTGTCTGTTATTACCAACTTCTGATTGTGATATTGTTCATATTATGGTTCATATTATGGTTATATTACTGATTTCTTCATTATATAATTGTTATTGTTCTCTTATTATTGCTGTAGTTGTTATTACTGCTGCTATTATTATTGTTATTATTCTTGTTGTTGTTACTATTATACTATAATGTTAGCATTGTAGTGATAGTAATTATAATAATAACATAACTCTTTACCTCGCAGAAGAAATTTTGATTTTCTGGGTTCTACCTCTTTATTATTGTGCCCAGTATGGTTAAAATTAGGTTTTAGGAGTGTTTTGTGAATATTTACAATAAGAAAAGGAGTAAGAAGATGAAGAAGAAGCAATGGGAAGGTTTTCTTTTGGTAATTGTATGAGCTTGCTGCTATGTTCTTTTGCAGCTGTCTTGGTGTGTGGTGGGAGGGTGGGGGGGGGCGTATTCTAAGGCTAATATTGGTTCATGGGCTCACACAAGCGCTGTGCAGCCGGTTATTTGTTTATCTATTGTTTCATGTTCATGTCATGGATTCATTATCTGGAGTTATCATATGTACTCATCAACCTGTGTTTTTATCTGAAGGAATTGGATAGAGTATTAAATCTTGTTAGCTGGAATGTTAAAGGTCTAAACCATCCTGTTAAAAGGAGGAGAATATTCTCTCACCTTAAATAGTTCAAAGCAGCATTTATTTTTCTACAAGAAACACATATTCAGGGTTCTGATAATTCTCGCTTGATGTCACGGTGGGCGGGGCAGCACTTCCATTCTTCCTTCTAGGCAAAGTCGAGGGGAGTTTCAATTCTTATCGATCAAAATATCCCCTTTGTACACCACAATGTAATATCAGACACTAATGGCCGTTTCCTCATGGTTACAGGGAAAGTATATGATATAAATGTAGCTCTTGCTAACGTGTATGCTCCAAATGTGGATGATGTGAATTTTTTCCAAAATTTTTTCTCATCCCTCCCTGATCTGATTTCAACTGCTGGCTAGATCCTGTGCTGGACCGTTCCTCCCCCAAACCTGACTCAGTGAGTAAGTCGGCCTCACTCATTCAGTCCTTTCTTGCTAGCTCTGGTGTCTCTGATGTGTGGCGGTTCCTCCATCCAAGTGAAAAAGAGTACTCTTTCTTCTCACATGTCCACCACACTTTCACTAGGATTGATTATTTCTGTATTGATGATCAATTATTACCATATGCTCGTTCCTGCACTTATCAGGGAATAGTGATCTCAGACCACGCCCCTGTCGTACTATCCCTGGCTTTACCTAACCTTCCTCAAATTAAAAAGCACTGGCGTTTTAATTCAACCCTGCTTTCAAATGATGAATTTGTGAAATTTATAAAGGAACACATATCTCTCTTCTTCCAGCTGAATGCCACTCCTGATGTATCCTCCTTAGTAGTCTGGGATGCTTTTAAGGCATACCTCAGAGGACAAATAATTTCTTTCACGGCAAATATGAGGAGGAAGGCCCAGCAAGAACGTTTAGAATTGGCCAAGCAAATTAAGGAAATAGATCATAAATACTCTCTCGTTAAAGATCCTGATCTCTACAATAAGCGAGTTGAGCTTCAAACTAAATTTAATCTGGCTTCAACATACCAAATAGAACGTCAACTTTTGCGAAATAAGAGTCTGTTTTACATCCATGGTGACAAAGCAGGGAAATTGCTTGCTAATCAACTGAGAGGACTTAGAACAAAAGGGCATATCACGAGAATTCAAATGGGGGATGGGACAATCACTTCAGACCATGTGAAGATTAATGACACATTCAGGACCTACTATTCCAAACTATATACCTCTGAATTTGCTAACGCTCAATCAATGAATGATTTTTTAAGTGGCCTCAATATCCCTACACTTTCTACTGACATTAAATTGAAATTAGAGGAACCTATAACGAAGGAGGAGGTTGCTGCAGCTATTCTCTGTTTGCAATCTGGTAAATCCCCTGGGCCTGACGGGTTTCCAGCAGAATTTTTTAAGGCATTCTCCCCTCTCCTTTCATCTCACTTAAGTGTAGTTTTATCTGATTCATTCAAACAAGGTAACCTCCCATCCTCATTCTACGAGGCGTGCATCACACTTATTGCCAAAAAGGACAAAGACCCTACTGAGTGCTCCTCGTATAGGCCAATATCTCTTTTAAATGTTGACACCAAAATCCTAGCTAAAGTTCTGGCCCGTAGATTGGAAAGCATACTACCATCACTTATATCAGATGATCAAACTGGCTTTGTCAAAAACCGACACTCATATTTCAACACACGTCGTTTGTTTGATATTCTGTTCTCTCCCTCCAGTGGGGCTCCTGAATGTGTCCTCTCTCTGGACGCAGAGAAGGCATTCGACCGTGTTGAGTGGACATATTTATTCGCGACGTTGGAAAGATTTGGCTTTGGTCCTGGTTTTATCACTTGGATAAAACTTTTATATTCATGTCCTGTCGCGTCTGTCTTGACCAACTCTCAGCTTTCACAACCGTTTACCCTCAGTCGTGGAACCCGACAAGGGTGCCCTCTAAGCCCGCTTCTATTTGATCTGGCCATTGAGCCCTTAGCAATAGCGATACGCAACTGTGAGAAGATTTATGGTATATGGCGGTATGGTGTTGAACATAGGGTGTCTCTGTATGCTGACGACCTTTTATGCTTCATTTCGCATCCAGATATCTCAATACCTGCCCTGCTGGATTTACTGAATGGTTTTAGCCAGTTCTCAGGTTACAAACTAAATCTGAATAAGTCTGAACTCTTTGTCGTCAGTGAGGGGACGTCAGCAGTGGCATACACCAACTTTCCCTTTAAGATTGTGGAAAACAAATTCACTTACCTTGGCATTGCTGTAACAAAAAAACATATGCACCTTTTCAAAGAAAACTTTCTTACTCTGCTAAATCACACAAGACGTTGTCTATCGCAATGGTCACCTCTTTCAACATCCTTGGCAGGTCTAATTAATTCGATAAAAATGAATATTCTACCAAAATTTTTATATACTTTTCAATCTGTGCCAACATTCGTTCCTAAATCATTTTTTGACTCTCTAGATTCTGTCATCTCATCCTACATTTGGAAGGGCAAGTCGCCTCGACTACATAAGACACACCTCCAAAAATCTAAAAAAGATGGCGGCATGGCACTGCCCAACTTTCGTTTCTATTACTGGGCAGCCAACATTCGATGTCTAACCTTCTGGTCCCACTTTCACAGCAGATCTGACTGTCCTCTATGGGTGACAATGGAGGTAGACTCTGCCAAAAACATCTCCATTCCCGCAATTCTTGGATCTTCACTCCCTTTCTCATCAACCACACTCATAGATAACCCCGTTGTCCGCCACACGCTGAGAGTGTGGGCTCAGTTCAGGAGACATTTTGGCCTTCTTGATTTTTGCCTCTCCAGCCCCATCACAACTAATCATCTCTTCCAACCTTCCTTACTAGACCCAAAATTTCGAGAATGGCAAAGACTAGGTATCTGTCGCTTTAAAGATCTCTTCATTGATAATATGTGTGCATCATTTGAACAACTAATGAGAAAATTCAACCTCCCAAATTCCCATTTTTTCAGTTATTTACAAATAAGAGACTTTATTCGCTGCCAGATACCAAAATTCCCTGTACAACCCGATTTGAATATTGCTGACTCGCTTCTTTGTCTGCAGCCATCACACAAAAGGTTAATATCAGTCATATATGGTAAACTACTAAGTGTAAGGCAAGCCCCCCTAGTAAAAATTAAAACAGCTTGGGAGCAGGATCTGAATATGTCTATACCTGAGGACACATGGGAGACAATCTTCAAATTGATAAATAGCAATTCTCTCTGTTCCCTTCACTGTCTGCTACAATTTAAAGTTGTGCACAGAACCCACATATCAAAAACCAAATTGGCCCGTTTCTATCCTAATGTATATCCATGTTGTGACAAATGTAAGACAGACGAGGCTTCTCTTATCCACATGTTCTGGACGTGTCCTAGTCTGGAGAAATTCTGGAGGGAAGTCTTCCAAACAATGTCGCTCATTGTCGGCCTAAACATAGAGCCTGATCCGCTAGTGGCTATCTTTGGTACTATGCGGGGCACCCAGCCATGTCTGACCCCGGCCAAACGCCGATCGCTGTCTTTTGCCTCTCTACTTGCTAGACGTGCAGTACTATTGAAATGGAAGGATGCTGCCCCGCCCACCCATGCGCAGTGGGTGTTGGAGGTGATGTCGTGCCTAAATCTCGAAAAAATACACTACTCTATACATAACTCCAAAGAAAAGTTTGAGAAGGTGTGGGGACCTTTTTTGAAACACTTTGATGGTTTCCAGACCCACTAGTAGCTTTCAGCATGTCTCTATGTCAATAACCCCACATATGTGATATCATAACCACCTATATTTGTATCATTAACACTTTTTCTTTGTTATTATTTACCGTCTTTCTAGTATGTGTATGCATATTTAAATATGTATGGAGATGCCTACTTGTTGAAATAGTATTGAAGTGCATATTGTTGTGTGTTTTATGCTGCCCATCTTTTTCTCCTCAAACTGAACCTGACTTCCAGCTACTACCTCTATCACTCCAGGAATGAAGAACAATTGATTAATGTATTTGAATGTCACCGCATTTAGCCTGTTAAGTTGCGTGGGAGGGTAAGGGCAGGGATGGGATATTTTGTACATGCATTTGTTATTGTGAGAAAATTAATAAAAATACATTTGAGAAAAATGATTTGGTACAGTGTGTCTTTTTGACTTGTTTATTTGAATGTGTTTTGGCTTTGATTTGATGATTGAATGATTCATATTTTGTTGGTTATTTTACTGTTATTTCT